>NC_091524.1:1747500-2347500 GCF_041682495.2 Bombus fervidus
GCCACCACTGCGAACTCTCTAACGCTCGTTCTGTCCTACTCGTAGACCTAGAAAAAGCCGAGTACCAGGTCTAAATCTCCTGCGGGAGATTCTAAACCGGGATACGCCGGACTCATGCCGCGGCCGACCGCTGGGTAAAATCTCACGCGCGGCCGACGGCCGCTTCGTGGTAGCAGACTCGGTCCTCAGCTCGGCGAACAACAGCATCCTGGACGCTTCGAGCAGCGACGACGGTGGATTCCTGCCGAAGCAGCGGCTCAAATCCTCCTGGCGGCGACCGCTCGTCGGCACCAGTCAACTCAGCCTCAGGTCCGATGGTAGCGGCGTCTCCATCGGAGGGTTACCACCGTCTATTCATCATCATGGGACGGTGAACTCGTTAGCTAGAATAGCGCCAGCAATCTGCACGATCTCGTCACCCAGGTTCTTGGCCAGTTCACCGAGCGGGCCGCAAGTACCCTGGACGCCTTTATACTTCAGCGATCTCAGTTCTGTCAGGCAACCATCATCCGGAGAACGTTCCTTTCCGACGCCGCCCGATTATCTTCAGCTTCGTAGCGTGCACCAGCGATACAGTCAGGAGCTTCCCTCGTTGAAAGCGATCCACGCCGAGTCTAGGAGGTTCGTACCCGTTCAACCGTTGGCGACCTCTTCGCCGCCTCAATCTGCCGGTAGATCGAGAGCGAGGCTGCCTCCTCGACACGCGAGGCACGCGAGGTCTGCCCCAGAGCTGGCCGCGTCCCCAGACTTGGAGACATCGCCGGAGAGTAGGTCTAGCAGCTCGGGCTTCGGCAGTAAAAACACTTCGCAACAGAATCAGAGCTCGAGGAGCGGTAGTACAGTGGCCGAGTGGAGACCACCGCCTTACAGACCACCGCCGCCACCCCTGGTTGGCCGATGGTTGGAGCTTCAGGATCAAGCGAAAGTCGAGCACACGCACATCCAAAATGCCGTGGACGCCGGCAGCGTCGATGGACATTACGAGTTCGATCCTGTCTCGTGTACGCCGACCCCTACATCCGCCTCCACGCCGACCAGGGAAGAGAGGCCACCGGTGCATCAGATTCACACTATTCACGTGCCACACATTCACCAGGTGCATACGATTCATCATCAGACGCCGAGGTATAGCAGGGACAACATCGAGGCTAGAGTGCAAGCGATGAAGGCCGAGTTCCATCAGTTTCGACAGCGGCAAGCGAGGAGAAGACAGAGCGCGCATCTCGAAAGCGCCTGTTGACGGCACTGTTCACTAGTAACTAAGCTGCATTCGTTGGATTTCCATATAGTTCCATCATCGGATATCTGCTCCGATTCGTTGCTTTTTCGTCTCTTTCGTGGTCAATCGGAAACGAGAAGAACGCGTAACGAGAGACAGAACGCTGTGCGAACGAAGCAAACTCGCAAACCAAGACATCTCGAAAACAACGGAAGAGGAAAGAATGGAAGAACAATCTCGAAGGCCGCGGGAGAACGATGAAGCGGACGAAACCCAGCAAATCCCGGCTGTGACGAAAGTTATGCAAACGCGATTCCAAGCGGACGTCGCCGTAATTATCATCGGAGACCAACTGTTAAAGCACAACGAGGATCGTCGTACGCGATTCAAATGTAGGCAACTTCAAGTCAATTCTAGCAGCTGGGCAACCATCTCTACAAAAAAAAAAAAAGGCTGTTACAAGCGTCAGCTCAGGATACATAAATTTCACCAACGCGAACAACTAACGTAGTAGAACTGTACGTTAAGAAGTTACACATCGTCCGAGTCCGATCGTTGCTGATTTAAGGAGAAACGCGACATGCGAGACGAGTTCTCGTACCCCCCTTCTCTCGCCCGACAGTCAAGGAATGTCACAAGGAGGATCGACGACGTTTCAGAGGATCCAGCGACGAAAGACGAAAGACGGTTCGAGCAGGCGGGGACGATTCGAGTTCGACGATCGTTATTGGTCATATCCCGCGTGTACCAACGACGCCTACGTCCAATTCGGACGACCGCGATTTTTAGCGTTACTAATATTATCGAGTAAAGAGAAAATCAGGCGGATGAGTTTCTTAGCGAATGGAAGTGCGAGGAAGAAGCCGGAGGACGTTCGGCCGAGAACAACTCGGTAGAGAACCGATTCCGTTCGAACCGATAACTAAATATTCCCGCCCGAGGAATTAAGCGAAACGATTGGCACAGAACGCGAAATCGGGTTTCAGCGAGAGAGAAACACCGGTAGGACGAGAGACGGCATGATACTCCAAAGAAACTACACCGTGCTCCGTATATCTTTTAAAACGACACGTAAGAGTAACTTTAATCGTACACTGTAAGTAATAATTAAAGAAAAACAAAAAAAAAAAATGAAGCAAAAAAAAATGAAAGCGAATGCGATGCAACTAAAAAAAGAAGATAAGAAAACACACAAGTAAGATAATCGAAGAATTACCACACACGTATACATACATACATACACACACCCATAAACACACACTCACACACACATACACACGAGAATCTAAGGAAAAAAAATAAATTAAAAAGTTAATTATATCGATGAGCAATGGACTCGAAAAGTGATATTAGGCCGAAGCTTGCCTGGAGATTGCTTAAGGACTCACTCGTACTGCACTGCCTGTTTAGGGTTTCGCTAGCGACCCAACATATTATCGGCACAATAATTTTTCTTAAGTAAAGTAAACGAGGATAAGTAACGTTCTTTGAATCTAGCCGCGGTCTGACGGCCACGGAGTTTGCGAACACGCGCGTGCACGCATTCCGAGACATCGAGAACCGCTCGTCGCCTTTTTCTCTCGCCCACCCTCGTCGCGAGCCCATTTTGCTCGGGTCGAGCCTTTCGGCGCGAACTTTTGCCACGCGAAGGCTATTCCTTCACGAACTGCCAGCGAACGACGACGATGGGACCGACGACTATTCCCCCTCTGTCCGTTCCTTCCAACGGGAATGCGTTCGCGGCAAGAGCTCCTGTGACTGACAAACCAATATACATACGAAAGGAGATCGCAAATCGTGCACTCGCGTGGAAGCATCGCCGTTGGATGTCGTGATCCGTGCATTAGAGACAAAAGAATACATACGCGTACACACTCTTATCGACAGTACATGACACACTGGCGACACATTCGCACATACACGCGTGCACGCGCAAACACACATACACGCGCACACACACACACACACGCTCGCGCGCGCGCGTGCGTGCGCGTACACGAAGAGAGAAAGGACGAGCGAATGACGAACGAGCGAGTGTTGTACGAATGATTACAGACATGCGACACACGTGTACACACGAAAAGCGTTCTTCGAGACCCACCTAATTCTCACCAAACGCATTGTATTAAATCATCTCGAGTCGAGGACGAAGCTCGTGGACGGCCCACAGAGTGTTCGAGGATGCAAATACGGGCTAACTTCGATCGAGTAGAACGCGACCTAAACGAATGAGAAAGATGTTAACGTATTCACCCGCGATACTTTACGCGATAATTATAACGTGTTACTTCGATTTAATCGAAATCCGCTTCCAATTTCTGTTTCCTCTTCTTTGTTTTCTACCTCCTCTCTTGTTAAAATTTCCTTGATTATTTTCCGTTCAACTGCACACTGCGTGCGAACACAGAGCAAAGCAGCAGCTGCGACTGCGGAGCAATCGAATACTCTCGGGCCGCGGCGCCGCGCGATTTCCCCTCGACATCTCAGCATTTTACTTTTTTTTATAGTACAAAACATTTATTTATACGTGCGTGTTATAAATACTTATATTATATAAATATAATAGCAAGGGCTCTACTCACGATTCAACTATACTTCGACGAAAAGCCGTAAAGCCGACAAGTGCAAATGACGACGCGGACGCTGTCGAGGCAGGACGCTCTGTATAATCTCCGTTAAGATGTAACTGAATGAGTGCGGCGTGAGATGAGTGCTACATTATGCGATAGAGTGCGGGATAGAAGAGAAGAGTGTATCTGTTTGAGTGTATGAGCGTGCGTGAGAAAGAGAAGGAAAGAAAGAGTGCGGAATAAACGAACAAGAGAAGCGTATAAGATGGAAACAAAGAAAGAACGGAGGTGACGCGAAAGAGTACCAATATTCTAAAGTAATTCTAATGATTGAATTAATAATTTGATAATTAATTGATATTGTACATCGTAAACGACGTAGCGTGTAGCGTATTAATCAACGAGAACGACGAACGCGGCGACGATTAATTCGTTAAATTAATTACTATTACTCGGGATTGAAGCGACAGTGAGGGGAAGCTCGAGGGACACGCGTGATCGGGCCACGCCGCGATTTTTGAACTATCGTTGCTGTTGTATCATAATAAAATCGGATGTTAGAGGCGCGTCCCGATCAAGCCGTATGGTTCCCTGGTAGCAAAAAGTAGCGCACTGTGGACGCGGTGCCGGTGATCGATAACGAGGACGCACTCTCGGCCGAACGAAAGGAACCGAGCGATCGATCGGTAATCTTTTTGTACGTCGAACGGCCATGATCGATTTAAATTATCCGTTGTTCCTTTCGCGGATCGAAGTGTCGAACTCGACGAGATGACGTGGTACCGCGTAGAAAGCCGAAAGAGCAAATGTCTAGGCGCAGGGAGAGGATCGGAAACGTCGATCGATCGCCTCCGTGGGTCGACGTTTTAACCGATCTTCCTTTACCTGTGTGGCTCCCTTTGGCTGTATAGACGGTCGAGCAAAGAGAAAATACGACGAGCGAAAGAAGAGAAAAACCAACCAATCGATATAGACATATAAGTAACGTGTAGATATATCATAGTTAGATACAACGATCTCAAGAATACGCGCAGAGTGTCGACGATCGCGATGAATCGGAAAGACGAGAGAACGAGACGGGTTGCCTTCGATGAACGGAGGTGCCGCCGCTAAAATTTCAGTGTAATCGTGCGGCACCAATAGGTGGCAATGCCACGAATATCGTCTAAAAAAGTCTGAGATTTAGCAAGGAGTATATATGTACGTATGCATGTATACAGAGACCGAGACGAAGGATACGACATAGAACGGGAGAAAGGATTAATGGTTTGACGCGATCGCGTGTTAAATGAATAATATGGTTGAATCGTGAATTCGTTCGTGTAACGTTCGTCATCAACATTTATTATCGATAGCTTCGTTTTGCGTTTGTTCTTTTTGTTCCTGAAAAAAGAACCGCTGTCCTCATCTTCTTCCTCTTCTGCATCTTCATCGTATTCATCTTTCTACTTCCCTATCTCCTTTCACTTTTCTATTTCTCATATCTACGTATTTCCATTTCTTGCTTTCCGTCTACCTCGAGTCATCGTCATGGCTTTCTTTTCGTTTGCGATTTATCTTAGTCGCGTTATTTATTTAAAGTTCGAGCGAGTATAAACTTACCGCCGGATGTGAATGAAATTAATTTAGGTATTCGCTCTTTACGTACCTGAAAGCCATCTGGCATAGCATATTTTTCAGAGTCGCGAGTGAAATTTTCATCCCTCGAAGCAGAACGTTTGCGAATCCACCACGTGCAGCAGCTAACAAAAAGATATTCGTCGCGGTCGAGCTAGAGATCGCGCGAGATTGGATCGATCGGTTAGCGACTACGTTCGAAACGATCGCGTATATTTACTTTCATACTACGTACTATGTTTCTCTGCGTTGAGATAACGTAAAATCGCGAAAATATTTCGGAAAGTCGAGCCGTCGAATCGCGCGCGTAAACGGCAGGCTAGCAAAATGGCCAAAGAGACTCGAGGTCTCTACGATCGCGTACGTTTAGAGTTTACGGCGTCAGCGTCGCGCTACTATTATACAATGGCTCTCGGGTACTATTTTTCACCGGTATTACGATCTTCTCATTTCCATCAGGGTATTCCGCATTCTTTCGAATAATCGACGCGAGTTTTCCTTCGATCGATAAAAACCGCAACGAATCGTGAACAAAATTTAATGATCGAGAGAGAGAAAGAAAGAGACGAACGTAGAAGGGACGGCGTCCTAGCGACGCCGCGCCGGTAGCAAGCGATCCGTTTTTCAAAATAAACGATCGTCGCAGTTCCAGGTACGACGAGAGTTTTCGAGTGTTCAAAGTCTATCGGCATCGAGCACACCGACGATTTCTAGGGCAACGTCCAACCGTTCGTTCAACCATGCCCGTTGTTTTTTTTTTTTTTTTCGTTTTACAAAAAGCCACCCTTTGATTTCCGTTCGTGGCAGCGTTCTTCAATCGCCGGATATGCATCCGCGCGCGTGCATCGAATATAATCTTCTTATCGTAACGTTCTTCTGTATCGTCTGTTTTCGCTACGTTCGCTTATATATATCGTCCGTTTTCTTGTTGCACGCGCGACTTCCAACCGAGCAACAAAATGAAAGAAGTAAATAAAAGAAAAGGAGAGAAAATAGAACAAATAGAAACGAACGAGAGGCGCGTTTTCGTTAGTCACCTTCGCGAGTGCTCGCTTTCACCTCCATTTTTCACCGTTTTATTGATTGACCTATGCTTTCTCGCGAACCTCCCCCACGAGAACTCCAAGACGTACTAACTAGGACAAATTGTAGACAATTTATTATCAAATAAAAGTGAAAAATAAAGCGACATTTGAAAGGAAAAAAGAAGAGAGTCTGTGTTGTGGGATATCTCTACGTTCACTCCAATCCCTTCTAGAAGTATGCGCGATACGTATGAGCGCACCGATCCGATTGCAACTCTAAACGCGCACACAAATAAATGCATATAGAAACTATACGATGCACTCGTCTGCACGAGGTCTATCGAGTAAAGTTCGATTTATTGATACGTTTGTAGGAATCGAAAAGGTACGGGGATTCTAGCTCCAATCCCGTCACACACGTACTAACACGTTGCCCGGCTTTTTAAAACGGAATACTACACCTATATCGATAGTGTATAATATAATATATTATCGTGTATTAATATAATATATTACGTTAGTATCGTATATAATATAATATATGCAATATACCATAGTTTATAACGTTCAAATTTAATAAATACAAACGTTATTTTAGAAATCTGCCTCTCGTGATACTTTCATTGCTCAAAAAGCGCAAAAGACCATCGTGACGGCCGCGTGTCGTCGCGAAATACTTCGAGAGATCCGTCAAATCGATCACGTCGAACGATCGCCATCGCTCGTCTCAAAACGCAATTGAATCGTCGTCGACCGAATTACCGCGTCGCTCCGTTTTCTTGGACGATCGAAGGATTTCCAGGAAACCGATGAAACGGAACCACTGGCCAAGGCAATAAGATCATTGCCAATTCGGCGTAACGAGGGCAACGTCCAATCGTTCAACCGAGAATGCTGTAGGTACGTATTTTTGTAGGCTGAGCGAAGAAACGCGAAATCTCGGTCTTTGTCTGTAATTTATGAAGACCGCGCGCACGACCCGCCATTAAACGCGCGCAGAAGGAACATTTGCGCAACGCGTCTACGGTACTGATTACCGGGAATTACTGTAATTTCCATGATTTCCCTCGATAACGTCGCGGGCGAAAAACTGGAGCGCTTCGTCGCGATAGCATTCCTACTCGACGCGTCTACATCGGCTAAATGCGTTCACGAGGTTTTTCGATGGTCTATTCGAAGAAAAAGAATTAAATACTCCATGATTATGCCGCGAGACGGTTTAGCTGCGAAGTGACCTAAACGCGAGATGGTCGATGTGCAACTCCCATTTTCGATTTCCGAAGATTCATTGGTCGCATGGCAGGTGGACCAGGAACAAGTTGTTCCCTTCTATGGCTCGTCGATGAAATAATACGGTCGGTATCATTATAGACGCATTTATTTCCAGTGTCCCGGGCACGTCCAATCCTGGATCGTGATCCATGCGAATGGATCCATTATCTCAACAGCGTGACAAGGCTGTGGGCAGTCTACTAATGCGGCAAGGGACGGATGTGACGTAATCTGAGGTCACCCACGCAAATGGCGCGCGGCTGTGCCGGTGTGTAGCTTCGTCGTCGTTTTCGTCGTCGTATCGCTGCAATCACTCGATCGAGATACGATTCGACCCATCTCTCACAGGAACATCCTCGTTCCAATTACTAACTTTCTTCATTTTCTCCAACCATTCCTTCGATCACGTCGTCTCTCTTTGCGAAATTATCGCTCCATACGCCCTTGTAGCGAATTTAATCGATGAATCTAGTCCGCGGCAGAAAACAATAAAACAAAGACAAACGTCCCATAATCAGTGGAAACCAGAGACGCGCCGATTACCAAGCCAATGGCTTTAATCGAGCGAGACAATTACTGTCGGAGACGGCGAATTTTGCGCCGAAAAACGGAGCCGTGAACTCGACGAACGTGACACAATAGTAAATATCCGTTGCCGGAAGTCGGCGTCTTCGTTACGAGAGCACCGCGAGACGCAATTACGCTATGTAGGCGGATAAATAAAAGAGATCTCTGCGACAACCAGCTACACCTATCGCGCTAACCTTCTGCTACTTACGTTCTCTTAACGCAACTAAGTTCCTACGAAACGTCAAAGCGTTCCTAAATTTAGGACCATTCGCAGGCTGAATCGGATGTCTCTATAAATGAGCGTTCATTTCTATGCAGGACCAGGTTTGACGAACCTTTAATCTCCGTTTGGGCCTCTTAACTACCTCGATCCAGCTTCGGATAAGAAAGAGTGGCACTGAAAGAACGCGATTCGTCCGAGATTGAATGACAAACTCTCCCGCTAGGCGATGAAAGAACAGAACGTACTTCGCGAGTGCAGACTACAGAGTACAATAAGAGAGAAATAACTGGGTGCAAAATTTAAAGGATCCTAGATAACAAACGATAGATAGATAATGCGCATAGATGAGAGACGATGATACGAGGCTATCCCTTGTTCCCATAAAATCATCCACCGATCGCACATGACTCTCGGCTTCTCCCACGGAACGGATTAATCATTTTTCTGGCGCGCCCCCCATTCGCGTGGTGGGTGTGCCGGGTAATAGGAACGGCGCGGCGCTAGAGAAGCCCGTACAACTAGAAACCGCGAACGTAGAATCGTCTGGTACCCCGCGAATCTCCCTCCTCTGGACGCTAGTAGCATTACCCCTTCCCAATTGCACAGCTCGTTACCGCTTCTGTTCGGCGTCGTATCCGCTTGGATTGAGCGAGGCGGAGCGATTACTTGGTTATCATCACAACCACCGAAGCATTCGGTGAGCGAACGTTCCACGGTGGATCAGCTTAGCAGGCCGCATCGATCTCTCGGTACCACTCGATCTCGTGGCTTTCGATAAAAGACGTCAACATTAAAACCGCTGCAACCAGATCGTACGAAGAACGCGTCGGGATAAAAACGCTAGAGGCTCAATTTCGAGTGACTCGATCGACGGATCGAGACGTACGGATGTTTGCTAGAAAAACACAGTGCTGAACATCTCAAGGACAAGACAAAGAGTAGGAAGAGAGAAGTAGAAGGGAGGCAGTGGATGTGCTGACGTTGATCGAGCCAGAAGTTCGATCGCGAAAGTGTCGCGTGTCATTTAATCGTCGCAGATGGTGGTCGATGTTTAATGAGTGTCAGTGATGACAGATGTATCTTGCTGCCGTGTTTCGTACGACGTCATCGTCGGGCGCGAGGTGTAACTTGCTTCTGACATTGCGTCCGCGTACTATTGCCGGAAGGCAGCTACGAAAACGGTGAGAATTCATCGTAACAGCGATCTTGGATAACCGAAGAAAATGTCCAGAGCGATTGGCATTCACCAGCTGCTGGCCATCTTCCTCTGCTATCAAGGTGAGTCGCGCGTCCCAACGGGAATCTTTTTCTTCTCAACATTCGAGGCTCGTTGATATCGAATTTTGCGTCGATTTAATTGGGACTCGCTTGACGGTCGCGCGTAATACACGAGAAAATTAACCAATTTGCGAAAATTGACTTGATCCTATATTGTTATTTATCACGCGATGTTCTCGCCAACCGCGCCGATTGTTCACTCGCTTGTCGCATCGATTCTCGTCGAGGATCATGAAATGACTCGCGTCTCTATTATTTTCAGCATTCGGCTTGATACTAGAGGAAGAGAACGAGCCCAATTATCTGAACGCAGGAGTTGGAGAGTACGAGGTGTTTAATTGCGATTTGGACTTTCCACACGAGACTCCGATTCCCTACATTCTTCAATGGAATCGTGACGTAAGTGCGAGAACATTGATTTCAAAGTATCGTCGATTTCATCTCGTAGGCTTCATCTCACCATATGAGATACGAACAAGGACAGAAACAATATTACTCAACTTCGATAAACAATATTGTTCCTCTCAGGATGCGAAAATCTCGACTTGTTTATCGTTTACGTGGTTTGCGGTTATCAGGGGAAGATGAAACTTCGACTCGTCCAAATGCATCGATACCGGTATCGCTCGGTATCGTTCTTGATCCTCCGAGGAAATTAATAGCCCATCTCAAGGAGATAACTTATACTCCCGTTATAATAACTCCTGGTCTTCGTGTAATTTAATCAAAATAATAGAAACATGGAGACCAATTTATGCTTCGTCACTGAGGTCTGATCCCATGATTCTAACTCGATGCAAAGTAGAAAAAACGAGATCCACATCGATTAATCCGTCTAATTGAGATTACGTCTACCAGAGAACAGTCTTACGTTCAACCACGTAGAAAAATGCTGGCTCAGGGTCGAGTAGGTGATTCGGTTTCTTTAAGAAATGTATTCGATCCGTGTGGGAAGCCCGATATAGTTTTTCGTGACTCCGAGTCTCGATTTCGAGGCATCGCGCAATATTCTGCGGATATGATGTTAATGCGGTTGCAGTTGCACAATTTTGTGTTGCAATCTTTCCATCGTGTGTAAATCTTCTCGATTGACAAACTTTCTTAACTTCCATTCCGTAACAAGAACGCCAGAGTCATAGGCGTTTGTTTTTCTGTTTATATATGTCCGACCTCTTCGTTAACTCTCGTCGTCATAGATCCAAATAGCAAATTTCCAAAATTTCATTAGAAATCGTGTCGGTTGACTGTTACCTAATGTAAAATACGAACGAAGCGAACTAAACGAAAGCCTTAAAGCGACATCGATTGATCGTGTTGATTTCCTGTTAACGGCGAAGAGGCGTCGTTCTTTCGCGGATGTTGCATTGGAAACGCGTGCAGCCGCACGCCGGAAACAGATTGAGCGTCGCACATGGCTACCGCATGAAATCAAGTGGAACTTAACCTGATTGGTCCCTGCGTCGATGCGTATGCAAAACAGGTGTTCGGTCCCTCTCTGTCTGTCGAACGTAGTAATTGGAGTACGGGACGTAAGGCTGCATTATATTTAGTCACGGCGAGTCCGCGACACGAGGGGTCCCCAACCAGTGGGTCACTGCTAACGCATTGTCAGACGATTAGGGACGATTAGCGGCCTTTTCACCAGCCTCGTTTTGACCGCCAGCGTTCCCTAAGTTCCAGCGTTTTTCATTTTTACGAGCCCCCGACCGTTTCTTCTTTCAAGGATCACGTAAATCTCTGATTTCGTAACGCGACTTCCGACGTCTCGTGTTGCACTTCTTTTCCATTCCTTCCAACGTTAACGCGATCGAGCCACGGTTATAAAATTGATTGTCTACTGGCTGGCCTCGCAAACGTAATCGCATATCGGAAGTCAAAATAGATCGATAAATTAGGTTTAAGTCACGTCTGCAGCGTTGTTACGTTTCGCCCGTTAGCGGCCACACGCAGGAAGAGAAATTGTTCACACCGACGATGAACAATCGTACGGAGAACCGTGACTATTGGTCGCGTACATGGCGAAGGAGGAGGAAGCTGTTAGGGACACATCGTCGACACGAATCATCCTCTGATACCGGAAGAGAATTTTAATACCGAGCTATCTGTGATCGTTCCAGGGTCGAACGATCTTTTCATGGTACAACGGATATCCGTCTGTGGGACTGGGCTACGAGGGTCGCGTTCATCTTTTAGAAGATGCCGTGAACCGCGGATACGGACAGGGCAGCATTAATCTCACGAATATTCGTGAAAGCGATCAAGGATGGTACGAGTGTCGGGTGATCTTCCCGAACAGAACGCCTAACTCCAGGAATAATGGAACGTGGTTCCACCTCGCCATAGATGGTAAGGTCGCGCACTTTCTTGCATCCGTTAATCGGCTAATTCGATAACACCAAGTGGTGAAGGGAATTAACGCAGTTAAACGCCGACTGACTAACCCTGAGCACTGAATTGGGTCACGCTGGACAACCAACGCTAATGCTGCGCTGGACGAAGCAGAGGCTCGTGACCGTGAAACCGTCCTGGATTTCCGGCAACGAGGAAGTAAACGTTTACACCTAATTTCACTTTTCATACGTCATTCTAGTTTTTTAAGTCTCGTTCGGATTCCAAAAAAATTATTTCAGTCCAAGTATCGGTCGATGGAATATACGAAGTTTCGTTTCAACTCATCCCGCTTCGTAGCGCAAGATTACTCCCGATGATTCATTCGTTAACTCAGACGGAATTCTGCTTTTTACCGCTAGAGTTTTGTTGAACGTTAATAAGGAATTGAGTCATCGTGCGCATTCGCAGCGCAGTTGATCGTTGTAGAACCAATCGCGAAATTAACTGGCCCTCGATAGAACGAACTCGTTCGACCGATCGATCATACGCGGATACGTAGTTTTGCACGCAGTGGCGCGCCTTTTCCTAGAAAAAAAAAAAAAAAAAACAGAAAATAAAGGCACGGAAAACGGTAGCGTAGCGAGAAAGGGTTTCCGCGGATCGCCACTGAAAGAACACAATGCCTCTGTCACGCACCGAATCGAAATAACACTTACGTTATTGTGCACACGATTCACGGTGGCAAGCGCGCCGATTAACCATTACGAATGTGCACTAGATCGATTAACACGTTGCAATCACTGCGATTAAAGCGAATTAACCGATTCAAAGGATTAATCCCGCCTATTGCTGGCAGACTAAAACCAAACGAAACGATGTAATCCCGCTGATGCTTACTAACCTGAAACTGGGCAGACTCGTTAAATCGTTCAACCCAGGTGCGTCGCCGTTTCCGACGTCTGTTCCAGGCGAGACTTTGCTGGCGGTCCCGCCTGTCAACAAGACAGTAATGGAGGGTGAGTCCGTTAGCTTCGATTGCGTCGCCAAAGGAGAGAAGTCGGTCGTAAACTGGTTCCGCGAAGGCGTGGAAATTACAACAATCGAGGTAACATTTTTTGTCGATTGCAGTGTAAGACAGGGTGTCCGCAGTTGATTTTCTTCCGATTTATAATAGGATCTTAGAAGGAGAGCGTCCATCGCCGAGAATGGAACGCTGACCATCAACGCGCCTGCCATGGGTGACCTTGGGGAGTACACCTGCATGGTGACCGGTGAAACTGGAGACCAGCAGAGCGCCTCGGCCTTTCTCAACGTACAATGCAAGTATACTCAGACGATCCCTTCTTTGCCAACGAATTAGACCTCGAGATCTATAGAATCGAGCGACACAAATGCGCGTGCAATTGCACACGTAGCGATATCAGAGGGTGGAATACCGCACGAGGCCATGATCGCACACTTTCGCCCAGGAAATGAAATAATAACACGAGCAGAATAATGGGAATCACCGACGAGAACAACCGACGATAACTGCGCGGTAATCAAGATCTTTGCGGGCGAAAGTGTAACGAGCGTGGCTCGCACCAGAATTTTGTTCGACATTCCCTGCTTTATTACAGGACCCGTGACTCTGACCTGTGCTCCATTAACGAAGTATCGTTTGACGTTTCAGACAAGGCGAAGGTTATATACGCTCCCCGGGAAGTCTATCTCCCGTATGGAAAACCAGCCCTTTTGGACTGTCATTTTAGGGCAAATCCAGCCCTAACGAACCTACGTTGGGAGAAGGATGGATTTCTTTTCGATCCTTACAACGTTCAGGGTGTCTTCTACAGGAGAAACGGTTCTCTGTACTTCAGCAAAGTGGACGAAACTCATTCCGGAAGTTACACTTGTACACCATATAACGATCTGGGTACCGACGGGCCCAGCCCCTCGATCACCGTGGCGAGTATTTCTTTTTCTTTTTTTCGTTACATATGTACAATTGCAACATAATTGCAATTGAATGAAACGCAATGCTTTTCACGAGGCCGGTCTGAAAATCGTTGACCCCGAAAGCGGCATGGAAGAAAAGAGAACAAGGCAATGTCATCATTGAGACCATTGATCGCTAGCAGACCAGTGTTAATCGTTCCTTTATTTTCCAATTGTCAACTTTTAGAGGGACACAATTGCCGGCTCAAACGGCTCGCCCTTGATAATTCTCGCTCCTAATTCGGAAATGTCGTTTGATAGGTGGTGCAAAGGCCGCCGGTGTTTACAGTGACCCCACAACACTTGTACATAAGGAAATTGGGAGAGAATTTGGAGATACCTTGCGACGCTAGGGATGGAGATCAATCCCATCGACCGTCGATCGTTTGGTACAAGGTACGTTTCATCGATGGCCCTTCATCTTCCTTCTCAATTAATCTCGACTTCTGCAACAGGATGGTTCGCCAGTACCACCGGGTAACAGGACCATCGTGATCGGTGGCAATTTGACGATCGATAGGATTCAAGAACAAGATAGAGGACTGTATCAATGCGCGGCTAGCAACGAAGCTGCAACTGTTGTTGCGGACACGGAATTGATGGTATTGAATGTTCCTCCGAGAGCACCGTACAATCTAAGTGCCAACAGCAGCAATAACGCGGTCACGCTGACCTGGGTGCCAGGATACGTGAGGCCCAAGATGGAGTACTCAGTTTGGTAAGTAAAATTTTCAAAGTATTAATGTGATATCGTTTATAACGTTACACAACTACTTATTCTCGTTAACAGGTATAGACCAACAGATACCACGGAATGGAGAACGATGAAGATCGTGTCTAGGAAAATCACCGAAGCCACTGTCAACAATCTAAATCCCGGACGCGAGTATGAATTCATGGTGCTTAGCCAGGACAAACACGGAGACGGGATGTTTAGTAAAACGTTGCGTATTTTCACGCAGCCAAGTACGTATCATTCCATACAATGCGATACTATTGTACGCGAGACGTGCAGATTGATATCAGACAAATAAATTTCAGGTTCGATAGACGAGAACTCGGCATCGGAATATCGTAGTCCACCAGGTAAGCATACTTAAGTCTACGCTTTTTACCTTTTTACATCTCGCGATCTTATCGAAACATTCTTTATTTAAAAGACGACCGAATGGGTCCACCGATTAACGTCAGAGTACAGGCCACTGTGCAGGGCTATTTAGTCACCTGGGAACCCCCTGCCTACGGAAAAGAGCAAGTGAGACTATACGCGGTTAGGTGGTTCCGAGGACCGTCCGAGCAACTATACGGAAGAGCAGAAACGACCGACACTTATTACCTAGGTAATTGTTGACCTTCGTTTATTAAATAGTACTTTCAATTTGTTGCGTTACATTTAATATTTTGAACAATCGTTGCAGTTAAAACCTTAGAAGAGGAGAGCTATTATACGTTCGAGGTGGCCGCAATGTCGATGTCGGACGACGTGGCCACAAGCGAGCGCGTGAGTCTCGAAGTTCCAGCATACCGTAGGAACAGGGCGATTTCCATGGGAATAGTGGCGGGCATTGGATTTTTGGCAGCAGCACTGGCTGCCATATGGTGGGCAAAGAAACGTTTCTGTCAGTCACCGAACGATAAGTAAGGGACATCCATTGTGGAACGACCTTAGGCGCGTTTCAAGTGGAAAGCTTTCGGCAGAGGATCGAAAGTCAACGCGCGGGCGAAAAAATGAACTTCCCCAAACGTAGCGATATCGATAGTTGATACAGTACGATGAATTTCGTTTTTCCAAGTGGATCGCTCGAAAGCGAAAATAAGAAATTGTAATCGTTTCTATGTAATATATTATCGATCGCGTAGATGTTAAGGGAGGTGTAAAATCGAGACGGCAGTCATTCGATGTTGAAGAATTTCGTATGTGGGACGGATTGATTTACTGCGTTTACGTATAAGTTACTACTACGAGTGTTCTTGCATTGCATCGTGTTACATTATGTATCGTTTAAAAGCTTTATTAGATAAGTGCACGTTTATTAAGGATTAGATACGGCATTTGGCCGTTATTTGGCCACCGGGCCTCGAGGAACGTATGGGTTCTTAACCCGTCAAAAGCGTCAAACGTGTCCCAGTCTACCAGGTTAAATGATTCGGCTAGGACTATATTTACGTATGTATACATCTGAAACGTTTTTGTATTGTAAATAAAGTGTGTCGATTACTATGCACCATGCCTCTGACATATTCCTTCGCTACTATCACACCGTTTGTATAATCTATGATACAGAACAAGCACTGTTCGAAATTGTTTGGACATGGCTGACAATCGGCTTACGCTAACTGCATATTTTTGTCTTCACACGGTCAGGGACACGAAATACGAAGGTTGTTCTTGAGACTGCAGGACCTTGACGGGTTTCGTAAGCAGCTGAACGACAGTCGATGATCCAGTGGAAGATAGTGTTTCAGCGGGAAACGATACTGGAGCCCTAATGTCGTGATATTCCGGCTAGGTTCCGTGTAAATGCGGATGTATTGGTGAAAAAGTGTCGAGATTATCTGATTGCGATCTGCATTACGTCTAATCCGAATGACTTGATAAAATATCTACTACAAATTGAAGTTCCGTTACGATACAAATAATCCTTAGATAAGATTTCGTTGCGTAACGGTATATGAATGATGATCTCGGTATATGAATGATGGTATATGAAGGATGTTTTAAAAGTCGATTCAATCCATCACAAAATGGAACCGTGGAGATTATTCAAGAACGGATGTACAAACACAAGACTCTGGAAACCTCGACCGTTCTTATCCCTATGAATTATGTATCCAAGAAGAACACTTTTGCCCGCCTCTCTTTACTCTGTAGTTCTCGAGATATCGGGTGAATTTGAACAGTTGAAAAATTCCTATACTTATCTACTCCAAACAAGTCTAGCGCTTGAGATTGGAAGTCGAAAGTGAAATTAAAAATTTCTATCTGTAAAAGTTGTAGACACACGTGAATACACTGGAGATCGCTAATCCAGCAAGATTAACACGCTTCATTACGTCCACTCATTTGATAACAATCCATAATCATTTATCATAATGAACGACGACCGACCATCTAATAGATATCCAATTTTATTTGATCGTTAAAACAGGTACACCGTGATCGATTTCGACGCAGTCGAACCTCAGTGAATGTCTGTTTTAGTGCGCGTACTGCGCTAGTTCGGGTGATTCGTGGGCGTACACGGTAATGATTAAACGAAGGTTTCAGGCGAACAGTGTGTTCCACAGGCAAAGAAACGGGTGAACGCTCGAGGCATGGTCGGAATTAATCGCAACGAAATTGTCGGGTTAATTAACAGACAGAAGCCGCGTTCTTATGGTTACTCTTCGCAAACGATGCAGACGGATCCGCTTGGCAATGAAGAGATCAGCTGCTTTGAACCGGATCAGACAGGTGGAGGGGTTAGACGGGGTGATGAGGCACTTCTGTGGCTTACTACCTGTCGCGAGCGTAGCCCCTTGCCTCCTTTGACACGCTCGGCTCCAGTTTTAGGTCGAGTGTTGTTCGAAACACTTACGTACTTACGTATAGTCAGTCGAGTTGATCTCGGTATCGTGGTATATCGCGATTCATTCGCTTTTCTTTCGAACATGTACCACAGCGAGAATTCGACTGGAGTCGGTCGTTAAGATTTAACGATGTAAAATAAGTCGAGTGTCTTGTTCGAAGATTGTTTTCCTTTTCACAGAACTGCATCGGAAGATAAGATATCAGCAGCGTCGACTATGCTTCAACGCCCATGGTAAATAAATCTTCACCACATTTTTCATGCACCGTGTTCCTCAAATATGCTTCGGCATATCAATTCGAGTTGTTCGCGCGTTATCAATCTACGTGACAACGAGGAAAATGTTGCGTATGGTTAACAAAACGCATTTCGATAAAATATTCAATAAAAAGACCATTGTATAACAGCCACGTAAGGCATTGGTCAATCACGTGAGATCAAGATCATCCTGTTAGCCTAAATCAGCTTCGACGCATCGAGCATCTGAACTTTCCTGCAAAAGTTGCCTTCATATTATTCAACTGTCCAGGACAAACGAGTCCGATTAATTAGCTGAATTGCGTCTGCATCGAAAATTAAAGCGTTCGTGTGAAAAAAATGACGTTCGTTTCGAAGATCGATTTTGTACGTTAATCTATTTGAGCAGCGAAAAACGGAGAGAGCAATTACCGGCGAGCACTCGTGCTCCATATCCGCGACTTTTACGAATTACTTCCTTTTATCGCAAACGCGTTTCATTCGCAACATGTGACACGTGTAATGATAGCGCAAGCACGTGTTATAATCAGTTGACGACGAAACCACCATTGGATTGGTTTCGTGGGTTCGCGACGCGGTTTGGAGAGAAGCCAAACTACTGCTCGATCATAGGATAATAGACCTTGTCTCTAGTATATATGAGCGAGCGATTCGACGTCGCTTTTAAGAGGGAGAAAATTCTTCAAGAGGTTTCGAAGGAGTAAGGCGGGATGACGAGGGTCCGAATTGGCGAGCAAAGGAGGGAAGTCTCCCTAAGTGGAGGGGATGCGGCCAATAGTCACATTATATGCAGCCTGTTGATTCATCGGACGCGGCAGTAACAACCGTGCTGTATACAGTATCACACGTTAGAGTCGAGGTGATTGAGCTTGGTCTATAATCTCGTTAAAGTTATCGTCATTTCTTGACTGAAGAAGTCTTCGTCTAGATCGTGGACAGTGAAAGTAATCGAACGTACATCGTGGACCACGTAAAACAAGTAAGTCAATCGCATATCATCGCCACGTTTTATTCTCGTTTAGAAATATAATAGTCGGTGTTTGTCGGAAGATTACTCATCTTTCGGAGTCTCAAAGAGCAACGTTGCGTGGCAAAGCACAATCCCATGCTAAAATTCTCACAAGATGTTCCGATTAAACTTTGCGTCGCGTTAGGCTTATTTTTCGTTCATTCGCGTTCGTGAACGATCGTCATAACTAAAATAATGTAAAGCGTTTTTCAAGAGGATAGAGGATAGTTGGCTTAAATTTAATCGGTTTACACGTGTACCATGATATCCATCTAATATAAATATTTATCTTTAAAGGAAACAATTACCTACTGGTTGCTCAATCGCGAGGACAAACAACAAAACAATTAATCGCACGATACGTGGAACGTCGAACATGTACAATGAAAATCCGCGATTGTAACGATCGTCGTAACCGTGATAGTCGTCGAGACCGCTTCATTCATAACCCGCGAGACCCTTGCTCGAAAAGAGGCAGAAAAATCAATGATCCCATTGCTACTTCTATGTTATTTTTGATCTATAAAGTAATGCACGCGATAGTGCACGTTGATGGACGTCGATGCGCGAAAAAGAAATTCGGTCGGGAAGGAATTAAAGGTCAAAAGATATCGATGAACGAAGAGGAGATGGTGGCAGTCCATTGGCGCTTCCAACGATAAGAACACACTCGTTTGCGTCTTTTGTCGGAGCAACGCGGTGGACACCACGGGACGGTGAACCGATAAATAACCTCCCATTACTCGTGCTCCTACATCAATGCGATATGGACGGATACGAGCGGATACGCGACAAAACGTGCGACTAAACCTCCGCTATCGTCCATTTGTTACGTCCAATCCTCGCGTTTAAGTTCGAGGTTTTATAAAATTTTCCAGCCTCGCGAAACCACTCGCGGATATGATTTCGAATACGCGCTGTCATGCGACAAAAAATATACATGCATTTGTTACAAATTCGTTTCTTATATGAATGCAAATGTGAGTTCTTTTTTTTCCCAATTTTTTACAAGTAGCGCTAAGGTGATGACGTTGACAAAATTAAAAACGACAATGTAAAAACATTCGGCTAAACTAATAGTAAACGTAGCTGTATGACACAAAATTTGTCGCATCACGTGAGCTATGGCCAGCATATCGTAAAAATCCGGAATAAATTGGAACCTCGCAAGTAATTTTTACTCGCTTGATTTTTAACGAATTCTGTACAGAAATTATCGATAAAAAACGATACTTGAAGTTAATTGCAACGCTCGCAAACGGTTTATTATTACGATTGTCTCGTAACATTTTATTTCACAAAAGACGCATGCATTCGGAAAATAAAATTATCTGAGGAAAACGCAATATCAGCGAAGCTGTCAATTGCATGTTTACACGCCGAATCACTGTGTATGTATCGTAGTACGAGTTACAACTTTTAGGATCACGTTTCAGAATCTCGTCGACTCTTCAAACGATATCATTATCGCGACATATATATTTTCCATCTTCTCGTTTTCGAAAAAGCCGATGTTTTTATTTTACTATCGTCAATATCTGAATAATCATTTGCATAGATCAAGTATGTGAACACGAGAACGAGAATACGCGATTCTTCAAACAAAATCTTCGATGCGTTTTCTTCGCGATTAGCGCAATCGATCATCCGTTCCGTATTTTTTTCTGAGTTACATAAACTAATTAAATGTGGATTACATCATACTATTGAATATCAGAAGAGCGAAACACGGATTATATGTTACGTTTGTTACGATGAAATCATCGTGTAGACAAGATCGAGCGCCCAACAAATTAATAAAGTAAAGTAGGTCAAAGATGAGCTGCCAAAAGGGAATAGAAAACGTACGACACGTGGTGACGTAAAATAAGAGGTCTACCCAAATCGTTCCACGAAACTCTGCAATTTTTACGACATAGTATTATTGGCGAGTTGCTTCTTTCATTTTCTTAAAAAAAAAAAAAAAAAAAAGAGGAGCACGAACTAAAACGATGCTGTTTTCGAACGATATTCACCGATAAATTTTGCCATTCGGATCGTCGGGAAAGGCAAATTACGGTAGGGTAATGCATCTTATGACCTTAGGCAGTCTTCCATACTATAATTTAGATACCATAACCCAAACCGAACCCAAACCCGAGAACTAAACGTTCGAGCAACCGTTTACGTTACTGTTGCTAGCTTTACGATCCAGACAATCACGTTCTCTTGCAATTTACAAAGTGGCAAAGTCATCGTTTCTGTGGCCCAAATGAGAAACATGTCACGTAGGACGTAGATGGCAGACGTATATACGTGATGTATGTATGGTTAGACAACAAGACGAAAGAGAGCGTGGAAAAAGTGGCTCGGTGACTGTCTGATTAGATAGGTTTTATCTTGCTTCAGGCTTCGCGACGTAGAAAAACACATAACAGCCGGAAGAGTGACCGGGTGTAGGTCTAATCGACGAACACATTGACCGCGGCCGTCGGAGGCACACATGCTGAGAAGCCAAGAAACGATTTTCCGCATACACAAGCTTCCGTCATCATGAGGCCTTGGACTAACAAATCTCTCGGCCTTGGTCTTTTCGGCGTCCTGCTGATTGTTTCTGGCACGATCCTCTATTTCTCCTCGTCAACAATTTTTCATTACATTCTGCAAAAGGTGGGTATCAATGTATCATTGCTCGTCGAACCGAGCATTTTAATTTACATACACGTTTCACATTTAATTTGCATAATCGTACAGTCAGTGACGCAATTTCGTCCGTTTTTCGCGATAAAGTATATCGATCTGAATCATTTAAATAAATGAAGCGCTTCGTGGTGCTTTTATGATTACCACACACTGCAACAACGTGACTATACGTTTCTTCGCTGTTATTGCCGAGATAGTTCGGAACATGATTTATTTTCGCCATAGACTAACGTAAAATATAGCCGGGACGCTTTATTCTTTCTATGCGAGAATTGGTCGGATAGCCTCGCGATTCGTTTAACTGACACGATTTTATTTCTATATCGTTTATTTGCCTGATTGTCGACACAGAGGCTCTCTGTCTGTTAAAACCTTCCGTCCTAGACAATCCGCACAAAACGGAACGAAAAAAGTTGTCTAGTAGTCGAGATTTTCTCGACGACCGCGGTCGGGATGAAACAGGCTAGTCGATAGTCTCACTTGTGTCTCATCGTTGTTCCCAACACGATTAGAAAAGTGGTTGATTGTTCACTGAATTGACATATCTCTTTAGAGTTACACTAGACGTATAATTTTTTGTTGCGAAGGAACGTGCATAGCGTACGATTCGGTTGCAGACCTATTTACGATCATATTACACTTTTGTGAGACGCATGCTTCGTTTACGAGCAAATGACTGATTTCATAGCGATTTAAACGATTTCATAGCTGAATGGATGTAATGAGCTTTGATACTATACGTAATGATACTGCTACGATAAAAGTTAATTCTGTTACTAGGAAATACCGTTGACGCCAAGTTCGAAAGCGTTCGAAGTATGGAACGACACGAGTAGTTTGCCGCCCATGTATTTCAAAATTCGATTTTTCAATTGGACTAATCCAGAGGAATTGAAGACACCTGGAAAGAAGCCGAACCTCGAAGAAGTTGGCCCTTACGTATTTCGGTATGATTCGTCGAATACATAAAGCTTTAGATTTAACAATCTTGGCGGAGGCGTCGAGAAGACGACAAATTTCGAGTTAACGCAGCATTTACACTGATTATAACGAAAACCTCGATGCAATAATAATTGTTGTTTCGTGCTGTCACGGAAATCGAAGAATCGTCAGAAAAAAAGCGACGGTGTGCTCAAAGCGGAAACTGTTGCGTAACATTGAATTGCCACTCAATACAAACTGATACTAAACACAGTACTTATAATCACGAAAATTACAAGTCCATCTAGATGTATCGATGACGCAAATTGGCTGAATTTACGTTCATATCGAATAGAAATCCCACGTCGATACGTCGAACGCGAGAAGGAGGCTCGAAGTCACCTTCCACGAGGGCACTCTTAATCGGCGACCTAATCACGATAAAAAACGGGCATACTATTTAACCTCACGATATTGACATCTTAATGAACAGTGAAAACTCGACCGATCGACGGGTCTCCAAGCTAGCGTAGGAAGATCTAAATGTTACACAAAACAATTGCTCGTTTAATTGCTTTCTCCGGAGTCCAATGGTACGTGAACGAACGCGAACCAGGACGTGACAATACGTGGTTCGTGTAACCTTTGACAACCGGTTTTTCATCAATTCGGGAATTCTCATCGAACAAATATATGTAGCAAATGAAATGAGTTGGAGTATCATATGCGTTGAAGTGTCAAATTTCGGCCTGTGGAATGCAAGCGCAAGTATAACTCAGTCAAAACTATATTTAGAAACATGCAACAAGATGTGGAAGCGATTTGATTCTGGCGAAGATTGGCATTTTAGTTGGTCGATCGCGAGACAGAAGTAGTTGGCCGATTTGATTGCAACGAAGTTATCGAAAAGGTCGACGCGTGAGCTTCTCCTTGCTTGTCGTCGATTTTGCCCTAATCTCGAGACGATTACATAACAAAGATTGCGCTGCTAGCAATAAGCGAAGATTAGACCCGCTGCAAGGTGCATCCGCGAGTTCATACACTTAGCGGGCAGCAATTGTCGCGTCAAATCTAATCAACGAAATGTGCAAGCATATGTAGGCTAAAGCACCAAATCACGGCTCTTTAATCACGAACGCATCGCTTAATTGAAGATCGCTTGGCAGCCACCTCGACTTGGAGCAACACGCGTGTAACTATTGCCATTTTCCCGCCTGATTTCCGTGCACCGGATAATGCTAAGGCAGTATGTTATTATTTATCTGCTTTGTTATTATTTATTTCCGCTTCGGACGATAAGCAAACAGCGTTATGGAAACGTGTAACGCGTTCAAACGATTCCAAATTGAGCGCTCTCGGAAAAACAAATACTTTTTATTGAAACTTGCTCGACAATTTGCAACTAACTGTCGTGATGTAACTCGATTACAAAAAGCAGCAGAGAAAATTATACCCTTCACAGATAAAAAGTAATAGGCGCGTGATTCGTTACGATTTCACGTGCGTATTGCTTCCTTTGAGAAAATAATTCCCGTTCCCGTAATTCACACTGGAACATCGAAATTTCAGAGAGATCAGGCAAAAAGCAAACGTGGTGTTTCACCCTGAGAACCACACTGTCAGCTATTTCAACCGACGATGGTGGTACTTCGTACCGGAGCTTACCAATGGTTCCTTGACCGACCGCATCACACAACTGAATACCGTCGCGATCGTGAGTAAACCTTTTTGGTAAAAAGCTGCGTTAGATGCCGTAAACATACATCGTTTATGCTTCTCTTTCAGTCAGCGAAACACAAAGTACGATACTGGGATGGAGCGCTGCAAGCCACCCTGTCGCTGATGTTGTCGTCGTTGGACGTGCATACCACGAAAACAGTGGATCAGCTGCTATTCAAAGGTTACGACGACACGCTCATTGAGCTTGGAAAAATGGCAGCCGGAATGGGAGAGGATGTTCCACCCTTTGATAAGTTCGGATGGTTCTACATGGTACGTTGGAGAGTAAATAATTTGAGGAAAATCCGTGAGATTATTTGAACGTTGAACGACTTATCTCAAAGTAGAAATTATAGCTAAAATTGTTTATTTAATCGTGTCGAGGACGCGCAGAAGGTCGAAGATGCGATTTGCGCTGTTGTAGCAACGGCATTGCAGCCGACGATAAATTATTCGCAGCGCGACTTAAATTGGTACTGAATAGAACAGGTCACGTGTAGGTCGCTAAATGACGAATGAAAAGCAATGGGAGGCGTATTATGTATTAATTTGTTACGTCACGCATGCAACATTTACGGCGAACTAATCCCACCTACGCGCCAAGGCGACTTTTCTTTCTCCTTTTTCCCTGCGTCGTAAATCCTGAAGAGTGCACGCCACTCGATAACACAGCCGTTCAGCAATAAAATCGTCGCGACGAATTTTCGTTTGTATGCCCACTCGACCATAGAAAACAACAATTTATAATTATCTATCGTTCCGTTATCAAACGCCACCTGAGTCTCCATTAACGACGACAGATTTCGATCTTTCGAGGTATCGATACGAATTTCTAATAACATCCATCGCGTTACGCTTTTAGAGAAACGGCTCCACGATGTTCGATGGCCACTTCAATATGGACACGGGCGCCCAAAACATCGACGACTTTGGGATCCTGAGGAAATGGAACTACAAAGACACGACTAGATTCTTTAGAAGCCCGTGCAACGTGGTGGAAGGAAGCGCTGGAGAATTCTGGTCGCCGTATCGACAGAAAGATGAGATTGTCATGTTCAGCGGTGACCTATGCAGGTCAGTTGCGGCGCCCGTCAAAGAAAAGAATCGCATGGCGCGCGCTCCCGCTCGCTAATTACTCTCGTCTGTTCGCGGCAAATTAAGCGTCGTTGAACCTTAGGCAATTTTCATTCAGAAGTTCCCTCATTAACCTTCGAGACACATAAATTGGATCATCCGGTAATCCCGTTTACGCGACAGCTTCTCCGTAGGTGAAGTCAATAGGTTTGCCATTGTTCGTTTCCGAGCAAAACGTGACGATCGTCGCATCCCTTACGTCTTCGAATCGAATCGATCACGATCGCTTCCTTTTCCGTTCTTCACAGGCCGTTGACGTTCGAGTACTCGCAGACGACCGATCACATGGGCCTGGAGGGCTACCGATACGATCTCAGCGAGAAGACGTTGGGAAACAATACGAGACGACGCTATCCTCACGACCAGGCCAAATATTTCGAGCAAACTACCACCACCGAGGACTTTTTCGAGGCTGAACACTCGGCAGAGGCCACAAATGTCCCGGAAGAAGATCCAGACGTAGTAAACATTGGAAACTGTTTTTGCAACGGAAAATGCACTCCCACTGGTCTACTGAACGTAAGCGCCTGTCGTTATGGCGCTCCTGTGTTTGCCAGCTTACCTCATTTCAACAGAGCCGATCCTAGTCTCAAAGAACAAGTCACCGGACTTAATCCCGATGAGGAACATGACTTCTTCATCACGCTCGAGCCGGTAAATACGTTCAACGAGCTCAACCATCTTCGAGTTTTTAGAATTTCCCCACTACCGTACTATTTCCTACTTTATTTCCTTGCATGTTCCCATCGACTAAATTCTGTTCACGTACTCGACCTCGGAGACAACATTGCAACATCTGCAACGACCTCGGTACGAGTTCCTTACGTACGATGCTGCGCGACACGTCGATATCGGACATACTTCATCATTATCGTCGTTTATCGACCACGACGTAGCAATCGCCGTTATTGTTATTAGATCACCTATTTACAATCGATTGTTCTTTATCGTTAGATCGGAACTGTCGCGGCAATCACGTATCGAAAGATTTGAAATAATGGAATAACACGTCTCCAATCTGCGCGTATCAATCGCAAATAATCAAATGGATTTTTTTTTTCAGAAAACCGGCATTCCTTTGAAAGTATCTGCTAAGTTGCAGATCAACGTGCTGCTAGAACCGTCATATTCTGTGTCGTAAGTACGTTTCCAATAATTAAACAATCAGAGCGAACATTCGATTCTCACGCCGCTAACGTTTAGACCGAAGAACGGGCGAAATAAACAACAAAATAGATCTAACAAGGCGATGGGCATTCATGATAGACTTCTATTTAGGCTTTTCAGATCCGTACCGACCATTTATTTCCCAGTGATGTGGTTCGCGTTGGAAGTCGAGGCCACTGACAAGTTCGTCGACGAGCTAAAAAAGCTCCTATCTCTGCCGAATATATTCATATATGCTGGCGCGATTATGGTGCTCGTGGGATCCCTTATAGTCTTCACGATCGCGATATTATACCTCTTGAACAGGCAACGTACAAACTCGGTGGCTGGCGACAAGGTAACCTACGATTAAACCTCGAATTCAAATCGTTCGCGACTTTTAAAGCAGTAAGAATCGTGATGATGTTTACAGAATTCCAAATTAGAGACAGCAACGGCTTCGGCGAATAAATCAGAACTGATCTATTTGGATAAGAGCAACGGTGGTGACGATGTACACGTCAGAAACGATCGTAAATTATACTTTAATTCGATCGAATGCTTCAACGCGGATCTACAGCCGAAGCTTCAGAATCAGAAATAAAGGAGAGGAAAGAAAACGTTTAGCAATGGATCTAGTCGATCGACTAGGATTAAACGTGTTCGACGGGTGGCGTCGATGCGACTAACGATCGGAGGATTCTCCTACTACGACAAAGTGTCAAAGTATTTGAACGCAACGCCGTATCAATCGCGCGAATTAACGTTTTAACTGGATTCAAACATTTAGGATTTTAGACAAAATGGATCGAATTCCTATGGAATGGTTTACGCGTTATAGGAAATAGAGATCTTCTATGGCGTAGTATGAGTTATGTTTCGAGTTCACGAGTCTTTGAAATATTTTTGTACATATCACCTTCAACTAAGGAACCTTGTGATTTTCTATTATTTAGACCAAAGGGTTGCACGTTTGTGCCTCAGTTTAATGGTAAAAAGAAAGACAGCCAGATCAATCCAACGATACATTCCTTATTTTTATGTTATTCAAAAAAAATCAAACGTAAGACTGATGAAAGCGGAGAGGTCATGAACGATGTTTTAATTAATCTTTATTAATGAAACTCGAATCAAGTACCAATAGATACGATTAGTTCGGTCATCGTAACACGAATGATTCGATACGTCGACAGAACCAAGCAATTACCGAATCACAAGCATCGTTCATGCTCATGAATATAAGTAAATGAACAGAGACGGCGAGTCACGTTAATAGGGTAATAGGTGCCAACTTTTGCGGCCGTCGTTTAAAGGTGCTCTCAGACAATCGATAATATTGTCGATATTTCAGGGTTTTCAACGAAAGAGCTGTTCGTCAATTAACAATATTGTACTGACGATATATTTGATCCTTTTAGTTGAGAACCATAAAATATTGACAATATATATATATATATATATAGATATATTAATGTAGTCTGAGGTCAGCCTAAAATATGTTGATTAACGTACGATAAATAATAATTTTATCGCCAATACCGATGTTCCTGTTGTTCCGAATGCTATTCTTGTGCCAAACTCGTGGAGAAAGGCGTTAAGTCTTCTACTTGTTTATTACTTGTTTTTAAGATTGCCACGGATGCGCCAATGATTTATGCCGATCAAGTATAATACATTTTACGAAGTATAAATCAGCGCGTTTCGATCAAGTGCAATTATCGTCTAGTTGTAATTCTATTCTGTAATTATGAAACACACGACAAAGCTCCTGGCCGTTTCAGATTTTGTATTGTATTTTAATAAAAACTCGATACTTTTACTACCATATGTAATTATCTGAACGTTACATTCATTTTCGCAAAGATCATGTACAAAACCTTTTGCTCTTTCTGGAAGGAAACAAGAGCGTCTGCGACACACGTCGTGCTAACTTCTTTATCATCGATGAGTAATCACGCGCGCACACTCATCGTTCGTTGATAACAGCGAACAACACGCTCATCTCCTCTTCTAAATGTATAACAACAGTAATTAAATTTTTTATTCCCTTCTATGTATGTATTGAAACTGCCATGTTTGCCTGCGATTAGATAAAAGATTGCGCGATAGCTACGAGCCGTGTTCGCACATTCTATTCTATTATTCATCGTGATAAATTTAAAAAGATCCATTGCTTACTAGAAAAAAAGTCATTATGTTGGTAGCGAGAAATATTTCTCGAGCTGCTCCAAACACCGAGAGGCTGGCAATTCTCTCTCACCAGCCTTGCTTTCCAGCTGCTGGTAAGAGGTGCATCGTTCCATATCGATTTCGACCATTATATAACGTCCTTCGTTGACAACAACGATTTGTAACATCTGGCCTTTCAGTAGCACGATCATGCGATCAATGTCGATTTCGAATCGTCGTCAAGGAGTTTTCGAAATCCCATCGAACCAGGCTCAGCAAGTGGATGGTTCAACAGTGTACGAGAGCCAGCGAGGATAGGAACGCAACACGGTAGGCGATTCATAGATACACGATACACGCGATAGAAGGAACGACATTGCATTTCACGACTCGCAGCGTAGTATCGCGCAGCGTAGTATCGCGCAGCCAGAGAATAATTATACGATTCGATAAAATGGCAAAATAAATGATTCAGCGCGCGCCAATGAAACACAAACGTGCAAATTAAAAGTAAATAACCACATGATCGTTAATCCCGAACAGCAAACCACGTGAGTCACGTAAGACGACTACGGATTAATCGAATGAAAATGAGGTGCCACTACCATTAAGAAATTAATTACATCGGGGAGTTCTTGCGACACTATTTTCCTCGCGTTTGCGGTAGCGGCTGAAAATCAATAGCCGATGAAGCATCGTTCAACCGTCTTTGCATCCAAACGCTTCTTTCGCTGGAATCTTCGTTCGCGAGACGACTCTACTTCGATCCACGATTAGGGGCGCTCCGGTGCTTGAGTCGCGAACTCCTGCGCCGTCTCTATCTGTCTTTGATTTCCTTGTTATGGCATAGCGGTGGAATGTTCCTCCTCGGTGGAAAGAACCGACGAATACATATGCAGACACCGGAACGCCTAATTGTCACGTCTGCCGGTCCAATTCAATTCTGTGGAGGACTTTAAAGAGGATATCTATGAGTATTCGAGACAGACGGAGAAAGAAAAAGACGAATGGCTTAGCGAGGGACGGGAGAGAGAAAGGAGAACCGAGGGGAACCTTCGATTCGCGCTACAAAGCAGAGTATTCCACATTGTCTCGGGGAAACTCCCATTTTTCTATTGTATCTGAAGCATCGGCCCTGAGTATAGGGTGCGCGTGAGTGTTGGCGCATCCACACGCATACACACGCGCGCCCATGAACGGGCAGCGTCGACCTGGAAAATTTGGAATGCGCCGATGCATTTCCATTTCTTTGCTCGCGCGGTCCGCATCTCCCCGCTCGTGAAACGAGTCAAGGACAAGTCTGGGAGTTATGGCCGATTCGTAGACGACGTCACCACGAGCCTGTTCATACCTAGTGTTTACGAGGCTAGTGATAGTGTCTCCTGTACTGGAAAAATATCGTTCGAAACGCTTCCCGCATATTACGACGCATGGGAACTTATGAAATTAAACATTCATGATCTCTTTACCGGGTCATGGTTTCGTCCTTCTTCCTCTTTCTCCTCTCTTTCTTACCTTCTTTGATGACACTGTAGATTTTACAAGATAACGCGTATCATTCCTCTGGCAAATGGGGAGAAGCAACAAGGGAGAAGAAATTTCCCAGGAGTTTTAGTCGGTTATTTCGTCCAACCACGCTCGCAGTTCCACTCCTTTCGTGCCGCGAAACTTTCGGAAGTATCAAACAGATCGCCATTACCACGATTAAATAAATGTCGTGTCCTTCTCGCAAAAATCGCGTGACGGTCGCACAAGGAATTAACCTATTAACGAGTTTGACCTCTTCACCATGGATAATTACGCTCTTTTTCTCGATTTTTTCATGTTTCCTTTCTTTTTTTGCTTCCATTCTTCTTTCTTTAACCGTTAAGCGACTAACTCTTACAAAAATTGGCACACAGGAAACTGATCGATCATGGTATTTCGACATCGATGGCATCGGTGTCGCCCGAGGTATTCGTCGTGTCGTGAAAAATCTGTCTATTCAAAACTTCATGGAATATTTATACGCGACTATTGCCGTATTTTCGGACGATTGATCTTTCACGACGCATGATCGGTGTATCGAGAATGCTCACGGAACATGCGATCGAACCCATCGAACGTTCGGTCTTTCAACTCGCGTTCATCATCCAACTAGCAAGATAAGAGTCAGTTATTTTCCGTGGATAGCGTTGCAATTGGACTGGCGCGTAAATTTATTAACACGCCTGTCTCTACGGTAACGAAGAATCGCCAACCGTATCGATAACTCGTCGTTTCGTAAATTTCCTTTGAGCTACGCTACGATTGTGGCGAGATCGAAGCGAAACGTTCTGCGAAATTGACGCTAGTATGGTTACCCTGGAATCGCGAACCCTCGACAGATGTTTCAAGCCTCCGACCCTCGACCGATCTGAGAAACGACCCCTGTCGTCGGGTTTATGCTTCGTTTAGGGCTCGTGTGCCGAACACATGTCGCGTGGAGTAACAAATTTTTCGTCAAGCTACAATTTCTGGATGGCTGCGTTTTAAAATGCTAATGACAGACTCGCGCGTGCATGGCTCGCTGTAATTGTTCGAATCCTTCCGTGCACCGGCGATCAACAATACGCGAGATTGAGCAATCGCTTTAGAAACAAATGTGTCCAATTTACATACTACGAGCGAATGAAACAAATATAAAACAGTTGGCATCGCAGTTTCTCTTCGCTGAAATCGCGATCGGAATACGACGAAAACACTCGATATCCCGAAGCAAACTTTTGCGATAAGAACCTAAGCGATATCGTTTCACCAACGAGATGCGCGCGTCTTTGCAACCGCTTCGCTTTGACCCGGTGCATCGAAGTTTCGAGGTGAACGTGATCGTCCAAGCCGAAAAACGAACCTTCCGACAGGACGAACAATTAATCGGGGATTATCGATTATTCGAATCTGGAACGCGGCAAGACTAGTATTATTCCGGAGCAGATGTATCGCATCGCGGTCAGATAAAATTTCGCTTCCGCGTTACGAGTCGAAGCCTGCGCTGCGATTCGCAAAAATATACACCGTTTGTACAGATGCTTCGGTTACCTAACGTGGTAAAACCAACGGCTATGGATCCGGTTATCAATTATATGCCTTATTCGACCAATTTTCTGATAACGTGCCACCTGGTTTTGTAAGCTTTACCTTATCCCTCGATCAATGTCTGTGCTCCTTTTGCTCCGTTTTTCTTCTGCGTTGGTTCCTCGTGCTACGAACAGTCGAAAACAAGAGTTAAATTAATGGGACCGTTTGAATTTTACCTCGAAAACTATCGGCGTTAACGAACAGGTTGTAAAGCTAACAGCGGCACGAATCTCTCATTTTTAACGACGTGAAGGCCTACACACTCAGAAAAAAACGAGCTCACAATATATTGCTAAACTCATGCATCTATGCTAAACACTATTATCAAATGTTATTTTTTGTAACTAAAAACGGTTAACGAAATTCATTATCTACGATACGATGCGACATCGACGAACCGAAACGAAAGCCGTGAAAATTTTCGCAGGCACGAAAATCCGAAAATTGAATTTATTGAAGATCCGTATCACATACCAGAAAGGGGCAACAAACGCGCGATTCGCTAAACAACGACCGCGTTGCGAATCCTTTCTTTCTGTAAAGCGGCTTCTAATTCGATCCACACATCCTGTCCCTTTTCATTGAAAAGGAGAAAGAACGAGGAGTGCAACCCTTTCCCCTTGTACCTGCTGCCCCTTGCCACGGTCTGTTATTCACCCCACGTTTCACCGACTGTCTGGGACCGTGAGGTGCCGGACACGTGTGCGTGCTATGGGGTCCTGTCCTGTATATCGCGAAATATGGCCAGGAGAGCCGGCGCGAAGCGGAACGGAGCGGAGTGGAGCGTAGTGACGCGGTGCGGCGCGACGGCAGCTCCGTGCACGCGGCTCCGTATTGTGTACGGTTGGATTTCGAGGATCGATCGACGCAACGGGACGACAGTCAGTCGTTTCGAGGCTGCCGAGTTGACCGGGTGTCGTTGAGCAACCAGAGCCACGCCGGTTCTGCCCTCTCCCTCTTTCTCTTCCGAAGTAGCCTGCCTGTTTGTCGTTCGAGCGCACACTATTCGCACGTCTATCATCTCGTTTCTCTTTTTCTCAAAACGTGTACAGTGTTCACCGTGAGGGACCATGAAGAGTATCACGACCACGGCGACCAGTCTCCTGTTCCTGGCATTGATCCGTAAGTCCTACACCTTTCTCTCTGGCTTGACGATGAATCGTGATTAATCGTGCGCGAAATTGTTCTCGAAGCTCGTACGGAGTCGTAAAAACGCTGTCATAAACCGTTACTTCGATCGCGATCAAACTCGTCACGAGAATCGAAGAAAAATATATTGGAGTTCGAGAGCTTTCCGAATGTGTCGCAAATTGGTGCAATTAATCCAGCACTCGACGGTTCATTTGACGGTTCACAGTTCGCAGATCGCAGATCGTAACTCGAAACAATGACGCAGAGAAATTGAAGAGCATGTACTTTCGTTTGTTTCGCGGATTAGGATTGTCGGAGGAGAGTAGAAATTGGTCTTTGCTCGCTATCGATTTTATCCGAAAGCAACGCTTTAAATCCCGACGATTCTTAGTGTTTCAAAAGGAGAACCAGAGCCGATCAATTATTGGCAACGGTCGCGTGAGAATAGCAGCCGATTTCGCACGGTCGGTGAACAACGAGATTGATCAATTGATTCTTAAAGCTCAGCGTTTATATCTCACTCTATCGTGGCATACAGGCCGAAGGAGAAACGCGATTAATTTCGAAATGCAAACATATACGTTGGGCGTAACCCGGTTTTCTCTCTCTTCCTTCTCCCCCCCCCCCTCTCTCTATTTCTCTCTGATACTCGTAAACCTTTTTCTTCAGCTACTTTCCTCGTGCTTTTGATCTTCGTTCGTTTCTGCTTCGCTTTCCTGTGATGGCATTTTCCAGCGCATTTTAACCGTGCACCGGAGTTCTTTGTATCGCGGACCCCTCTTAAAAATAGATTACCGTTGCTCCGTTGAATATGCGAACCAACGTGCCGCGCAAAAATAGTACGTAAATAAGCTGTTTTTAGCGCTCTTTTTGCCCATCGTTGTTCACGCGCTGTCAGAAAATAGCCGTTTCGAGTCGATTGATTCGTTCTCGTGAATTCGAGATCTCGAAGCTCACGAGATGAAAGAGTAAGCATTTGCTTTCCTTGAAATTATGGCGCGCGTTGTACGTTAACCAATTATCGTTCTTGTAGTAACAATTGGTATCGTTTGCGGTTTAGTGGAGGAAAGAGGAAGAAAGGAAATTATCGAAGAAAGATTTCTGTGATCGTTTCGACCATATCTCTGGCCGACGACCGCAGCTCTCGAACGCACGAAAGAACAGGCGTTCTTTTTTGTAAAATGTTGCGTGCCACGCGTCAAATTTTCATAGCTCGTAACTCCGCGATTTCATTAAACGCATCGTTATAATTCGCGAGTATATTAATAAATTGAAATGACGTTGGAGCACATTCACGCGAACACAAAGGGGCGCGTCTATGGAATTCCCAAGATAATTATACATAGGGACGTAGAAGCGACCGAAAGAGACACGCAAACAATTAGTGGAGAAAAATTAATCTTCGCATGACTGTGCCCCATTACCAACGTATTAATAGTCCTAATTAGGCTAATCGACTTGGCCGACAATCAATACGCGAGATTTTCTATTTAACAACGATAAACAAGGAGCACCCGTTAGCGGACTAATTAACGAGCGACTGTCATTTATAAACATGCTACAGAGCGCGTCGGCTTGACCGCGTATCGTTTGCCGTAAATATTATTAGAGACCTCTACGGGAGAAATACAGAGGAAGAAGCCGCGTGACACGGTGCGTTCATTGCGGAAAACATGGATATTCTTGAAAATTGAATGTCACCATGTCAAACGATTTTTTCTCTCTCTACCACGACAACGTCCTACTCGATCGTACCTGTTTCCATCCTAGAGCAGAAATTTGCAAAGACTAGGTACACACTGAGAGAAAGTTGTCTGCGCGAACTGGACGATAGCCAGGTAACGTACTAGAAATAACGAATAGAACGAGAAAGACACAGGCAATGAAAGATGGTACAACGTAAATGAAGAGGAAAAAATCGATCAGATCGATTCGAATTTCTTCGTAGCCTTTTATTTCCAAGCTGTTAATTGTAATGGGAATCGCAAACAGCGACATCGTGTCGCGATTCGTCGGAACCCGAATTCGTTTACATAAGGCGTATAACGTGTTTACCGAGGTAGCTGGAGGCGTTTAGTAAGTGCATTCTTATCTACGTACAAGTCGAGGAAGGTGACTCATATCGTGTATTTCTCGATGGTATTATCAGTCTTGAGAGCCGTGTTCTAATTTCGCCACAATAAATAAAATAAGGTGTGAAATTGTTTGATCATGATGAAACTCTCGTCGCGTGATTAGGGCCAGTAACGAAATATCAAGCGATTAGATCCGCCGTGTCGTTTCGAACATAGGTTTAGTCATTTTCGGTTAAATGCCGGTAGGTAGATAAGAACATGAAAGAAATATGTGATATAACGTCGTCCTTTGTAGCTACGGAGATTACAACGAAATCCGGATCACATCGAGAACAGTTTCGCAATGGAACGTGAACAAAATTATTTCGAACGTTTCGTACGAACGAGTTCTCTTGATTTCTTGCGAACCTTGTACCGTGTCAATCGTAATTCTTGAGAGAATATCAAACGTAGATACTTAGGTATATGAAAAGAAACGAGCGTATACGCGAGATATTTGCTCACGAAAAGATGCCGTGCTTAATCTCGTTATGTTACGCGATCGCCAGATATGTTCGACTTGAGTTTGATCGTGCGATGAATTTTCAACCGACCTTTCGATCCTCGTTGATACACGACGTATGGATTATTCGGCAGAGATTTTATTGTGCGAAAAAAGAACGTCGTTCGGGTATAGAAGGAAATCTCTTGTATCTGTCACAGTCGAACGAAAGTCCTGGTTCAATCGGTGAAAAATATTGGACGAAGATTTCGTATATGGCATTCGCGAGTGGATATTTTGCGCAAACAATTTACCTTTTGATACCTATATTCTCGTATCGCTCGAACAGCTCGTATGACGTACATGCGCATCGATTACATGGACAAGGATTATTCGATGGAGAATCCTGGAAACTCGGGCAAGTTTCAAAATACGGCTGATACAACGTTGAACCGACTTGTTATCGGCTTATAGAAGCGTACGCGCAGGAGGAATCGAATCAAACATCGCGCGTCTTATCAAGAGACAGAAATTCTCGATTGCGTCACGAATTCGTGATAGAATCGGGCTTAAAATGGACAGGGCGTGACATTTCTAATTTTTCCTGTCCGATCGCGTATCACGCGATACCAACAATCTTGTATGGTATCGCATCGTAGAAAATAGATCACGGTATAATCTATCGCGTTATTATCATATCAAGACTACTTTGTCATCGGCAGGGTAACAGACGTCTCTTTAAAGCTTGGTTCAGATTTTACGACGCGTCAATGTCGGCGAAACTTTGTACGAAAATTTTTCATCGGATCGAAATGACTGCTTGGAAAATTCTACAGATTAGTTTGAAAGTTTAACCCTGCATCGGTGACGTTTCATCGTACGTCTATCAAATAAACTGCGCGTCACGTTTAGGCACAGTCGATATTTAAACTAGCTTGTATGTTTACCTATACTATCTACATTATGCGACCCTACATGGCAAACACATCCGTGATATGAGCGATATCCCCTATAACCATACGGAAACGAGGGAAACGTGTGGAGTCTAGCTATGGCAAACGATCGAGGCCTTGATTTTCGCTGAAATCCGATCGGCGCTTAACGTGGAAATTGGAATTTCCGACAGTTTAACTGCGAATGAAAGTCGGATTCCAGCTAGCTCGATTACGATTCACCTATAAGTCACAGAGTCGTTCGACCGGCTCAGCGGACTAAATTCGATACCATCCTGTATCGCGGTAAATTCCGCCGGAAATCCGTGCGTCTGCAAAACTCCGCTCTAAGCTTGTGGAAAGTAGCCGAGGGCTGTGCCAACTATCCGGTCCGAGTCTGCGTAAAACCAGCTTTCACTTAAGGGGATCGAACAAGAACGACTCGTACATCTATGTCTCTCGCTAAACGAAACGAAAACTTTCCCGAGTCTTAGGAGAAAGAATCGTAATCGTGCGTGTCTCTTGAAATTGGAAAATATATTCGCAAATCGCGATAACGGTCGATCGATAACTCATCCGCGATAAAAGCCCCGTCCTTTATTTACTAAGGATTAATATCCACGAGGTGAGATATACCACTTTAAACGTGCTGAAACTTATGACAGGTTTATGTAACCGTAATTCAAAGTACATAACGATCGAATCAAAAAGATATGAATTCCCTTTATAGAAGAAAGATACGATGATCGGAAACGAATGCGTCAGGATGAAGCATTATCAGGAACCATCGTGCTTCTAGGAGACAAACGATCGATTGTTCAGCCAATTAGTGCGTCGTTGGTGTAACTCGTGCTCATTCGAGGTCAATCTCGCCTCAAACTCTAGGCGTGTGCTAACTGCCGGTTCAAAGAACGGCCGGCCATTCTAGAGGGAAAAGAATGGGCCGGTGTTGCATTCTTCTTGGTAAAGCTGCTCGACCGCCGATTCCCAGACACATCTTTCTCTGTACGGAATCGGTGAGTCGGAAACTGAATGTGAATTTAGTCGGAAGTAGGAAGCGTCGCGGCGGGAATACGTTTCGGGGCGATTCCGTGCAAACAGACTCGTGGATGCAGAAGACGAGATAGGCGGATTTAAAGTGTATAGGTATTACTCGTTACGATTGTCCTTCTTTCTACGTATACTCGCATAATTGCGCGACCGTGGGCTCTCTGCATTATTTATAACTTGAATAAAAGACCGATCGATCGGATATTCTTCTTTTCTCCGCTGGTTATTTCTTACACACGAATGCCACACTGTTACGGCGATACTTTTCACGCGCAAAGCGCAGCGCACGAATATAGATCTAACTTGATCTCTGAAAATAGCGCTGTGAAGAAATTCTCGGCAAAGTCGATAAATTTTTCTTAAAATAAATATTACGCTTACCTTTCTCTCCCTATATGCGTTTCGCAATATCATCGAATAGCCTGGCCATTTTCAGTAGCTCCGATCTCTACTCCCCGTTTCATACGTGGTAAAAAGAGCACCGTTCTCCCTTGCGGCTCGGTAGTCGATCGACCAACGCGTACAACCATCTCTGCACACATCTGCTGAACCGGAAACGGGTCAGTTGGAACTGTTGTATCGGGAGTTGGTCGTGTATCGATTTGTCCGAGCAAAATTTGCCAAGTATCCTCGTATTTTCACGAACGATGCTTGTTTCGAATCTTTGTTGCTTTCTTTGTACGAACGATGTCTCTAGGAAAGCGAAACGGACAAACAATTATGGAAAAGGGGTGAAAGAAAAAGACCGGTGAATCGGGCAGGAAAATTCAGCGATGCTGCGTGCTTCTTCTTTTTGTTTTTCCTGGTAGTTGTGCAAACGATCTTCTACAATAGCGGAGAAGGTAACGACGGTAACGAATGAATAAGATTATCGATCTCTCGGGGCACAATGTGCAAAGTAGGGCGAAATTCTCCGTCATCCAGCCCCTCCCCCGAAAACTCTCCGGATCTTCCTACCCTCTGCTGGTTCACGAGGAATTCGCAGTCCGCTCAATTATGAAACGACCCCACCGAATATTGGGTCAAAGGTCGAGAGGCCTGGAGAATATTAATGCGGAAGGTCGAGACCCGTTCACCTCTTTAACTAGATGCGACGTTTGCTTGTTTCAGAGGCTGCCATGTCCGCCAGCAACGTCTCTGTAGACGTAGCCACTTTCTTCCCAAACATCAAGGGCAATCTCACCAAGATCGTCTGGGAGCATGCCGTCAACAGCAAAGAGAAACTCGAGAACGCACTTGTATCAGGTACGTCGATCGCGTAATTGAAGTGGTCTGCTTGGCAATCTCTTCGAGATCTCACTAGCGAAATATTTGAAACCACGTTAATGATCCAAATAGAATTTATTCGATACCTTTTGCGTCGACGAGCTTCGCGGAAATATTCCAGATCCGCGATATCGAAACACGGCACCCCAAACTGTCACAGTCTGTCGTCTTTAATGCCACGCGAATAGCGCGCCGGACGATACTTGCATCGCGCGTGGCTAACAAGAAACCGAGAAACTTAAACCGCGTTTAACGTTCAGAATTGAATTTCCAATGTTCCACCGATAATAATCATTTTCTTTAAACGAGTTGCCCCGTGAGAAATTAGTCGCATCGCATGTATAAGAGGAGGCAGATTTCAAAGAACGCGGTAATAATGAGAGCTTGATGAGAAATTCATTTCCCAGAAGATTCGCGATCGCCTGTTACACCTTATTAGTTAACGAATCTTTTCGAAATATGGCATCGACACATTTTCCATATCATGATATCGTACGGTGAACACGCTTGTAACCCCATTAACCACGTGAGATATATTTGCACCGGTCAAATCGCGCGAGCTTAACACCAATTATCGGGATTAAACGCTTCGGGTGGTTTCAACATACGAGGTCGAAGGTTGTTTAACCAAGCGATATTTCAAACACGCTCCGGCGTGATACCGGATGTTTTAAAATTCGTATTAATTAATATTCAGGAAGATGGTATTGCCTTCGTGGTCACGTCGGCGAAAGATTTTCGAGAAACAAACCAGTCACCCTCGTTGAATCTCAATGAGACTCGGACGCCAGCAACGACGTTCGAATGGTCGTAGAGTAGAGGAAGGTCAGTCTCCGGATACGTACGACCTTGATCCTCCCATTCCGTAATTGATCGCGTCGTCCGCGACAAAAGCAGAACGAACGAAAGCCGAACCTGTTCCTCTTTGTCGTTTTACGTCGTTCAGCGATTTCTCCGCGATGCTTCACGAGCTGCGTCGCTGTCGTCGCAATCATGTCTCGATCAATGAAACGATATCCAGGAAAAGTATAAAGGAACCCGTGACATGTACGATCGCGACCGGGACTGCAGAAATATGTGTCAAGGTGGCTGCGTGCATCTCCTTCTAGAATCAACCGGAAGTCGGTCGCGCGTTTCTACGAACGAAACACTTGTACGTGATCGAATAGGCGAATGGGAGGAAGATGCGAAGAGCCCAAGTGCTTTTTCAGAGCCTCCACGAGCGCGAAGAATCTAAAAAGGCGTACGTAGCACCAGCACGGAGCAGGAATTTGAAATCTGTTGGTTCGCAGCCTCTTTAGGCATCGATCGATATTCGTTGCACGTGTCTGCGAGTACTGAAACCAGCCGATTTTTCATCTCCTTCTCACTACCGCGGTATCTCCCTCTCACCCTCCTTCTCTTTCTCGTTTCGCGGCGCAATTGCTGTTCGCGCTTCTCAGATGTACCGCTGCTGCCTCCCTCCTTACTCCCTCTTTGCCCTTCTTCGTTCTCTTTCTCTTTCTCACTCGTACCGATATACATATGTACTTTTATAAACTTGGCAATTCCTGTTTAAAGCCAACATCATGATGCTGGAGGCCGACGTTACGTTGGGCATACTGAACGGTACGAGTAATAGCACACGGATACCGATAATGGCACATCCGCCGGCGTCTGAGAGCAACTTGACGCTAGAAGATTTCCTCAAAACCGTGATCCAGAAGAACGTTACCAAGGGCATCAAGCTGGACTTCAAGAGCATCGATGCCTTCGATGCGAGCAAGCCTATCTTGGAGAAAGTCCGCAATAACGTACGTATCCCGTTTGCGTATTTATAGATCGACTCGTGCATCTTTACAAAGTCCTTCGTGCTTCGTTTCACCGATCGCTTCTGTCAAACGATACATTCTAGAACTGAGAGGTTATTTTTGCCCCGATTACCGATGGCCATGCGTTCCTCACGATCGAAAATCCTAAGCGTCTAGCCTTCCGTTACTAATATCTGCTCTGCTTTCGTTTTAATCGCTCAGCTTTCGGTTTAATCGCTCAGCTTTCCTTTGTTCTCAGATTAAATTTCCCGTATTTCTTAACGCGGATATACTGCCTGGACCGGTGAACGCAACCACCCCAGCGGTCGAGGCAAAAGCCTTCGTAAGTCAAGTCAAGATGTTTCCAGAGTACACGCTGTCGGTCGGCTGGACCACCAGGTAAGGACAATAGTCACCGTCTACGAATATAAAAGTTCGTAATATTTCGAAACTTCATCGATTCGTGTTTCAGGTACGGCACTAAAGATAATGTCACCGAAGGTCAATACACAGAGGAACAAATCCAAAGTATGATCAACATCCTGGAAGAACAGAAGGTTACTCAGCCGATAACTTATCCTGTAAGAGCTGGTCTAGCCGCGAACAGTATGAAAGTGATCAAGTCGCTGATGGAGAATAGCTCCTTCACGAACAACGTAACCCTAACCGTTTGGTCGAGCGAGGGTGACAAGGTCGATGCGGAGATGTTGTCGACGTTAATACGAGATATCGGTGTGAAAAAGGTGTACGTCGACGTGCCGCAGGACTTGATGAATAAGCTTTATTTGTCAGGAGCATCGAGCGTTATGGTTGCTTCGATCACGCTCGCGGTTAGTCTTCTGACTGGTCTTTTATCAACGATATTGTGAGCAGTTTGAACAATTCTCGTCGCGTTTCGCATGCACTCTAGAGGATTCAGTGATGGAAGAGTCTCGCGCCTTCTTCCATCGCCATGGAATTCTCTTTGACGAAGGAAAGAAGCGCGAGACTGACGGAACGAAATCGAATTGCGATCGAAGATCGTCAGAATTTAAATCAAAAAGCAGTTTCGATATGTAACGGTCGAATGTTCTCGTTAGAATCTCGGTCGTGAACTTGTACTTTTTAGCGTGTAAGCTTATTCGCAATCGTTTTTTCTAAGTATTTTAAGGGAGCTTTCTTAGGAATACAAAATTCCTGTTGGCCGTGACGAAATACCCTCGCTTTACAATACTTGGGCATCGTGCTCTTTTCTTTATTCGTTTTTCAAAGATGGCTATTTCTTTTTGTCATATTGGCACGTTTTGTAGATTTCTATGATAGAATGCGATGTATTTCGATTCTTCAAGTAAATCTGTAAGATAGAGTAAGATATAACATACCAGAAAGACGTATCGATAGTTGGATTTTACGCTCGACTTTGTTAGTATGTAATTCAAATGAAATTGATCTAGTAAAAGATTTAACGAAGATTTTTCGGATTCATCCTGTTGATTTTGATGCGAACGACGTACCGGTGCCGTGATAAGTAACAAGTTCTAACGCCTGGCGCACTTATCACAACATATTTGCACCATTTACATCTTGGAGACACGCTTTTTTTTCTAAAATACCGCGTCAAATGCGCGAAACTTACTCGTAGTGTGTTATATCGTACCTCTTTAGTGTTTACCGACGTATCTCCTGTACCTGCCTTTAACATATCTCAGACATAGGTGCAGATCAAGGATGCAGAACAAAATATAAAACAAATACGGTATTAGAGTTTACGTAAGCTGTAACCTGTACATCTGTAAACCAAAGGATTGTGAATGCGTAATACGGTGTCGGTGCACCGCGTTTGATAATGAAACAATAAAATCATCTGCAAAATTTATCGACTTTTTCCATCGAATTTTCTTATAAACTCCTGCATCTTTTTTGAATCTTGATAGATAATTTCGAACGCTAAGCGCTCTTTATGTCCATCTGCCGAGAAGCGACGGAAACTAGGAGCCAGTTTCCAAAGCGGGTGGTCCGTTCATAATCCTGTAAATCGATGATTGCTCACGCGACGCGTGCCACGGAATACGGTGCTACATTTACAAACCACTATGTTCGGCCTATTCTCCATCGATGCGATAGGAATCAATCCATAGAAATCGAAATTATGCAGCTGCGGAACGTTTTTTAGTGGAACAGATTCATGCGACTAGTAGAAATCGTTTAAAATCAAGTCGAGAGATATTACGAACGACTTCTTAATTCTCGAGATCCATGAAATTGTCGTTAGTTAGTTGTTGCGTCAAGCGCTTAATTACAGATTAAATTGAAAGTATCACTGGTCAAACAGACGGAGAGCCCGTTACCGACCGAACATTCCTTGGACTTCTGTTTACCCTACCATTTGACACGAACGATGCAAGTCGTAGAGTCGAGTCCCTCGTTTAATCTCTTCTGTTTACCTTTCGATTATTTCCGATTCGTTTTCGTAAGTGAGTTGGCGATCGAACCGCAGCTTCGTTTAGCCGATCGTTCGTTAACATCAGATCGCGTGTCGGACAACGATAAATAATAACGGAGGAATTTCATTGTCTATGGACGTGGCGCGAACGTCTATGATATCGACACATTCGAATTCCGAGCGGGATTTTTTCGTGGCAACGTTCGGTGCCAAGGTAACGTGATGAAAGAAAACGAGAAGGAGAGGAGTGGCGTAGGAGGCGTAGTTGGGTTGCGATATGTCAAGGGTTATCCCATCGAGAGGGGTCTTCGGAAATGGAGGTAAGGAATTCCATTTATCGCGATCAGAGTCTGCCACACATTCTCCTTCTTGTCCCGTTCTTTGACTGTTCTTTGCGTTCACGATCTGCAGGTACACACAGTCCGTACGAAACCAGATTCACCACGGATGCGTTCGTGAATCGCCAACGAAAATGCGATTTGCACGCTTCGCGAGCTGCCCCCTGATTTAGACTTTCAGGCCGATCATTCGTCAGCGTAATTTCCCAAAGCGTGAAACGTTACATAACTCGTAACGAATTCAAAGAGAAAAACAGTCAGACGCGTTTGACACAGAGAACCAGCGTTGCAAACTACCATTCCAGAGAGTAACAATGTGACCTACAAGCATAATCTGCCGAGATAACCTCCTGAACCTGGGCAAAACTTTTTAGATCGAAAGCGGCGTGTCCCGGCTACGCTACACGCCGATCTCTGCTCGGTTTTCTCGTAGGTTTGTGTAATCTAAGTCGTTTCCTGTTCTCAATTATCGTTAAAGACGCAATAAACGAACGACGATCGCGTAAGACCAAAGACCCGTAGACGACAATTCCGCCAAATATTACTTCGATTCTAAATCAACGAGTTTTTCCACCGGAGGAGCAACGACGGACGTCGAACAAGTTTCATGTACGATACGTGCTTTCCCTGGTTGAACAAATCGATGCATTCAGAGCGGCCTGCTGGCACGAGAGCCGTGGCTAAATCCGCGTGACTAATTTCGCTTCGTGCCCACGAAAATTTTGATGGTATTTCGCGGTAGCGACCGTTCTCTAAAGCGGCTTGCGTCTTTTGTCGTGGCCGTTTCGACCTGGTCGAGTTCAGAAATAGAAAGACGGCAGGATCAGATTTGATCGCGCGAACTCGAAGCGATTCTGTGACGTCTGTCGTTGACGGCTTGCCACTTCAGGTAATCGCTAATACTGCGCGAAAAATGCATACCGAGACCACGGGAATTTGTTAGCGACACAAGCGTCGAGTCGTGGCTCTTAAATTTTCTCGGTGCGCCGCGTTCAAACGACTGCATTCCACGGGAGTGTCTTACAGAGTGGAAGTCGGAACGTCATTTATTCGTCTACCCGCCTCTCTCACCTGGGACCTCGGATCATTTATCTGGCAGGCTGATTACACGCGTTCCGTACGGGCACCGCTCGAAATCTCCGACTAGGATACAATTTAATCGTCGTTTTTGTAGCGACGCAACACCGCTCCACCGTATGCGTGATTCTGACAAATGGCAACGAATTAATATCGGTAACGCGATGCCGCAAAAGTGAAACGATTAAGAGGCTCCTGCATTTTCACATACAATTTGCTCCAATGTCGTGCAGTCTGACTGTACCTCTTACATATACGATGTATCTCGTCCGTGAACGAGGCAACGAGCTCGAGAAGAGATGAAACACTTCGAACGACGGAGCACGAATACGCGACAAAAAGACATCGTGAGGGAAAGATCGAATTAAAAGTGGAAGAAGCGACGCGACGTGTCGATAACTGACGGATATGATACTTTAACGAGAAGAATGCCATTGGATACGACCCGACTGGCATCGTCAGAGAGGATGCGTACCTTCTTTTTTTCATTCTCTGGCTCGAATGGGAAAGGACCGATGACGCACAGGAACGATGCATCTCGGTGATAGGTCGCGTACGGGCGCCTTTATCGAGGATCGAATCGGAGCGGAAGCCGTCCAAAAGGGCTACCGTGTTTATTTATTGTGGCGCGTATAGCTGCCGGCTTAAAAGGCGCGATAAAAAACGTCAGACGACCTCCGTACGCGACGAAAAACCAGTCCTCGTTGTACCGGTTGTAGTAAGCCAGGCATCGCGATTCTATCGACCTCTCGTTCTCGCCCCAGCCTTTCGACCGGATTTCGAGGCACCGCTGGACTCCGAATCCTCTCGGAATCTCTGAATGGCGACGCGAAAGTGAATGGGAAACGAAAAGGGTGACCCGTCGCTGGTGTCGATCTCTCCGGACGATCGTAAAATCGGGACGCTACACGAATTGGTTGGGAACCGTGACAGAAACACGTGTATCGATTGCCATGGTTACATGCGACCAGATAAAGGAAAACGCGTGCAACGATACGTGTAGATATAAACGCATATACTGACGCGGTATGGTTGGATGGAGTTCCGATTTCGCGAGTCGACGCAACGTCTCGTTCGTTCGAGGATACGTAAGGACGATTCATCGATCTTTAATTCTCGACGATATGGATGCACGCTGGCATAGCCTAGACCGCACAGATAAATAACTAATAATCGACATAGAGGGTATCGCCTTAGGGTAAATCCTGTCGCCGCGTTGATCGTATAAGACGTGGCCAGAGTGGAGATGGTGTGTCCACGTGGTGGAAGAGAAACTGAAACGGCAGCAATAATGCGCAAAAGAGAACGACGCGAAACTTGACGAAGAAAAGCGAAAGTTTTCAGTGGTGTTGGTTCAGTGTGAAATTTTCGGAGCGTAGTTATCGATCGAACGTACCAGATCCAAGGTATACCGCGTCCATTGGGAGTCCGTGAAACAACGTGTGCACGGTTGTTGCGGTGGCACACAAGAGCACACAGGTAAGGGACGAAGGGGACGCAGAAAAGTCGGCGGCCGAGGGTGACGGAGGGGGCGGGAGAGGGAGACGAATATCGCCCGCACGCATGCGCACTGCGTTCCGCGATCTCTCAAGCCGTCGGCCAGAGAGGCTGGCCTCAGTCGCCCGCGACATTCGGTCCGCGATACGATTCGGTGTAATCTCCGTGTAGCTGGACTCGAGCGAACAGTGTGCCGGTATCGGCGGCGAGGACGTGCGCGCGTTTCGATCGTTTTCGAGGAAAGTGAGCGTCGGGAAGGAAAACGCGTAGTTCACGTCGATTCGATCGCACATCAAAATCGAATTGGGCGTTTAGAGGCTCGAGTAGCCGGATCGAATTGTTGCGAACGAGTGACAGGAAAGATAGCAAACGCGCGATGGACGCGGAAACGATATTCGAAGCAAGAAGGCGTGAGATGTGAGCAGGATCGTTGCGTCGAGAATCGTAGAAGGTTTTCCATTGGGAGGACATTGTTGCGGAATCGAGCGAACTGGAACGCGGCCGAAAGCAAGCGTCGTACGGGACGTTTCGATATTCCCTGTTTCATCGGGTCACGCGTGATTTGTACCACGTGGTTCGACTGTGATCCCATCACCGTTACGTTGATTCTCGAAGCTCGGACACTAATAACCGCCTTTGGCGATCTATCCACGCTGCCATTGCCAGCGAAACACGGCCGATCATTAATGTCTCGATCGGGACACCGGTCGGTCGCAGATCTCAGTGAGACGAAGTGCCACTGCGCTTCGATCGCGATGCATCGTTGAATCAAACGAACCGTGTGGTTTTCCAGCGACGAACAGACCAAGCTCGGAATCGCGATCGTGAGAATCGCGAGGATCGCGTGTCGCTAGGATAATGTAAGGTGCTCCGAGGAATACGGTTCCGAAGACGAAATGACGCGCGACAGGAGACTGCTGTTACTCGTGATCCTTCTGATGGCATACGGTCTGTTCGCGATCGAGGCTAGGCATCGTCCCCACGAAAACACTGCTAACGACGACAAGCACAGACACAGGCACAGACACGAGTCGTTCAATGGGAGGAGAAATCGTCATGACCTGGCCGAAAGACGATCATCGCCTTGGTCGCAGGAACTTGACTACGAGGATGGCTCGTTGGTCGACCAAGAGGATCAAGAGGACGAGGAGGACGATGATTACGATGTTCGCCCCTATTACGAGAGATCCTATCCTCGGACCTCGAGGATTGCCGTTCACAGCCGGATGTTCGAACCGCGTTACCCGACTAGGTATCATCGAGGCGGTTATCGCGGAACCGGCTGGTACGAGGAGGACGAACAGAAACGCAGAGGTTCTCCTCGATACGCCGGTCGAAGCTACAGAATGAGATCCGAGAGGACCCACCGCAGGCTCGACTATCCGAGGAATCGTGCCTGGGACTACGATTCGGCTGAAGAGGGGTTCGATTATGAGAAACCGCGGGCGTACAACGAAAACAGCCCCGACGGGCATCGTCCTTGGTGGAAAAACGAGAGGAAACACAGGGTCGGTATCTTTAGACACGACTGGCGCCTCGACGGTAGGAAGAGACATCGCTCCGGCGAATCGGAACCGTCGAGGAGATTAGACGATTGGAGGAGATCGAACTTCAGCGAGTCCAAGCCCTCCCACTCCAAGACCGACAGGAGGAGGATCGACAGCTTTGAAGATTACGAATATCCCGTGGACGAATTCGACGACGCGGAGAACGACGAGGACGACGCCTCGAAGGAGACGGAAGATGAGGATCTGGACGAAGACGAGCTCGACAACGATTTCTATAGAAGCGAGAAGAAACCACCGCTGAAAACTTACGACGACATCATCAGGAGGTTGACGTCCGATGATCCAACGACTCCCAGATTCACGGTCAAAAGAGACTACAGAAACATAGAGATGGACAGATACGCGAAGAGTGACGACTTTGGGAATTTCAGATACGAGCCGAAAAATCTCAGCAAGCCGCTGGTTCGCGATCGTGGAAAGATCGCCGGCCTCCCCTACGTTAACTCCGCCTCTGGTCATCGGTCTCCGAGGAAGTTCGACGAGAATTTACCTGGCAAACTGTCGAGTTCGTTGGTCGAGCGTAAATCGTCGAAGAACGCCAGCAGCCTCGTGACGAAGAGCTTCGATCAGCCAGCGAACAAAGCCGGCTCGAAGATCGACGATACTCAGCCAAAGACCAAGAGTCTCGAGCAGGATTACGACGAGTATCTGAATACTTCGGACAACGAGAAGGAGGAGGATCTCATCAAGGCTGGAGTCGAGGAAGACACGGACATGCAGGCAGACGTTACTAATACGGTTAGTCCCGAGAAGCTTTCGTAAATCTTTCCTTTTCTGTGTTTTAAAAACGAACGAGAGAATGACCTCGTTTCGTAGGCGATAGACGCGAAAGCAATTGGATTCGCGAGAATCTAACGTTTAGTACGAAAGTCGAATCGAACGAAGAGAATGCGAATCGGTAGGCGGGCCGTGTCGGGATTAGCGGCTAATCGATATCGATGATACACTAAATGCTAGATGGACGGGGAATTACTGTTGTCGAATAGCAAAACAGATTTACGAACGTTGCCTCGTCCATCTGATTATATGGGATAAAATATTTTCCGATCATTGGATCAAGTTTGCCTCGTGGACGACCTTGATTACGTTCGAGCGTGGCTGTGAATCTTTAGCAAACGGAAAACGGGGAACGGTGAAATTCGCGAATCGATGATTCAAAGCGGTACGATTCGCGTTCAGTTTGCATCAGCCTTCGAGAAATTCCTGAAGCTAGTTCGCAAGATCCTTCCATGCCGACGGAACTGGAAGTCGTAAAGCCTCCTCGGGTTCCTCGGTATCGACCTTGTCGACGAAGATTAAGATCGTGGCTCGATTTTACGGAGCACGATCGCGCGCGCTCACCGTTGCACGCGAGAGAATCCTTATCGATGCTCTGCCTCTCGGATCGCAGCCTCTGTTCGCGCCACCGGCTTGCAGTGAGCGTCACGCTCGGTTTTATTTTCTTTTACAAACGTCTCGAAAATCGAAAGGAAGGAGGAAAGCAGACAACGTGGAAGGCGCATTCTCTTCTTTTCCCCTCTAGGCACCGAAACATGGCAGATCGTTTAACGGTCTCCGTTCCACGCCAGTGACTCGTCGATCGACTTTCACAAAGCGCATCGGTGCAGAAGATTGCGACGATTCGCCTTGAAATATCCTTTCGCGACTCGTCCTTGGCAATAAAGCTCACGAGGCAGCTCGAATAGATGCCAGATACCTCTATTTCGGTTCGGCCTCTCATCGATGACGCTTTCCACCCTTACTACTCAGAGCTCGAGTGGTTTTCGTTCGAGTCCTCCGACGTACAGTCCGCTTCCCAGAACTATTTTGAATTCGTTGCACTTTCCTGGCTGGCTGATTCGTTATTAAGAGACGTGCCGAGATGAAATGCAGTTCCTCTGACCTATGGGAGCCAAGATTAGATCGACCTTGGCAGTACGGGCGGCAACCGACCGCAAACCACTTTTATCCGCGTCAAAATTCTCGACCTGGCGTCCGCAGGTATGACCTCGGAGATACCACGGCTGCTGGGCGCCACTCTTTATTGCCGGAGTCTTGTGCGAAATCGATACCGCGAGTTCGGTCAACGATACCACAGTTCTCTTTTCGTCGAACCTAAGTCACCGACCTGCTCCACGCGCAGGGTGTTAATCAACGGAGAGGATTCTTTCGCCGGCATCGCTCTAACAAAAAATCGCTAAAAGGATATGTCAAACACACTAATAAATCGTCTCGTTTTTTTTCTGTATCTTTCACAGCTCGAGATTTTCTAGAAAACCACGAAACGCTGATAAGAATATCCGTATGTGATAATGAATTTTGCTTGAGCCTGCGATCCTTGAAGACAGTTATCTTGACGAGAGCGATAGTTCCATGGTTAGCTAACGCGAAGTGGGTCGGCCGTTTGCGAACGCTCGAATACAACATTTTTCCTTAACATCCTTCGCAAGTAATTGTCGAAGAATAAAAAAACCTTACGTCTAACGAAAGTTACATCGTCTATGCGTCAGATAAAAGCACGTCGGCTACAGTACGAGATACAGAGAATAGAGGGAGAAAATAGATCGAAAGTAGTTCCGCGAAGAGGACGAGCATGAAAGATTAAAATTCCGTTCAGAGCGTTGATTAACGAGCGTAAATTTTGGAGATGAGCGAAGTCGGTGAGAATCTCAGTCGGCTGAAAAACAACAACCAGCTACCAGCTTCGAACAAAAAAGCTACTCTGTCTGGTTCGCGGGAACCGCGGATCTAGATGGCCAAATCTTCGCAGGGATCGCCAGATGCATTAATCGAAGACACACAGCTGTTATCCATCGTGAAGTCTCGACTATGATTCTACGAGATCGCCACGTGTTAATACAAAGTGTAAAGCTTTTTTGTTTGCTCTTGTAATTCGTTCGAATAGGCACGCGATTAATGAAAATGTGACAGCGGTATCTACGAAGCAGAAGATAACATCGAAAAGGCAGTGTAGGAAGGTGAATTCGTCGGTATGTCTGCGAAGCAGATAACGATAGAGGCGAAAGAGAGAAAGAATTTGGAAGGACCGTTGGTAATTCCAATTAGAGGGATTCGTTTAAAAGAAAAATAGGACTCCGGTCGAAAGTATGCTTCGAGTCGAACCACTGATTCACCGCGGGAGAACACCTTAATTCTACGGTAGTCGATCTCTTGCGCTGTAAAGAAAACGAAGGAGAAAAAGAAATCGAGTCGGCTGTCGTCGCGATCGCGTGGTTCGGTCTTTTTGTGCCAATTTACAAAGGTAAACCCGCCACGTTCCATCGGCGATTTACTTCTACATGCTGGTCGAAGTGGAATTACTGCGTCGGGTAATTGAGCAATTCTACGTGCACTTGCTTCTCGTGGTTTCTGCCGCGAATCTCTCCTTCGATCGTGCGTTATTAAAGGGAGACGAAACGTAGGGAAAGATCGAAACTTTTCCCTACGTTTCTCACTGCGAATCATGACGCTATGACGTGAAATGGCGAGCAATTTCATTATGTTACGAGTCAAGGATAAACGAGTTCAGGAACGGCAGTTCTCGAACAAAGAAAACCGCGAGGAATCAGCGAGCGTGCGACTATAATGAATTAATCGTTGATTCTATAATCACAACTCTCAATATGGCTGTTAGTTCCTCGGCTGTTATATTTTCAGACACCGATCACGATACTCGTGTCGGCATTTGACCTGACACGACCTACCTTTCGACGAGAAAAACATCCTCAGCTAATGAAATCATCGTTACACGACAGTACGCTGATTTCTGCAATTTTCAAACGGTTAACGATAGTTGTAACATCTTTGCTATAAACAATCGTCTCTACGACGATTTATACCGTTCTCTATGGGTTATATGGTCGTGCATAAAGTTTTATGATAATCGTAGGTCGTTGGTAACTGGTTAGAAGAAACATGCTCCAACACCCGCGTGAGATTGCTCGTACACGCTAAACTTGGTAACGTTGGACGAGCGAAGGTGTCGAGAGCGGATAAAGCGAGAAACGGCGATCTAGCTCACTTGCTTCCTAGTTAGATCATTTTCACTTGTCATAGTTTCGAGAAACGCATTCCGTGTGTCGATGCGAGGCGATTTATTATACAATATATCGTACGATTTGTGATACGGGAATAACTCGCATTGCGTCATTCATGATTTTTGCGAAGCTAAAAAGGGTACAATTGGTGATGACCGGCGTATCGGTAAACATCCGATAGACTTCGTAGAAACGATGTTTACGTAAAATGCAGATTGCACTCCGAGAAAGCGACTCTTTTTTCTCCCGCTTTCGCTGCTCGCAAATGACTGGCTGGCTGGCTGTTTGCTGGCAGACAGATTCCTCGGCACTTCGCCGAAACGCAGCCTCATGGTGGTGCATTAAGAAATGACTTTGCCACCTGACCAGGTAGGCAACACCCATAAGTCGACCGTAAAGGGTTACCACGGAAGCTCGTTAGGCCATGCATAAATTTCGTAGCTTACTGTCGCGAAATTCTTGCAGGAGAAAGTCCCACCATCCGAAGTTACAACCCTTCGTAAACCAACCGTGTTCGTCGATTGGGAAAGGAAATGACCCTGCAAAGAAACGACGTCGATATCTCGGAACGCGGCGCGCGAATGATTCCGTTGTTCGATCTTGAAGAAATAATTTAGCTTGTCTCTCTCTCTCTCTCTCTCTCTCTTTCTCACTCACTCTATGTATTTCGGGTGAGTTTTAAATGGTAATGAAGTCATCGCAGTCAGTTTGACTGATAAGGGAGTAAAAAGTGCAAAAAACGTCGATGATGCAGAAGATGATTTCGCATGATGAATCATTAATCTGCCAGGCGATTATTATTATCATATTTATATCTACGGGTTGAAAGCCCTGTAAACTATATACGTATACATTGCGTACTACAAGAGGAAAATTAGTTGTCTCGAGAGAATAAAAAGAAAACTACGCCTGAAAGTATAGGAAGTACGGAAAGAGTTGATTTTTTCGCAGGAAAGATTAACATTAGTAATGAATCTATTTGTGTAATTTCACTGGGCATGAAGGATGCAGTGCGATTCTTGCTTGAGAAGAACGATGATTCATACACATCGCTGCCTAACCACAGAAAGAAGCCGCATGCATCCACTTAATGAATCAACGAAAATAGGCCCAATTCTGACGAATTGTAGGCCAACCTCGATCGACCCAATCTTTACACGAGTTTCTCAAGGTTCCACTGACTCACGGTCAACTTTAATAATATTATTTAAGTCTAACTTAACGTGGAAATCCATGAAGATTCAGCAGAAGATGAGATCGCTTTCAGAGGAATTTTTTTATGGAATACTCTTCAGCCAGAATGGCATCGATCACGATCATGCACGATAGCGCGAGTCTTGTCTACGTGAAAACGAGTGACGGATATCAGGTTCGAATCCAAAGAGCCTATTCTAGAATGATCGATTTTATCGCATCTTTCGTATCATCGATCTTATTACTGGCTGGCTCGGATACAAATCGTTGTTCAAAACGAGGAAATGCACGAAGAGATGACAAATAGCAATCGTCGTTTTTGACGAGGGTGGAATTAAAAACGATGCGATGCGTCAACCTCGACGTCAACGATGCGGTCATCAAATTATATTGCCTCGTCAAATGACGCTGTGTCGTAAAATAAATACATCGCGGAATCTGGGTTTCGCGTGTTGCGTGAAACTGCCGGACCTCGCTAAATCGGTGACTCACGAATTTCGCCAGCAAGTTCGGTTTGAATTACAGAATACTAGCGTCTCGACCGACTCGAACATGCATAGGCTAATTGATTCCTGGAAGCTCGTCTGCAACGAGAATTGTCTCAGAGCAGATGCTGTATGTACCGCCGAATATGTAAGGATTTGTATATCGAGAATTGGATAGTTTCCAAGATCGAGTACGCGTAAGCCTCCAGTTATTTAACATCTCATTCGTAATACAATGCGAGGTGACTAAACCTCTGCTACTTTTGTCATGCAAAACTAATTTACGCATCAGTATTCTACCAAGGGGCTCGATTAATTCGCCAGAATTAATATGCCATTTGGTAAACGCGATGAGCGAGCGATATTCAAATTTCGAGGTGCGTCAAGCCGCGAATGTATCATCGAAGAATTGGGCAGCGTTCCAGGTCAAACGGATTTCGATCAAATTATTAGCCGTGGATATTGTGTACCGCATCTTCTGCAATGAATCGGTCGTTGGTTCCATGGGGTCTGATAACATCGATCTGAAATTAACCACGACCGGGTCATACAGCTGCCGAGTACTATTATCGAATTCAGGTCATTCTCGTGTCCACTTGGAGTATTTCCAACATCGCGTATTCTAGTGCTGATGCGCCGATAAAATCCAAGAATATGCCGCTGCTGTCCTCGCGAGCCAAGCTCATAGTATCTGCGCCTAAATCTAATTCTATGCAAAAACGAGCATACAGGTGGCTCGGCCTAAACGCAATCGGTTAACAATCTCTTGCTACGTAGAAATTCAATTTCATTTGTTGTCTCGTAACTTATATTCCTAGTCCCTGGTCTCGATAGTAATTAGGATGGCCCATCCATAGACGTTAATATTGTTTACACTATCGATCCATTCTGAAGGCTGGAGGCGGTCGGCTTGTCAGAGATTTCCATTAAATCTCCAGTGGAAACAGCTTCGAAGTAATTTTGTTTGGCACGAGATACGCGCGAAAGGAACACGATCGGTTAAATAATACGTTACCACCTTCGAGATTTCCGCTTATACAGGGATGAAGTCATTATAAAAAGCCCTAGCTCGAGTCACGGATCGACCATCTAAAGTGGTTATAAGAAAGAAAGAACGCTTGTTTACCTTAACGGAACCTTAATGGGGTTGCTGTTATCATCGCTCGCCGAACCATTAAGGTTCCCGTACGCACCAGCTTGGGCACCACGTAGTCTGCACTTTATCGGTATCGTTCGAGCATAATTTTCCGTCAGATCTCATGCAGCGGTCTTGCAAAGCCGCGTCCTTCCAAGAAAATCGAGGGCTCGTGAAAAACATGCAGCCGTTTTTCGGTCAAGGGGCAGATTATAACGCTCGATTTCACGTGACGTCCTATTCTCCAGACGGATTAAGAAAATCCGTTGGAATTAAGAATCTTTTCGAGGAAGAACGTTAAACGAACGTTAAACCGACTCGTTTCTGCGCTGTTCGGGAATTCCTATGGCGATCACGTTCCATTCACGAAGCACCGGAGTAGCCACCGGCTCCTCGGTCGAAGAATTAACTCTGAAAATGCCTGTTTACGAGACAAAATACCCGAGGAATGACAATACTCCGAAATCCAGGATCGTGAGGATCGTAGAGTACGGTGGCCTAAGCGCGGCCTCTTCGTAATATGTTGTCAGGTTGCTAAACCACGAGCCTGTGACAAACTTTCGGTTCGTATATTGCGTGCGTATAATTTATGCAACGCGTACATCTCTTCACGATAGTATTCTAGATTCATCTAATCCTCGCAAGAAAACTCTCGCATGCCGCTGTAGTATATTCATGAAATTCGGAGAATGAAAGTCGCGATGCGTGCAGCGCGCTGACTCTCTGGCCGTGAACGATCTCGTATAATCTTGGGTGGTCGTCCCCCCTCGTGTGTTTGCCATAAAGGAGCTTTATGCTCGAGGCAGAACCGCGAGAAACGTCTGGTTCGGTTGTTCCCGTAAAATTAATCGTTCGATTCGCCTTCCTAATTCGCTCGCTTGTACACACATTCCTCCGTTTCGTTCTGGTTGCCGTTCGAAATTCTTCGAGATGCTACGCCCATCGTTCGACGACTAACGTCACATCGATATTCTTATGCAGACTGTGTAACTTGCGATATTCGGCGTGGAATTCAACCGCGCTTGTTCAAAGAGACATTTTACTTTTCGATTTTTCTGATGAAGCGACGTTCCAGAGACGACCTACCATGGCGTCCTGGCCTTTCTAACACCGCGACGTGGGTGCCCTCCGAATTTACGACGGAAGGGCCATTTTCATTGGCCCTCGTTACTGCGGCATAGCTTCACTGTCGCCATCGATTCAAAGAACAGTGACAGTGAGATTTAGCGCTCCTAAATTGTCAGCGCTGCTTAACAAGCGTTAATAGCGTCCGCTAGGTTGGCTGAATTTTTTACCCTCTTAACGCACTACCATAGATTCAGGAAGTAAAACGAGTCAAGAGGAAAGCGGCGCATGATCTAAGAAATTGGCCAGCTTTTCGAAGGAAGTTACGATAGCACGGAGGAATCTGGGGCATGCGAAAAGCGAGACAGACCGGGTCCGCTTTTACGCCGCCAACGTAAGTGTGATTTATTCGATTGTCCGATCATCTCGGCGGTAATTATCCTGTACAGCGCGATATATAAGCCAATTTATATCGCGCGACTCGTGAAGTGGTCGCGACTCGATGTAATTCGCGCAATTTGTGCGGCCTGATTAACTGCGCCTGCCGCTAATTACGATATATAAATGCGTACATTCGATAATTATGATATCGTACAACGGCCAGATATCGATAGGTGAACGTTCCTACGAGCGATTGGCGGCAGACAGATATCGCGGAAAATCGCGTAACGTCACAGAGGAAACCTGTACACCCGGGATTACCAGATATCGCAGCAACAGCGACCTTTCTGTAATAGCGAGACATAACCGTTTGAGTGAACATAACAGCCGCGTCGTCGAACGCGCAATGTTGCGAACAAGAACGTCGACTTTATAAAAAAGTTGAAGTAGGTTGACAAAAAATCAATTGTAATAAGTGGTACGCGTTAGCGCGAATTAGTATTTCAACGCTCCAATTATGCTCGGTAAATAAGAATTCGACGCGTTTGATTTCCGCTTGCAGGATATAATTAAATGTTACCGCTGGATTTGCATAAACGAGCCGGACGCAGCGCCATCGGCAAAAGGAAGTACTGCTCGAAAACGCGAGGCATTTACCGATGGAAACATGTACTCGAAGTATTAATCAAGGAAAATTATGCAAACGATGTTAAACGATACACGTGTAATCGCAATCGGAGGTACAACAATTTTCATAATGGTTAGAATGCACGTAAACAAGGATAGTTGCGCCTGCATGCATCGATTCCCATGGAATTTTCTCATTGGCGTCTCCAGTGATAAACAAATCGTGCACGATTAACTTCTTCAAGAGTTGTTTGTTATTTTAATCAATTGTTACAAGGATCAATGATATCGGTTAATATTATACGATAATATAATACGAGAGCCACTGGTGAATCGAACAGGGCCGAATTTTACGTTCGAGTATCGGTTATGGTGAGCCTTTCCCTTCGCCTCGTTTCAAGAAAATTGATGAAGAAGCGACAAGTACCGAAAGCCGAAGCTCAAAGTACAAAGTCGAACGAGCTATTTGAGCAATCACCACGCGTGTTATCGTGGTGCAATTGATGACGCAATGACGTGCCGATGTTAACTCGCGCCAAGAACATAAAGTTTACCCTTTCTATGTTTTCCCGGTGAGCGTTCGAGAGCCAGCGAGGCGACCGAGTACGCCAGAATGCGGCTTCCAGAAAACACGTGCTTCTTTTACCCAGTGGCCCGACATGTTTACATAGATGTTCTGCCGTCTGTTTGCTCATCGTATACCTTGACGCTACTTTACGATACTTGTACTTATGTGTTGGCACGCACGCCCAATATTTATGCAACGGCTCGATGACTTAAGCTTAAGATGCGGCTTTATCTCGCGCCGCTACGCATGATCCGATAATTTCAAGAGGAGCTTTGCGTCAATGGGCACAAATGCGATTGCGCTTAGAGAAGGCTGCTTCACTCATGATTGTCTCCATTTTTTCCACTCGTCTGTTATACGGACACTCAATCGCACGAGATAATCATTTGTCGCGACTAATGAAACACCGCCGACTCGATCCTCAATCGTAATCGTTCTGCATCGCGACTAACTCGATTTTATCTATTAGCGACAGGCAGCTAATTCCTGGTTTTTTCTTCGATCGCGTATCGATTACAATTAAAAGTCACAAATACGATGCCTATCTCATAAATAATTCATAATAATTCACCGGCGATCATTTATATTTCATATACAAGCGCCATTTTAAGAGCGACGAGCTATCGCGTATCTATCGTTGATGTAATGGCTTATTTAATTGCATAGTCGATAGCCAAAGTGTCTAATTAGTTGCGCGTCCCCTGACACAAATCGCAATCGACAATTCAGTCGCTTCTCAGAGATTTAATGATTCTGGTATCCGTAAAAACCTACCGATGCATCATTCATCGGTGGCTATCCCGTGCGAGCACAAACGCGGGTAATAAAACAGTTTCGTAACGAAAGATTGACTTCTCGCGTGGCGGCATAAACGTCTGAAGTCGCCAGGAAGGAAAAATACAAGCGACAGAGCTATTAGCTAACGGTAAACGTTGCAAAACTAATGTTAATCGAGGTGATCGTAGCCGGTACGTTTACCATTGGTTACTTGAATCATCCGTAAAAGTTTTGGATCGAAAAGAAATCCCCGATCGAGATCTGTCGCAGCACCCATGTGTACCTCACTTAAGTCCCAACCATTCGCGTTAATTCGCTAAGGGGATCGTAAACGTTCGCAACTTCGGTTCATAAATCAACGGGTCGTTTCGCCAGTTAATTTTACCATGGTCACGAATAACGACACCTGAAACTTGTGACAGAAATAAACGAAAGAAGAAAGTTCTTTGATGAATCAAAGGAAATTTTAATAAGCGTACTTTTTTGTAATCGCAACGCGGTGATCGAAAGGTAAGCGGCGACTTGATGAATCATTTACACGAATAAATTAGCTGGAACTACATGCGAGCGACGACAATCGCACCGTCTCCGAGCATTATTACACTCAATTAAATGCAGCTATAGAATAGCGTATGAAACTCGATACACCTCGCACCCCAAAAGATTTAAATTCGCTCGTTACGCGACAATCAGCCGTGCTCCATTCTCGCGAATATCTCGTTCTTCCTACGCGCCTCTAGCCTCCATAAATATGCAACCGAGAGACTCGCGAATAGTCAATGTGCGAGCGCCGCGCTAAAATTAATACTCGGTCGTGCGTGATGTTCGTTAGACTGCCAGTCCGAGTCGGTCGATGGAATTTTACCTTTGACATTTGACATGGAACCACCTAGACAGTTCCATCTTCACGTTCCCATTACAGATTACGCTCTATCCACAGGCAGTCGCATCGATTAACCATGTGGAGAAATAAGAATATCGCGCGATTGATTGACAACTCGACGAAATCGACGCGCGAAAATTAGCCATAAAGAAACATGGTTCTTATCTCGAAACGTCCGATCAGAAACGATCGATTGTACAACGAAAATGGCAAGATATTAGGAAAATACGATACGCGTGTCGTGTTGTCTCTCGATCCTTTTTTGGTAATTTATGGGAATACGAATTGTCGCGATAATTTCACTCTCACGAGCCCTAAGGGACGTTTGCAATTATAAATAGTCGTCTAGCGAACTCCGTCGGAGACCGAGGCACGTGGCTAATTGGATATCACGACCGAATCGGCGTGCGTAATTTGTATGTATGCGAAGACTAATTAACGAGTTAATTAACATCGAATTCGAGAGAAAGCACGTGACGATCGACGATTAAATTATGCGATTGCCAATCGTGCATCCTTTTGTCCATCTGACACGCACCGGCTGCGTTAATTGCGAGCCATCTTCGATGTTTGGCGGACGCGTGGCAAGCCGTTCGATCAAAAAGAAGCGAATCGAGGACAAACAAACGTTGATCGACTATTCGACGCCAGAGAAACGATCTGGCTGAGTAACGGTGTTGCGTAATGCGGCAACGTCATCAACGAATTAACAGTTATGCTAATAACGATCCTTGAATAGACAATTCTCTATTGCGATCCTGTCGCGTTCCTGTCGCGTTTCTGTCGCAACCAGCCGGCGTCAGGTCTTTGCGTGATTTCCGATGGAATCCGGTTTATTTTCACTTAGCGAAGGAAACGGCGAGTTTCAAATAATGCAGCCGCTTCCTAGCAATGTTAGCAGGAAGTGGGTGGCTGGTCGGCATGGCGAGATTTTCACCGGAAAAGTCAACGAACTTTATCCCTAGCGAATGTTTGTTCCGCGGATGCTGATCGCGGTTGAATTTATCGCACGCGCGTGCATTCGCGCTTGTTAATGCCCTCACGATCTCCCTCCAACGTCACGTACTTCTGGGAACGAGGTTTTCACTCTATTATTATCGACGCGAACGATCAATGCAATGGACAGTTCTTTGCCACAAAACTAACTTTCTCGTATATTCGGCGATTTAGTCACGTCCGCGTTAAGGCGGAAACGACACAGTCCAATTTATAACCTGCGTGAAGCGTTTGTGAGAATTATTATGGCAACTGCGACGCGTCGGTTCGTTATTATGCGTCGACCTCAAAGTGGCGAGACATGATACAGGCGTGGTAATAACGTTTCATTCCGTTTGTTCTTTCTCTCGCGTTGCACGTGTCTCTTTCACGCGGGACGTCGAGCTTCCTCTTTAAACAGTGCCCGATATACCGGGATAGCGTTTCTTGCGCGGTAATTAGTTCCTTTGTGATCCTATATCGGTGTAGTATCCCCGAGGTTTCTCGACAAGGCGCTAGGGCGAGGATACGGGTAGCTGGATGTTCGAGCACGTTTCTTCGATGATTTTATTGCGAATGTAGTGACAACGGAGAACATAATGCAACATTCATTTCCGCGTGAGCCCTCCTCCAGCCGTTGAACGTTGGTATTCGCTCGAAGCAACAGTTTCGTACCGCTTTCGCGCTCGTTTCTTCGAAGCGCGTATGCTCGCACGAATATTAATGACGCGAATTCGTTGATTCCCATTGATGTCATCGTTCCGACTGATTCACAAGCGAGGCGAACGCACGAGGAATTTCAGTAACGCGACGGCAAACGTCTGGCCGTTCTCCGATGCGTCACGAGATACGTCGAGAATAAACGTCAGGCAAATATCGCATCGGCGGTGCTTGTCGCAAAAACGGACGGCGGAGCGTTTCATCAATTTCACCCATAGACTCTCTAATTCGATCCGACGTCCCGCGCGTTGCCGTGTCACGTTGTTTTGCCTCGATTTGCATGCCTTGGAAGCCTTAGAAGCTGACAGCCTCGTTCCCGTACCGCTGTTCCAACACCGATAGCCAACTTAATTGCTTCATTGTATTACGCGGTTAAGCTTCATCCTTATCCTAGGCCTTTCTTCTCTGCGTTAACGGAGAATTCGCTTCGTAGCTCACACCATGATAATGCACAACTTCTTTTCTCCATACGCTTTGAACGTACTGCAAACGGATGCTTTCTCTCGTTCCTTCTTTATTCCGAAGCGCGTCTCGCAAACAAACAAATACAGCAAAGTGTCAGAGGTTTCTGCTTTCACAGTGCAATAATCGTGCACGCAACGATGATAATTGCACCGGAGAATAATCCCGTGTTCCCGCATCGACGATTATCATAGCGGAACGCGAAACGATATGCCGCGAATGAGCTGAAACCATTGGGGAAGTGCAACGACCCTCCTGTGTCACGGGCTCTCTAACTCAGTTTACTAACATTTGCCAACTAGATACCACGACAGTCGTCTATCTTCAGCCGCTGTTGCTATTTCGGCGCTATACGCACCCTATCACGAGCGACCGCGCCATTCTCCGCTACTCTTCCACAGGAAATCCCCGCTCTCCACCTTCGGATCTTCGTACTCCGATTTTGTCCTGCGCATCGCGTTCTCCGGGAAGAATCTCGCTTCTTATCGAGGCAAGTGCATAACTTATGCACGTCGCATCGTTGAATGTATTCCGAAGATACTTAAACTCGTAGAAGTTGCTTTTACGAAGCTGCGTCGTGGCGGTACGTTCCGAGGCATTGAAAGCCCGCGCCCGAGCCAATTGGTACGCGCAGCAGCGAATCCTTGATAAAAGCGCCTTCTTGGCGGGCAGAAATTTTTCATGTGTACTTACGTTCTGAAGCCACCTTTTGTTGCGTCATGGCTTCGCGCGCGCGCGCGATTAGTCACGGGATATTTCCGAACCGCTGAAAAGGAACAGCTTTTATCCGCCAGATCGGGTTTAGGCCGGTACTCATTGAGCTGTTAGACTGGAAGGATCGCTGGTTGTATTCAGACTTCGATTAAAATCGCCGTTAACCTATCTATAAATAGACGGTGACCGAACGATTTGACGAGAAAACCGATAAAATTCAAATCCGATAATGCACGCAGTTCGACTCACTACTGGCACGATCAATCGCTAATTGCAAGTTCTTTCGTAATCGACGCAGAAGAAACGAGTCGTCGGAAGTCGAAGACTTTCCCAAATCGAACGATGGCCCGTTGGGTCGTAAAGAGAGTTTCTTCGACTTTCAAAGACACACGGAACGATTCGTTGGGAAGCAAGAGCCGATTCGAAAGGACAAAGCGATCTTTGTGCGTAATTAGACGCAACCCGATGCCAGTGACATTTGGAGAAGAGGTCGAGAAGGTCCGACGACGTTAATCGTCGCCCATAGCCATGTAAGTGTCGTCAGGAGATCGAGAAGAAACCGGCAATTACGGCCGCCATAAAATACGCGTGGGGAAAGGTGCGTGGAACGAAACGCAGCGTGTAACTCAGCTTCGAAGAGCCGGGATCGCGGAACAATGCGCCTTCGGCTTCGATTATCTTAATTATCTTCTCACGCCCCTGCGGTATAAATTGCGGAGTTGGACACCTGCTTGCTGGTACACCCGTGTTGCGACAATGCGTCCAGCCAGTGCGTGGATCAACGATTTTGCGTTTACCGTCATAGATAAAGATCGAGAGGCAGCCAGTGTTATTATACCACTGTCTGTCGATATTTATCTCATAGCTATCGTATAAATTACGTTCGTATGACCGGTCAATTGGATCGTTTGATCGACATTCCTATCGATCGACAAACGTCATCGTTGCATTGTTTCGGTTAAACAAGAACGAACTATCACCCGATCCATTAAATTTCGATAGATCACTCGCATCGTAGCTATATCCGCGTACCGCTGCCGGCACACGTGCTGCCACGTTAACATCGTTCGAGATCATGTCGAAGCAAACGTGTTCCGCTGTTTAATGCGTTCCCGCGTCGTCCGCGCGTCTACCAGAGATACCGAGTACACGCACCGATGCAACCGCTTGAAACTGGTCTACCGAGCGCGAGTTTCTCCGCGGGGAATCCAGCAGAAGTTCACGCGAATAACGGGTCCTCCGTATTAGTTATGCATCGTGCGGCATTGTTTTACAATTGCACGCGTCTAAGGGAGATCTTGTACCTTTTTTCCCGAACAATGGCACACCACGGCAATGAGATCGATGCTGCGCAGAGGAACGAAAGTCTCACAGACTACACGGCACTCGGCGATCGCGTCTCGACCTTATTTTCTTATCGAGGATCGTCGGCTCTATTAAGCGGCGCAAGTACAAGGTAGCCGATAAAAATTCTCGAAAAGGAAGAGGAATCACAGGCCGACACGGAGCTTTAGCGACTTGAACGATCGGATACAAGCGTGGCATCGATGGAACAGATCGCGATTACATCTCTCTAATTGCTCGTTCCGGTGGCGCGAGGGGCGCGGTAAATTGCTAGCCAGGCAACTCTAATTCCCGGCGGAATCGATAAATAACCGCGAAGCATTCGATAAAGACCTGATCGTGGTACTAATTGCGACAGTTTCTCTAAATTGTCATGGTCGTGCTCGAGCTGACGATTAGGAATAACGACTCGGCTGATTTAAGGCGCGTCGTATTGCTTTCTTCGTCAATTGTTCCGAGATAATGTGGCCGCGAAGGAGGAAACGGCGTAACGATCCTCGCTCGATAAATCATACGCACGTCGCGTGCACCGCGCGAGTTCGCCCGGTTTTCTGACGGACACGGCTGCACCACCTTGAGGAAAAGGACACCACGGTCGTGCGAGTTTCTTCCCGTTACGCGATCGATGAATAATTTACACCACTGGCACGACGACGATCGAGATCAACGATGGAAATTTTTCGAATGCATTAACGATGCTCATGGCGCATCGTCGCGGCTGCACCCGTCTCCGCTCGCGCGTCCCGCGTCCTGCGTCCGCGGTTTATACGCGAAATTACGCGAGGGAAGGCGGCGAATATCCATTGTGAATCGCACTGGCCTGCGTGCAATGGATAACGGCCGAGAGATGATGTCGTGGAGCAGTGGGATAAAAATAGTTGACCCGCTTGAAAATGCACGCTATCGACTCGAAAGCGCGCGCTCATCGAACGATCAACTATGCGTCCTCCTCACGATCGTCGAATTCGTCGAAGCAGTCTCGGAACGCAGCCTACACGTTGCATCTGTGTCGAGCGTGAGCCACGTCAACTCGAAATGAATATTAATCGGGAGACGCGGAGCGTTCAAAACGCACCGGCTCTCTTTGCATATACGATACATTGTTAATCAAAAACAGTACCGACGATATTATTATCGACTTCTCTTACATATAACTACGTTTTCTCGAAATTGGAAATTTGTTTTGTACGTGTGAGACTTATTATGGAAGGTTGCATCGACGCGCTCGATCGTCATCACTTAAAATACAATTGCGGAACGAATCATAATTTATCGCGATCAAGATCATGAGTGTATTCGCTTGAACGAAATGATACTTAGAGCTCCAAAGCGATGCGAAGTGGCAAACTTTCAAGATTACGCGAGACGTATTTTTGTTCTGACTTTCTTTCCTGATGTCTTCTGTGTCCGGCGAACACACTCTGATCGCTGGTCCGTTCGTTAAGACGATCGAGGCATGTCGATTTTTACAGCACACTAATGAAATCGTAAACTCGCGACTCGTTAGGAATCACTATCACAGACTCTCTACTCTTCTCTAGTCTCGTTATTAACGTGAATTTTACCGCGATAATTTCCCGTTACCGGTAATAGGTATTCCGCGTCCGATCGTTCCGCGACAGGATGAATGAACTGACCCTATTTGGCCTGAGGAACGAGTTCTTTCAATGAAAACCACCTTGTATGAACGGATCCACCTCTCCTCTGACCCTCGTCTCTCGCGACTTGTCTCTTCGTCCGGTACGAGAAACTCAATGCGAGCCAGCAACAAAAATACTACGCCATTCCCTGGCGTTCATTCAGCTCTCTCGTACCTGTATATCGGGATACGTTTTTTCTTCGTAACCTCGGAAATACATCGCGCTGTTCAGTAGCAAACGATCCTTTCAAGCAATTCAGAAGATTTAATAATATTCAACCTCGCAAGAAGCAACAGAGACAACAGGGACAAAATTCTCCCGACTACGCCCTCGAACTTGGCAAAAACATGTTTCTCACAAGCGATGACGTTCCTTTAGTTCCTCGTATCGATATTATGCAAGCCGCATTGGCTGCTAAGAGCATAGTTTAGCGAACCATTTTGAAAAGATCAAGACGCGAAGTTGTAACCGTTTGGAACGAACGTGAAAGACAAAATGCTTCCTGGCTGAATAAAGCTTTGCACGAGACAAAATGGCTCGGAGCTCCACGCCCCGGAATGCGAACGCGTTCAGTTAATTAAACATGGACAAGGCGAATTGTCGATGGTCCTCGGTATTGCCACTTGCACCCGTGCGTTACGTGGCGTGTGTGGACGCGTCATTGAAATACTGCACGGTTCAGTAGCCGCCATTGGCACGATGGCGATCTAGATTAGCTGGATCAGCTCACGGCTCGATCGTTTAGTTAGGGCTTAGATCGTTGGATCTGTTCGACCCGTCACGTCGTTTCTATCTAAGGATCGGATTTTCGAAACGATTATCGTTGATATGCAAATACTTATGGATGATCGCAGACACGAAAGCAATCGCATGGCGTTCTTCGATCTGGTAATTTGCAGCGTCCGACACGACCATTGTCCTCAAAGAGATCTATTCCTCGATACACATGACGGTCCTGCAATAGATTTATCGTAATGGCTGTCAGAGGAGCACGAAAAAATAAATTTCCAGGCATTTATTTATCTTCAGACTTTCTAAGGAGTGTCGACGGCTGGGTACCGCGTTCTATAAGGCGTGAATACGAGATGATGTCATACAGGCGTTGCACCTTCTCCCTATTAACGGTCAGCAACTGTGCGTCGGAGAACTTCCAGATGATCTCATTGGTTAGCGCAAATGAACGATGTCAAAGGGCACGCTACTTGATTCATTCGTTCGATCTGTTCCCCGCCGAGGATGCTTGAACTTTCAGCCTCGGCGGTTTTCCATTTTCATTGTTCCCATTATCCGCGTTAATCGCGAGAGCGATCGCAGAAGCGCGAAGGAGATAGACCGAACGAGAAGCCGTGGTCGAAGACCCCGTGGAATTCGGCATCCCGGTTCCGTCTCTGAGATCTATGAGCGTATTTCGTCAGCTCCGGGACGTTGACCGAACCCTTCGTGGTACACCGAATACGTCATTGTCAAGAAAGTTCTCTCGAAATATTTCCAAGAGCAACAAGTTCCCTAATAACGCAAAACATTTCCAGTCAAAGGGTCGAGTTTATTTTGGAATCCGAACTTGGAAACTGTAGATCGCCGACTAAACTGCCAGTGACAATCGTTTATACGATGTTTACATGCGATGTAGATGAACATTACATACGATGCTAATCTCGTTTCAACGATTAATCGATGGAAACATTTGCAGGAGACAGTCGATCGTGAAAGACGAAGATCACGGAACGAATGATCGAAAGTGGCTCGGGTTGGTCGGTTACGTGTACTCGTTAGTTGGTTCGCGGGTTGGTCACACGAATCGCCCGTAAAGGAAAAGAAAGAACGAAGAGGAGAGAAAGAGAAATGGAGAACGGGTAGACATCGATCATAAATTATCTATGAATCGCGCGGTTGCGAGCCTGTGACTAACGCTCGAATCGACCGATTGCCGTGGAGAGCTGCAAACCATCCTTTCTGATTCATCTTTTGCAATTAAAATTCCGCGTACCGTCGCCTCGTGGCACGCAGAATGAAAGAAAAAATATGTCCTGGCTGCTAGGAAGCGGCTGATGGAAAAAAGCCGTTTGACAAGCACATCCGGCGAGAGGCACGTACACGAAGAATCGAGTTTCACGCGACAAAACCGATGCATCGCCATTATACATTCGACGCGTCCTACTAATTTCACAGTTGTCGCGCGGAACGCGTCGCTCGGACAGCTGTGCAAAATGCCGCACCAGGCCAGAGCCTGATAAATTTCATAATCGTGTCGATCGTCGCTCGAACGAATCGAGACGCCCAAACCGAAGCGAGCGAAGGAATCGATCGACTTTGAAAATATTGTTTTCACGGAGATATTCAAATAGGTCGTGGCAAGAAGGTTGCGTTCGGGGGACGTGTTTCCGTTCGAATATCGCCATTTGAATATCAAATTCTAAATGGTGGAACAGTTGTCGGTAACGCGCCGAGTCACCGCGTTACGTCATGAATTTTTTTCCTCGTCGTTGATCGTGCCTAATTTTCATCTTCAGGGTCATGCTTCAACATCGAAAGATAAGCTGACGCGCGACCATCTTCTCCCCGCGCTAATTGGAACGCAACCAGACGTCGCTCGTATAATCTTCCCATTCTGGAGCACGTGCGTCGCTTGTCAACTAAATCATAACCAAATGTTTGTGCTATGATCACTGCCGAAAATTGTTCGTGCCAAAAGAGTGGTATTTCCGTCGATCGATCATCGAAGATATCGCTGGTCGCATTTGCCAAGTAAAACCGTGAAGAAACGACTGTTCGAAGTTTGATCTCAAGACGCGTCTTTTTGCAGGACCACCAGCGGCATCGTGAGGGCTTTCACGTGTTTGGAACCAAGCCAAATTTTGCTTTAGTAAGAACTCGGATTTTTGTTGACGCGCTCGGTAAAAATATTCAAGAAGTTTTCGAAGACAGTTGAACGTTTCCGTTCCGATCTGTCGGCTGTTATCATAATTAACGCGCGCGAAATAAAATTACCAAGAAAGAACGTCCAAATATTTGTCGAGGGATTTGGAAGCAGTTAAAGAACACGTCACAACCAAACAGTATTTCGATGGTATAGAAACGACCGTTCGTTATGGATACCCAGAACATCGATAAATCACTTGTCCCGAGTACGATAAGACAGCTTGTAGAGGCTGCGATGAATACCGATCTAGTCGTGATAACGATACTCGTCGACTCACCGACAAAAATGTTCCACTAATGATTCCACTATGACGGACTATTAGATGTATGACGCGCGGAATGAGGAACAATCAGTCGTTTGATCTTTCGTTGTCTATTACAAATCGATTATCGTTAACAAGCAACGATAATATGAACGATTAATAAGATCTGGTAAGATATTCGGAAATAATTGTGAACGCTTTGTCGTGCGAGGAAACTGAAAAGCTCGTGAAACATCGATTTTCTAGTTCAATAAACGGTTTACGCCCATTTGGTGGTTCGATAACGCGTTCGCATGGACGAATCCAACGGCTGCAAGTATCATCCGACAATTAAGGTGCCCATTGGTGTCTCGAGCGATTGTCATTCATATCGATTAGTTGCAATGGGCGCGAATCCATTCCTAGAAGTTACGGCAACGCATTATCAATGACGATCGTAGTCGGTTTATGGTCTCCCATGTTCAATGCCAACGACTCGCGGTGGCAGACAGCCTGGCAGCCAGGCGATCCCTTTCTTGGAACGATGAACCTGCGATTTGTATGAGGATCACACACCGAGTTGTCCGTGCCTTCGCATCCACCGCTTTGGTACCTTTCTACATTTTTTTCCTGCTATTTTTCTCTCTTTCTTTCTCCATTTCTTTCTATCCGTCTCTTCGTAGTTAAAAATATCACCGGAAAGACTGACGGGATGGTTCGCTCGGCTTTACGCTCGTTACTACGAAAATCGATCTGCGAATATTATTTCCACCGGCGCAGCGTGGCGGATGCGTTAAAAAACTTTATTAACGACTGGTCTGCTGGCCGTCCTTGATTCGCCCCAGGTTCCAATTTCGATTAACCATTGACGTCAACCTCGGATATAAATCGAGATATCTTTGCCAAGAGTGATTCGATATCGAGCGTAAACGGTCGGTAAAAGACGACATCTTGGCAAAAGCGAACATCAAGCAAAATTAGAATGGCCACTGATGGATAAAGGCAGATTTCCTGTTCGTTTTTGCAAGAACACCGGCCCTCGTGAATGCCGCTCCTAACACAAAAATATGTAACCGAGATTTCCATAATGTAAATGACTGGCTTCTTCCATTAATTACGGCAGCTCTAAGCGGACCCACCAGACTAGGATTATTGGGTGGTCCAGCGGTGGTACGATGCCTGGACCCGATATTTAATAACAGGAGGTGTAGCCGTACCACAGCAATGGTTCTTAACGTTTGCCGTGCCGCGTAAGCTACGTTTAAGGGCGTTTAAAATATTTCTTTTCTCTCTCGTTTACACCTCGAAGACCTTTTGCTCCGAACCAATTTGTAACCGCATTTACTGTTCGGCAAGCAATACAAACTGCGCTGTTCCGTTGTTCGAAACCGGGCTCTTTACTGCCAACATAGTCGGTTGTGCGATCTTCGCAGGATAAATACGCTCTATGGCATTGTAAATTTTTCACCAGACACTTATGCGTGTTTCCGGCGACCGTTGCACAACTCTCCTTCGAATCAGTAACGGGTAGCGCCGATACTAATAACCATACGACACTAGTCGATTCGTTTTACGTGCCCTCCGCTTCACCCATGAAACGCGAACAAATCGAACGGCTCTCGTGGACGACAAAGATCGAATCTTGTACTCGTGCGATGTAATCGTCTGCGCTGTTTTTCTGAAAGTCGTGCCAACAAACCGTGATCTTTTTATAAGGGATACACGCGACTAATATTTTATAGCGGCGCGAAGACAATGCACGATAATGCACTTAACGACTGTGCTCGTTCCTGTAGCCAGCTGGCGTGCATATAAACCAACTTGATCTCTCTTCGTGATCTCTGCACCGTTTCCATCGGCCCGAAAGAATTTTCCATTAAATCCGTCGTTTGCCCGTCGTGAACGTTTCGATCGCGATGTTCGCCCGCGTAAATCAATCGTCGGAATTTTAGAAGTCGACTAACGATAAATCGTTGAAAACGTACACGCGATACGCGCGTAGATCGTCGGTTCCGTAACTCGTAATCGATTAATCATCGGCGGGCCTCTTGAGAAATGGCATTCATTTGAAAGAAAAACGCGTATGGTCTAGTTTATAATGGTAAAACGGGACGATGTTATCGGCGTTGACAACGCGTTACCAACTGTTTCGACGATGAGTGGCGAAATCCTGTAGCGCAGCTAACCGGTTAATACGGAATAAACAGCGTGTCGACAACCTCGGAATTTTTATCGTGAATTTTCACGATCTGTGACTCGCGAAGATGGTCGCGCGAAGATCAGGACCGCTTGCGCATTCGGTGACCCTTGACATTCCGCCGCGACGCGCCATCATAAAACGCGGACGTTCAATTCTCCGAAATTGATTCTCCTTTTTACCGTCGTTTATCGCTACCGCTCACCATTGAATTTAATTATTATTCTCCGACACCGACTGATATCTAATCGCGGCCGCACACGATAGTACTCGCATTTACTCATCTGTGTACATAACAAAGTTCGACGAGCAGAGAAAACTGCGGACACCGTCGAACACGAGAAACTTTTCGATTTATAGATCTTAAAAGGTTTCGCGGGAACCGGTGAACGAGATATACAAAAGCAAAATTCAGAAAGCGCGATATCGATGGTCTTTAAATTTGGCCCAAAGCCGACCTCTTCTCAACCCTCCTGAATCCTTTGAAATCGTTAACGATAGTGCAACGCGCATCGACCGAATTTATTAGCGACCTAATCCGCTTCTTGCGATACGAGATCAAAGAGAAGAGAAGACTCGTATATTTAATCTTGTTCATACGGCAAGGGAGCTTTGAGATGCTTACGAACAAAATATCGTTATACCGATCGAAGCGGCCAAGGTTTTTTTCCCAACGTAAATGGATTTCTTTCATAAAGTAACGTTCGACGATGAGAAACGCATAACCACGAGAGATCGTGCGCGAATAAATGTCGCGACGCGAACAGACAGGAGCCGCGTTTGTAATTGCGATAACAACGTCATTATTCACCGACCTTTCGAAACGAGCTGCACGAGGAAATCAATCTTTTCTCATCGTTCGTAAAACATTCTTTAAAGTGAGTTACGCGTGTATCCGCACTACTAGCAGACACACACGACCAAAGGAACGCGACGATAACCGTTGTTGCATAACGAACGATACATCGGTTTTCGAGTAATTGGACGCATTGTGAGCACGTTGGGTGTCGGACAAGTTAATTCCAACCGCCTTTTGTCCGGTTACTGATAAATTATTTCGATTTTTAGTCCCACGACCTCCGGCCACCGCTATCAGATCGAACCCGCTCGCCAAGGGATAAGTGAAAACAGACAGTCGTTTCTTTGCCTCGGGCCGTTTCTATTCAATTACCTGTTACCTCTATGCGTAGTAGAGATTTAAAGGACAATGTCCGATACGGTAGGAACGATAATAGGATAACAACGTAGGCCGCGTTCGAAATTCGGGCGTGAAATTTCGCGTAACTCGGGTTTAATCGTGGAAAAAAGTCTCGCGAAGATCTGGTATATCGACGGGATGCATGTTTTTGTTGCAGCGTAATCGGTGCCGGAGCTGGCGGCACGGCCCTAAAAAAGCGCGTTTGAATGGGATCTCGAGTGTGGCATAAAACGAAAGGCACGCGAAAAAGAAACGGCAGACTACCACGAGTTTCGAGTGTTCATCGACGAGAGGCTCGCAGCTCGCAGCTGGCAGCTACACGAAGTGTCGACGGTAAACCAAGCATCCACGGAGAAATTCTGCCCGGATTGTACGTGCACACGCGCGCGATCGCAGGGATTGTTTCTATTAGGCGGCTCGAGATCAAAGCATCCAGATGTTGCAAACTGCGATTAAGTAGACCTCTGTTCTCCTTCCGGACAGTTTTCGTTCGTGCAGCGAATGGCGCGTCGCGATGAGATGCAAATTCGCTTATTAACCTTATCGCAGGGCAAAAATCTCGCGGACCAGCTGCAGGGGAGTGTTGGCCCACCCACGATTCAGAAAACGATCACGAAACTGTGATTAATTTTTTTGGATTTCTTCACCGCTAGCACGAGCTATCGCGCCAGCGAATCTTAGATAGTATTTCATCCCGAATATTTCAGCTAAAAATTCATCAAGATTTCTTTCTTCGTTCAGGACTACACCGAGGACGAGGACGAAGAAACTCCGGCCACGACCACCTCGTCAACGACCACCACCACCACTACGACTACCACGACTACCACTACCACTACACCAAAGCCTGTGGTTACCCAGAATTACGATTACCGGGATCCGAGAACGTATGAGGGTGGGACAGGGGCGCAGTACAACGGCTACCAATCGAAAAGTGACTACCCGTCGATGTCGGCGCACAGCGTTCACAAGTGGCAGTCTCTGGGTACTCGAGAGAGCGTCAAAGAAACCAGAAGCAACATGCAGCAATACAATAAGAATGGGAAGAGTAAGTTGGCTTCGATCTATGCGACGTACATGCTTCGATGGCTGAATGGAAAAAAGAGACATACAGAGAATTCTGATCGCGTAGAGAAAAACCTTGTCTCGACAACCGTACCGTAATCGAAATTCCATCCTGTCGATTTATGCAAATATTTGCAGGGCGCCCTCGAAACTGCACCTGTCTGCTCTCTTTCTCTTATAGCTGTATCGTTATTAATCGTTATTAAATCGACGATGGTGGTCTCGTAGCTATATATCTCGTCAACACGATACTTCAACCTCGCTACCAATTATTCCTCCAACATAAATATCAGACAAAAAGCGAATGACTTTCTCGTTAATTGCGGCCGACGACTAAAAATTAATAAATACAGTATCATGTACAGGAAATGTACGTAAATATCGTCATCGTCGAATAAACCGAGACGACAAGACTAATCTTTTTGCATCGTGTATCTACCTTCCGCGAACTTATTAGAAACTTCACGTTTTCGTTTGTTCTCTCAAAGACGGTTTAGCTTCTCGAGCAATGTTCTGCAAGTGACCCTTCCTTCTCGATCGACGGCTTCTATCACGCGAAGCAACGCTCGATCGTAACGGCAACCTATCAATATGCAAATTAATGATGACGACTGCGCCGTAGCCACCGTGATTGCAGCAACTTCAACCGCCCTTCGTTCGGGTTCTCTGGCGTATTACACGGGTTGTATACTCTCCCCTTTCCCCTCTGCTATTACCTGTTAATTCATATCGAGCCGCTCGAATCAATTTACCGCGCTTCAGACACGCCGTCTATCAATGCTTGCTCGATCCTCATTGTTGCTTGTTCTCGGTAAGTTCTGTTGCAGGGCAACATCGCGGTGCGAATTAAATGTAACTTTTTGCAACGATCGTATTCGCCGCGACAAATCAAGACCACGATAATTCGGACTAAGACAACCTCGTTTGAAACGGAGCGGTCGCGCGAAAGAGAATTAATCTGGCCGGCGGAAAAATCAAGGACAATCAGATCTAATCCCTTTCTCTTATAATACATTCCAGAATACGTTTGAATACAGGATGTTCGACGAGCGAGCATACTTTAGCTTCCCTGACGGTCGTACCTCTATTGTAAACGCGCCGATATAATCTCGTGTCAGTGCAGCCGTGGCGAGAATAACGCCTACGTTCGAAATTAGCATAAAGCCAGATCGCCGACGAAGATTAAACCAAAGAAAATAATCTCCGCCAGGAGACATTTCCGAAACTTCTCCCTCGTTTTATTTACACTTCCGCGCCACGCGTCGTCATTCCGCTCGTACCTATGTATATCGCTCACAACGAATATCGTTATGTTTGTATTACTAGTTGCAATTTTCCTGCTCTTTCCTCTCCAGTCAAATTGCCTTTTCCGTTTTCCCTTGCTGCTTTTGCCGCTGTTCGCAATTTCTTTTTCGATATCCTTAGCTTGCTCTTTACAGTTAAAATTCCCTGCAAGTAATTTCCACAAAACTATTGTAGAAACAATTTTGGAGTAAGCGGTCATTAGACGACACTGACCGCAAGATGGATGCCATCCGCGATACATGCTCGGTCAAGACGGGACAGGGTGCAGACGAGATCCCTCGGCTATCGTAGGAAATCGTACGGCAGAAATTAAGTAGGACCTTTCGTGAAATATACCGACGGCAACCGTGAATTTTTTTTTCGTGAACTCTGATGAGCGATGTTCAACCTCGAAGAGCACCCGTTATTATCGGTCAGGTGGTTCTTCGTAATTTTGACCCTCGGTTTACTACTTTTTGATACGATACATACGTAGATATGACATGGTAATTATTATTAATTTCAAGAAATAATCATCGCGTTTAATAATCGGTACTAATCGTTACAGATGTTGCATTCCTCGATCTGTCTAACACGAAGAAATAATGTTTAATAAGTATAGCTGGTAGTAAAGATATAGCGAGATGACGAGAAAGATGCGCAATGTCCTTGATGTCTATCGATGTTACTGCCTGATGGCGTAATTCAAGACCTCACGATATCTCGAAGGACTACCGTAATTGTTTCGTCATCGTTCCCTCCTTGTCTTGAATCAGCTTCTTTTCTTTCGCGGTTCTCACACCGCGACAACGCAATTTCATCGGCCGAAACGAACCAGGCAACTGGAGGTCGCGGTTCCTCGAATAAACGAACGGCGCTCTCTCGTTAAGAGATCGAGAGCTGCTTCTTCGAAGCGCGGCCTGAAGTAATTTCGCGAACCGCATAACCCTGGTTTTATATCCGCGCGCGGCCCAGAGGCATCGCTCTTAGTCACAGTCATCTAAAGACCGACATTTGTACGTCATCCGTGGATACGATCGTTGACAAACGATAGTTTAACGAACGTCGAGTGCAATTCCCGATCATCTCCGGGTTCACCGATCAGCCGCAATAGTTTTCGATTATGCACAACGGTTCCGCGATGTCTCGCTGGAATCGAGTTGCTCCGAACTTGGCCCGATTAACCCCATCGACGAGATCCGACGAGTCTGGCTCCCGGGCAGACCATAAACCTCCAATTTACAATCGTCGAGACGCCGTCGAGAAAACTTTGTTACGACGTTTTGCTAAAAATACCCCGCTTTGTCGTGACCAGACTCATGAATCTCGTGCCCCACGGATATGTAACCGCGACACCGAGTGCATAGCCGTCAGTGCAGGCGTTGCAGCAACACTGTCTTTATTTATGCGGCTATTAGCGCGCGTTTATATCTTAATATCGAGGCACGATCGTAGGAACGCGTCTTAACCTCCATGGATTCTTCCTGGCACCTCGAGTCGCGGCTGTTTGAACTAGGATTTATTGATTTCTAGGTACAATGTAGTTTCTCCCGTAGTCGTCCATACAAATTGCAGCGAGCGATAGCTGCGGCATAATTATCGACGCTCCGTGAAACGCGTAGAAAGCGATTAGGTATCTGCGCGCTGAATCAATAGAAAGCTCGCATGACTTATGTCACCTGCCTTACAGATTCGTTTTGAAATGTCGAAGCGAGCTGTCACGCGACATCTCGCGCGTCTAGTGACCAAGAGAATAGAAGGCAATTTCTTTTCCAAGGCTAAACTTTCCTCGATTTGTCTTGGCAAGCAAGGTCGGTATAGCGAATTGACGAACTGTGTTTCAGCGGCGGAAATCCGAGAGGCTCTTCAACACGCGATGAAGGTATCGCGAGAGGGCAGCTGCCGATGGCCACGACCGAGGGTGATTCCGGTTCGTGACGTTTACCCAAGCCCGTCGATCACCTACATTCCACACTGCGCCATCTTGCACAGGTGCTCAGACGACACCGGATGCTGCAGATCGGAAGCGCTCACCTGCGTGCCTAAGCTCTCGCACCGCGTCGAGCTCTCCTTCTATGTAAGTAAATCTTCCTTTTGTCCCGATACGAATCCCGCGCGACCATTTGCCACGACGACGCGCCATGCAAATTCACGCTGCAGTCGAGTAGAACATGCTTCTCGATCGAACGACAAACTAACCCGCGACCGTAGGCTCGTTACACGATAGATAAATCGAGCGTAAGAGAGGGAAAAACGGACAGAGAGAAAGACAGAGAAAGGCAGATGTAAGTAGATACATTGCACGGCGCAGAACGATGGATGCCACGAAGCAACAAGGAAGACTTTATCACCGAGGAGAAAGTACCATTAATCGTGTAAAGTGTATTACGGAGAATTTATTAGCAAGAAGTCAAAGAGTCGCGGTATTCCGACGTAATTTATAGGACACACTATCGCCGATATCAAAACGCAAATCGCCAACGATTTGAAACTTTGTCCGACGGAGGCGCGCGAGAGTTTTCTGGCTCATTGCGTACACGACGGTTAATGAACAGCGACATTATCGGCGAACCGCGAATTCGATGACTAGACAAAACATGCTTATCTAGTATGAACTAGAAAAAAAATTGGTCACGTAAATTTCTCGGCTTTCATGCCTGCCCATTAGTGTCACGGAAAACGGGTATACATAGTCCATGCGTTCGTTGGAATGTTGGTGGAATTATTTTTCCTTATCTCCGGTTAGCTACGCGACCGCGTACGATCGAGCGTCAGAATTTATCGAGGTGTTCGTTACGCTAGCGCTCCTTGCAACCGCAAACGCCAACAATTCTATTGCAACTATTCGTCAATTTGTATTTCGACGAGCGTCGCTAATCGATTCTAAAAGCAAGTCTTCCGGGTCGATGCCTGATTCAATCCAAACACGCGATGCGTTCTCCAATCGATACTACGAACCGCTTATGAGGATCGACGCACCCTTTTAAAATCAGTATGGCCGTAATTGAACAGACGACACGCGCCTTCTCTCACGGTGGTCCATCGCGATGCATCGTGTCGTGCTAATCATGCAACACTATATTTATGCACGAAATTTGATCCCCGACTAAATTATCGGTTCTCCTACCTGTATATTACGCTTGATTGTCGTCGATGCGCGGGCTTAAGGTCTGCTCGCAATCGCGCGCGCTTGTCCACGCAAACGTGAAACTCGTTTCGACCTTCTGACCGGATCGATCCACCGGATTCGACGAGATACGAAATTCTCTCGCTGGAAATTCGAAATTGCAAAGAAAAAGGTTCGCCGACAAAGGAATCGTTTTCCATCCATAAAACTTCATTTTTCGAACCGGTAGTCAGGATTGTGCAATTGATCGCGGATGCAGGTTGGGTTTAAAGGTGCACTTCGTGCAACCCGATACTTTTGTAGCACCGTTTTATCCCGCCATTACAGACAGCTTGATCGATACGCCCCTTTCTCTTCCTCGTTTTCGATCCAGCTTGATATAATCAAATTCCGCATATACGACCGATAGATCGCGCCTCGTGTTGAAATTTTCGACCAACATGCTGTGCTTCTACGTGTGACCGTTGCATTATCTCGAAGTAATGAACACGTAACCTGAAAATTGTATACGTGTTTACCGTAGATGGTTGGAAAACAGAGATGACTCAGTTCCGTCGACGAGGAATAATCTAGCGACTGGGTCAATTAGGTGCTAACAATGTCTCATCGAACGCGGTTTGTCACCGATAATATCGCAACCGAGGACGTCTCGCTGATGTTTACAATAAATTACGCAAAGCTTGAACAGAGAAATACGCATGGAGGTTAACTGCAAATATTTGAGCGAACCGCAAAAATGTAACAGACAAACGGTTAATAAAGACAACAAATCGAGCGTAACGCGTTTGAAAAGCAATCGCTAGGGTTTTTGCGCTCGGTAGAAAGTGTGGTTCCACTACTTTTCTAAATCGTTCTTAGTCTATCAGTGTGCAAAATCCTAAATTAATAGCGTTATTTCGTGAGTCATTGCGAAGTAAAGCTTCGTGGAAGATAGAAAATAGAAAACGTTTATATATAAGAATAGAAGACTTTCGAATCGTTATTACCGAAAGTTTACACGCTGAGTGTTTCGTTTGGTTTAAACGAATACGAACGATGCTCGAAAACGGATGCGTTCCCTAGATGCGAAACAGCGTAGCTATAGATTTTCAGTGACGAGAGCTCGGCAAGTCATTAAACTTCACTAGCGATCTTAATGAATCAATTAATCGTGATAGATCTATCGCATCCCTACTGGACTGCAATCCACGCGTCGTGGATTAGATTGAACTACATTCCTAGGCGATCTAGCGAAACATCTTTCAACCAAGTTGTTCGTATCGTTTCTCTGTCAAGTTACTTTCCGTACCAATTCAACGTTCAGGAATCACGTTTCTTTATCTTCACTACATTTTTACTATATTTTTTGCTATATTCTGTGCTGAGACCGGGAGATTCGAGCGACGAACGGTATGTACGCACAGATTGTTAAAACCTACCGTATGATATTCTCGAGACTCCGCATGACATTGAAAATAAAAACCATCTCGATATAAATCGCAATAAGCGGGCCATGTAATTGCCAATGCAAAGGTGCAATAACACCGCGGGTATAATTTGCATTTCGCAGCGATTACCATTCGAGCTTCGCCAAGCAACATTAGCATAAGTTCTCGTCGACTATTGTCGGAATCGATGGCGGGCCGTGTAAATACGCGACATCGTATTGTCGGATCTTCACGAATTAACGCTCGATGCTCTCGGGGTGGTTCGAATAGTCTCGCCCGTGATACCGTTGCGCTCGAATTTCGTGCTTTACGATCACACGGACTGCATATTTCTGTCTGCAAAGACAGCACAGATGTCTTGCGAAGACTTGAACTCAGTCACGTCATAAAGGACGTTTCATAAGTCGTAATCTTGGAGTGGCTCGCGCGAATCGCGACCGACCTCTCTCACACGACTACGGAGATCGTCGACCGTTTAACTTCTCAAGGAGAGAGTCTGCACGGGAAAGAACAGAGAAGCGCTCATCGGGACAAGGAGGAAACAAAAAATCTCTCGATTAGACGTCGAACCGCTAAATAGGATTGGAACGATCGATCGCGTGTTCGTTGGATCGCGAGAAGTATTTCATAAAACGCGAAAACGTTAATTGCACGTCGAAGGACTGCTATGTACTACTTTCTAAAGCGTACTTTATCTCGGCAGGGATCATTCGATATATCGTTTGGTTGTACACCCACGCGGAAAGTATGGCCAATCAGCGGCAACAACCGATTGTGATAAATGTACAGGGCCAGGGCCAATAGGGATCTCCGCTGGGAGAGAAGCCCATAAATTTAATGAGATACATTGGGTTTTTTTTCGTTGTGTCATGGCCCGATACTGTACTGTAGAATGCGAGCAATCCTATCCTCAGTCGTAATATTGCTCGCACAATGCTGCTAAATCGTTATATAAATTACGGAGCGAACGCGGCAGTCGTAGACGAGGAAGAAAAACGCAACGAAACGCGACAAAGATCGATCGAGATCGACGAAAGCTGCTTCGGCTACGAATGAGCGGTGTTACGGTCAACGAAAAAATATGCGAGAGAGTTCACGAAGTAAAAACCCTTTGCCAAACTGACAGCTCTTTGCAACGAGTGCCCGACGAGACGGCGTGCTCCAGTTAACATCTATAATTATCACGAGCAACCCCTTGCGTTGACACCTGCCGAGGAAGACGCGTTTACTCCATCCGTCTGTCGAACCTACGGATCACGACTTTATCACTGAGCTTTTCCGCCCGCGAATGAGTCAGTTTCACAGCCAGAACGAAATTGGCTAAGTATCAAATTTGCTTCGGACGCGGATGTGCAAGTTCCTTGTTGCTGCCGAGATTCTACATCGTCCATGATGTATGCAGATCCGCAACTAAGTGCGACACGAACCTTAGGGTTTATTAATAGTCAGCCAGCGTGGCTTCCGTGATACCGAAATACGTTGATTTATAATCTCACCCTAGGTCCCGGCTCGTGCCCCCGGAAAAGTAACTGGGTTAACGTCTGTCGATCGTTAAGACCTTCTAAAAACGCCGTGCGTACGGTGCCCATTCGAAAGATGCAGTATATTACAGCCCACGGTGTTCCACGAATTACCATCAAATTCTAGATGAAACAAGAGACGCGAACATCATGAACCCGTAGGTACCAACGGCATCCTATCGTCGATGTTTCTCCGAAACGTTTCGAATTTCACTTTATGCCAAGTTTTCTCGCTTGCCAGATACTGTTATAGCAGATCCAGTGCCATACTATCACCCATCTTCGTCGGTAGCTTGCGACGATTTACGATCCTACCGATTAAACGCGATCGTTTGATCGGGTAAACGCTACGGGCGATGCATCGCGCAACCGTATCGTGTATTTCCAACGCGACGATTATTTCCAACACGACCGGATATGCATTACCGTACCACTTTTCGATACGGCTCAGTCACCTCGTTTCCTCGCATTTGCATCAACGGCGATTGCGATTTTTACGCAGAAACCGGCGACTCGAAGCGAGGATAACGCACCGGTGTTTGTCTCGGTTGATGTATGACGGAATCGTCGTAGCTGGTGAGGGAAGGTCGTCGATTTTCTAATTCGATTTCTCCGCGAATCACATCGCAATCCCGAGAGAAAACATCGCATGTCTCTTGTTTACTCGACTCCGCGATGACTAATGCCTTGCATCAGTTTGCGCGAGAAAATCATTCGAAACCGCGACGAAATCGAAGGAAAGAGCTATGGCGTTGCTTCGACGAGCGAAAAGTTCAACGTAATTCGTTACTTTTTATCTAATACAAGTGTAAGCTGTGTATAGTCGATAAACATAGAAACGACATTGAAGAAAAGTTGGAAAACCTCGTTAACTCTTTGCTATTTATTTGACTTCGCTTTAGTCTCTTTCCCTCATATTTTCAGTTGGTTTATTTGTACTGCCGCTTGAATGTTTATCTTACGTTTTCATATAATTGCTTTTCCATCTGTTTAGTTATGTTCGAGTTTACACGAAACTTCTGGAATTCTCTAAAACCCTGCGACTAGAAACCTGCTCGTACTATCTCCTCGTGCTATCATCGATGGTGCACAGAACATGGAACGCGTTAACAAAGTTCCCCGATAATTCAAAGTAAAACCATACAGGTACGAGCAGTTACGAGGTTCTTCAAAGTGTCTAGGGTGACCAGAATCATTTCTATCGAGTCACTATTTATGTTCTAGTGCCATTAGTTATCGCGAAAGCTTTAAAGCCGCTGCCATAGTCCCGGGTCGTAATTCGGGGCGGCGGCTGTGGCACAGGCCTTTCTCCCTGAAGATACTAGAGTGGCGATATTCACCGTCGCGTAATCGGCCATAAAACGTTTCGACAAATTTTTTCCTCGCCATGTATACGAACGGGCGTGAGCGAGGGTCGCAACGGCGTCGCGATAATTGCACGCTGCTCGACGTTCGGCGAGTCGTTAACCGCGAAACGGAATCACAGTTAACAATTTCGGACGGGCGAAGTAACGAGAGATCGATGAAAATTTGACAAAGCGAAATTTGAGTAGCTGCGTCGCTGGGCTAGAAGCCAGCTACTATAACGGCCAATGGATGCCCTCCACGAAAACGAATTACCTTGCTGGATATTGTTTTAATCAATCTCGAAACAACGATCGCAAACCTGCTTTCGCTCTTGGCGTTTGGTCAGCCGTCGGAAATGCACGCGGAGGCGAATAAAAGCCGGACGAGTGCGATGAGCGAGATGGAAACGCTGCGAGCGTTAAAACGAAAACGAATTTCTTTCCATGGAAATCTGCGCGAAGGTGCAACTCAGTAAAATGGACTTTCGTCTCCCTGAGCAAGATACGAGAAAGGATATACAGCTATTAACCCTCGGAGAACTTGTTTCCGAGACGAGAGAAGAAGACCAAGATTCAACGAAATGCGTAGGAGATGCCAATCGGAAGGGCTGAGGCTAGTTATCATTTTTAATGGTTCCCCGGAGTTGCCAGGCTGCTCGCTACCAGAATCAACGGCCACCTCGTTGTTTCTGGGTAAAAGGGGACCTCACGCAAGATTAACGATGCCTGTCTGACGTCGTGAATGGAGACTCGCATCGCCACAGACATGCCCGTCATTTTAATGGGACGCCGACGTAGCTCTTATTTCGGAATTACACCTGACCTGACGGAACCGAGTTCCTGACAGGTGGCAGCGAAGAAATGCCGTTCCATCGGACCTCCTTATCGCGTAAGCCTCTTACGCGAGTGCCCTGAGTTAAACCGTTTAAACCACGGGAAATAAACGACGTCTCGACGCATGTCGTGCGGGCAATCGGTGTTTCGTTCGGTCCACACCGATTGTCCGATAATTTTCGTATTCGTATAACAGGAAAGAAAGAGACTAGAAGAATCGCTCGCTATCGTCGATGCTTTAACTCGGAAGATTTAAACCAAGATTCGATAGCAACCGAATTCGTGTAGCATCGGTTCCATTTGCCACGAAAAAGAAAACAGATGGAAAATGCGATGAACAGTAAAATACGCGTTAAAAATCAATCGTACGGCCAAGCTGACAAAAGGGAGGATCGCAGTCACGACTTCCTTTTCCGCTGGTCCGTGAAGACTCGCCTACTCGCGCTGACCCCATAGGGTCAGCTGTCAGCTATCGATAGTCCCGCCTCGTACACACCAGACATACCCTCACATGCTAAGCACCGTGTTATTTCTATTTTTGTTCGAATGTCGGTAGATACGAGTGCGATGCATCGTAGTCCCGGTGTTCGGTGCGTGCTCGTTCACGACCACGTACATTCTCGTGGAGAACGTTTACTGCGTCATCGTCGATCCCACATTTCACAAACGAGTCCGATGGCTTCGCTCCAATCAGATACGCTCCTTTTACGCCAGTCAATGAAATTTCCCGTTTACGGTCTACCTTTGACAACTTTCGATCAATGATAGTCGGTGCGTTAATTCGATAATCGACCAACAAACGAGAACGTTCGACGTTGCTCGAAACGAATATCCCAGTTAACCCGATGAATAATTCTCGATGATCAGGTAGCGTAAAACGGTGTCTCGACTGTTTCATAATCCATTGTCTCGACGCGTGGAAAATGGCTCGCCACGTTCGATGAAAGTCCCAGATAACAGACGAGTCTAGTTACGCTTACCGCTTCTGCTGAAGAGTCTCAGACGATTCCGTCAGAATGTTGCCGCTCGTAAGACCGGAGAAGTTGATAATTAACGGCGGTCGAATTCGACACCGTGTATACGTATAATAGTCGTTGGGAACGGTGCGGGTCGATCGCGGGTGCGTATTATCGAGAGAAGGCTACTAGTTGCGAGAAAAAGCAGAAACAGGATGCTGCTCGGTAAGTCACACGACCGGATAAGATTACATCTTTTGAACTGTTCGAGAAACGTGATTTACAGAGCATAGTTTAGGAATAAATCTCCTGCGGGCAGATTCGTCTGTTCTTCGTTCGTTGGAAGTTATATAATATTACACGCTATTACAGCCATCGAGTTAATAAGCGTTTGGTAGCGATCGCGTGAAACTTCAAGCGACAACCGGTCAGCAGGAGTTGTCGGTTGTTTTCTACGTTCAAGTCGCGCGCGCACACCATCCTGCGCCGTCTTTCCCTTTTTTTCTTCGCGCTACCTTTCGTAATAGACACTCGTGCCAAGCAAATTAGCATAAGACCGCTGGGCGATGCAATTTATTTGCAGCTAGTGCCACGTCCGCTACATCGTCGGCCAATCGCCGTTTCTCGAATAAAGAATCGCAAAATCCGCTATCTTACGCGTTTCTTTCTTAACTTGTCGATCGATCTCTTCTTCGCTCGGAAATAGAATGAATTTTTGCCGGACGTTCCAGAGGATTGAAAGACAGCTTTCCTGCAGTTTCCGTTAGGAAACTTTACGAGTAATATCTCACGGCGAACGAAAGCGTGCTTCTCTCTGACGTTTATCTCCTACGAGATCCTCCTGTGGATCGTTTCACGCTAAACTCGAGAGGAACGATTCGCTTCCAATGCAAAAAGTAATTAGATACTCGTATCGCGGAATGTAAAGTACTCGCCGAGAGAAAATTTTAATACCGTCTATGCACAAGGAGACTAGCGAACGATTCCCGTGCATTCTCCTCCGAGCTAATGTCGATTAACGCAAACGCCGATAAAACGGGCGATCGTAAAGACGCTTCGTCATTGGACAGAAAAACGACGCGATCTCGATTAATCTCTCTAGTGAAACGAAAGAAGAAACTCCTATCTCGACGAGTCGCGATAGCTTATCGTCAAAGTTCAAAAAACGGCCTCGGTAGGCACCTTCAACTTTTACGTTGCACTTACCTGCACCGTGGCATCTGCATTAGCTAGGTGTCTCGTTATCAAACCTTGAGAAAAACCGGCTGATTGTCTCTTGTAATCTTTCCGCATACATCCCGTCTTGGACATCCGACTGCTAGCTCGACCACCTGCACAGATTGAACATCCACTGTAGGTACTCGTGTAGCTCGTAATTTATACCGTCACATCTTTGCCACGCAGTGGTTCTCAATATCGTTCGCTCCCAAATGGAAACTCGCGGAAACCATATTAATCCTGCGTAGTCCTGCTCTTTCGCGGACGAACAAACCCACGAGTCGCGTAATAGGACAAATAGCTGAATCGCGAACAACGACAATCGCGGATCAACTGCGTTCGAGTAGAAATTCTTGTAGCGAACGCGTGCAAATTTATCGAGGTTACGTTACCACCGGAACGACTTTGTACACGAGCAACGTTTTATGAATAAACCATAATGAATGCGTCCCTGTGACCAGCAGACGGGACGAGAAACATGAAATACATGCACGAAACGACTATTCCTTCCTAACCCTTTTTCTCAGTTGGATTCCGTAACTTACCGTGCGTCGATGGACAGTCATAAATCTCGGAGGAAGATCATCATTAGAGGATAGAAGGAATGTATTTCGCGAGGAGGCCGGACAGTCATTCCTCGTGCAGGATTTTGCTTTGCGGTTACGACTCGATACTCTAGGCCACGTTAAACTGGTTGAGAAATAGGCATTACGTTTGCTCGACCCAAAAACCAAAATATTCGCGTTGTACGAAATAGAGAAACGGAGTAGGCGCGCCAGGACTTGGAAGATAGCGTTCCTAGACCCGAATGTATCTGCATACAATGAGAAAGCGAGAGAAGGAAGCTTTGGCCGAGCTGCGCGCTGTCTTCGTGGAGCCAGAAGACGCGAGAGTAATAATATAAGAGCGGCACAAGACGATAAATTTTCCTATGTTTTAAAGCAATCCCCAACGTCGTTCGTCATCGTTTATTCTTCTCCCTAGCTGTTCGACGTGTTCCAAACAGAAAAAGGTGCGGCTGGCAGCTTCATTTCGGTTGTATTCAGAGGAACCGTTTGCGAAGATCGGTATCTCGCGGAATTTTCATCGTTGCTGTCTTTTCGCTTTATTTTCGAGAAGGAGGGAACCCGTGAAATCGATATTGCGAAACGTTCGAATAAATTTTGCGCCTAGTATGATTGTACTTGCTGGGAGCGATTACGACCAGATCGTAAACCAAATTTCTTCGTTCTATAGCTACGTTCAACAGGCTGCAGAAACAGAGTCAAAGATTCGCAAATTCCAGTTTACGAGCGTCGACGACATCGACGAAAGCTGCGCAAACGTCGAACTTAACGCACGTTTCCACGTGGCATCTAACAGTCGATCGATCGAGAACTAACCTTGACTAACCCCTTGTTACGCGTACCACGGACAGTGAACGTTCGTTAAGGCTTGATTATTCCTCGAGTTAAGTTACCATGGGTGACTGCATTATACGCGCGTTCCGCGAGTCTTTCTTTCGTTGTACATATACCTGCACAATATAACCGCACAATATTCAACCTGACACAGCAACGCAGCAGCGCTGGCTCGTGTTGTGTCGGACGTGTACGAGCGGGCAGCGTTTCGCGGTCTGAACCTGCGAGCTCTTCCACTCGTACGTGCACGACACAACCCCCGTTGTCTTTAACCGCCTATTAGAATGATAATTCTCGCCGTTGCCAACCACGGAACGCGTCACGAAACGATTTAACGAGTTTCCAATGACTCGACGCGGTTTTCGTTGATCTTTGCGCTCTGCCATTGATCAACGATCTTCAAACCAGAACCAAGAGCGACAGCTTTCGTTTGAATTAAGAAGAGAGATTTAGCACGGGGACGAGCAATTCATGAAGAAGAAAGGGGTCGATAATGGCGATTAACCCCCGTTTCTGCCGCATCGGTAACAAGCACCGACTTCAGACTAACGAGAAGCGCGAGCATAACAATGCCAACAAGCTCGGCCACACGAGAAACCACAGACGAAAACCGCAAAACGTACGACTTTTGTTGCAACGATTCGCGTAACATCGCGTACACAACAGCCTTGAGTCAGGATTATCCAGCTCCTGTACACAACTCCTGGAATTGTACATGACCCCGAACGAAAAGGAAGCGGTCGTTTCGATTTAACGCCTTTTCTACGGGAGATTGATCCGTTCGTGATGATTTCGTTTCGCTTTCCTCAACCTTTTCGTCGACGTTTCTCCGATTTGAGAATCTCGAGCCACGATTTCTGCGTTTTCTCGTTGCTAAACAGCTTGGTATAAGCACGAGCGTGTTGCGCGATGCCAACGTCCGAGAAACTAGATCCTGGATAGGCAATTACTCCCTGACCAAGGCATCCGACAGCCTGTCATAATTATTCAATTGAACGGACAGGGTGGGCAGCGAGATATGCCGCCAGGGAATTCTAATTTCACCATACCCGGTGCCAGCTAATATTTGCTCGCGTTCAACTAATTGGACGGTTGTTCGGTGTACCTATCGGTTCCACGACTAGAATATCTCGTTTCGCCTAATTGCCTCGCGGAAACGAACCTTGTTTCGCACTGGGACCTTTCTTAATCGGACATGATCCGGTCGTTAACAAACTCGCGGAAGTTCTTTTTCGTAAAAGGGTTAGCACAGCGAAACTCAGACGAGGTGCAATTCAGGTATGGAAGTTAATGTGTTCGCCCGAACCGACTGCACGCGTCCGCAATCTCTTTTCCTCCTTTCTCCCCTCCATCGATTCCGTTTCGACCCATGTCTCGTGCTTCCTTCTGCCTTTTAACCTTCTTTTTTCCCTTGTCTTTCGACACCGTCCAATTAAAAATCTCATTTATCTTTTTATCCCGTTTATGGTATTAATTTACCTCTTCGACACAACCTCATGAATTTCTATTACTCTTTCGTTTCTTACCTATCCGCCATATTCGATCGAATAACCTCTTCGTCGCTTCATTCCCTTGGCCCTTGCCACTGACCCTTTCACTGCTGAATATCATATTCCTGGACAAGCTCGATGTTGAATAAACTTTTCGATTAATTGATCCATACTCTACACGGGATCCGTAAATTTACGAGTTCAGGATAGTATTATTATGATTTCAGTATTAAAGGGTTAAACTTCCGCGATAACATTGGCTGGCAATTAGTGTTTCGCTTCGGAACGTTGCTACCGAACGAAAATCTCGGTAGTCTTCGCCAGGAAGGGCGGACGGGCCAACTCTATTATCCAAGTTAGCAAAAGGAGTAAATCGTCCAGAGACCGCGACAAAGTGCTCAAAGTCTTCCACCAAACCTGCGTACGCTACGGTAGCGACTTTCGTAACGCGGAACACGACGTGAGTTAGACGAGCCGTGGCAGAAGGTCGACTAATTTATAGCTAACTTCACCGTAAAGATTATTCGTTTGCGGCTGTGATATAACATTTGCATCCGTATCAAAGTCCACGCCTGCGAATACACCCTTAGCCTTCGCGTTCTTCCTCCACCAGCGTCCCTTGAAAGTTTATCAAACGACGTAATTCTTTCGAAACGAGTTCGAATCACGTTCTTGTCGTTTCCAAAGAGACTGGACGCGACTACCTGTTTCTAAGTCGTAAAATCCTTTCCGGTTGCCCTACGACCCTCTGCGACGTTCCTTTCATACGACACAGGTTACATCCGAGATACGTTAGGCCACGGATTACGATCACTCGTCCATCGAAAACGTGCTCTTACAATGTTCGTTGTCGGGTCGGTCGCCCCGTCGCGTCGTTCCGGTTTATTCCGTTCTGTGAATGTTCGCGTTGCATTATGCATTAGGGTTGGTTCGCAAGGACTCGAGCATCCAGGTAGCGGGGAGGATTTCTTTGCGTCGAGGGCAAAGTCGAACGCGTGAACTAAATGATCTCATTAATTGATTCGCTACAATACCGTCCCGTTTCGATGCATAATGCATGCGCTGTTTGTGCAATTCGACCTGGCTTCGATCGATAAATTAAAACGGTTAACAGGGATATATCTCGCTCGGTGCTCTTTTTTATGGGACAGAGTGGGTCAAGGTACGCTCACGCATCTTCCTGTGACTTCCATCGAGCGATATATCTTTGTGAAAAATTAACCGAGCCGACGAATAACGGACTAATCGATGCGGAATGTTCGCGTTACATAAACTCGGAGGCATTAAAATTCCGCAGACCTCAAGAACGCAACCATCGAGATTCTCAGTTGCCATGAGTTGACGGTGCTTTCTCCGACGATCATTCACAACGGTCACGGAGAACCATCGACGAGCATGAGAGAAAAAGGAAAAAAAAGAAAAGAGATGCACGAGCTGTGGCGACGATTATAAATCGACTACCGGCCCCGTGGAGAATCGTGGAACGATTCTCGCGTCCTCGCACCGATCTCACCGGAATTCTCTACGAAAAACACGACTCCGATTCGTGACTCTTTTTCAGCGGACAGTTTGGAAACCGTCGAGAGAGTCTCGCCTCGTCAGACGTCTTACGTCACGACAAATGATGTTTTCGATTAAATCCGACTCAGAGGTCGAGACAGATTTGTTACACGGTGTGGCAACGACTCGGTATTCCAGTCTATAGTTGAGTCGATTCAGTTTCAAAAAGAAAAAGCCCCGTTCCAACGCCTACGATAGTTAACCATCGCGCGAGATCTCGTTGTTAGAGGAGGAGCGATAAGGAAACGTACGCCTCGATGTAATTAAGATTATCTTGAGAGAAGGCAAATAATCGGCGTAACTTCGTTAATTTACGGAGCGCGTTAAACAACAACGAGGAACTGGGTAAAGGCGGCGATGACCACAGTCCCAGATGCCGGGCGCCTTATCTGGATGCGGAGTCGCACTGGAATCGGCAGCAAGATCCACAAGGACGAGAGCAATTTGACGGAATGACTGTGCCGAACAACGACAATGGGTCGATGCGTTAAGCGCCATGGTACCGAGAACGAGCTGTCGGCGAACGTCGACCAGGACAAAGAGGCGCGAAAATGAGAGCCATTCATCGGGTAATTTGTAGAACGGTTACGGCTACACGAATCTACTTCCATCGAAATCGATCTTCGAGTTTCCGATAGAAACAAGGGCCATTGTGATGGAAGATCTTCCTTGGCGCCACGGATATAGCGGACAGCGAGGGTGAATAACCTTTAATCGAACGAACTTGACGAAACTCGATCGATGAATGCGAGACTAGAAAACTGTCGATCAGATAGATCGTGTTGGAGAGTGTGAACTCGAACACGTGGAAAGAAGCAAGAGAATTTTGATAAATCTTCGCGTGGATTAATAAAACTTCAACCGATCAGAAGGTAGCATTGTTGCTCTTCGCATAAATCGTTCGTGAATCTCGTCGCTGCGATACCGCTGGGAAACGCAAAGTCCGTCGTGGTGAAAGACGAGAATTATGGCTGTGAGTCTACATGAGACGACAATGGCTGTCCGGAAGCACGAAAGATAACGAGGTTGCGGCCCTAGCGTAGGATGTCGAAGTTATATGTACCTGCTCGATATTCAACGTATCCGAGTTTTGAAAGCTCGGTAGACGATTGCGCGATCACGCACCGTGCGTTTTCAAAAGCAAACTTTCTTCAACAACGTCTCGGAAAACATGCTACAACGAAGGCGGACTCGTGATCGGCAGGTTGCTTTTATTCTAAATGCCGGCTCAACTCTTCGCCGTTGGTTTCCAAGCAACTACCGATTCCTCGAGGCTCACGCAAGCTCGTCACGATGTCAGGTACATAATGGCAGAGGCACCCACGCCTTTTCTCCACACCCACGATCCCCTGCGAGTGCTGGGAAACGCACGTGTGTATATGTATGGACGTATGTCTGGCCTCGTACGCGTTTTTCCACCGGACGGATCGCGCTTTGTTTCCGACCGATACGCGTCAGCAGAAGAGAAACGTTTTCTCAATCGTATAAATATCGAGATAACCGAGCCGCGACATGCCTGTCGCGACCCCCGCCGCGAGCCGCGATTCATATCATCTTGCCGGCTCCGTGATCAGCCTTCGACTCTGTCAATAATTTTTCAATCTACACCGAGAAGAATCCAGCCGGAAGATGTGACGTACGGTGAAATTGACGTGATCCTTGCATCGATCTAAAGGAATGTATCTGGAAAGTGTGTATTTTTAAAAGAGTCATTCGTCGCGAAAGACGGTCGAGGTTTATCTCAGTTCCTCGTCGATCGATATCTTAAATTCCGACTACGTATAGTTTTCCCTAGTTGCGTTCCGATACGTCACGGCGAGATCAACGATACTCGATCAACGGATTAGCGCAGAGATTGCGATCTCGTCAGCATCGGCCGCGCATCCTCTGTTGGAAATTAACGACCGAGAGAAAATAGCTACGGTTTGTCACAGGAATTTTCAAACTCCAAACTACGTACAGTACAGTAAACGGTGATTGCCCGCAGCGTTCGATGTGCCGTAGATGTGAGCGAATCGTTTATAAAAGCTTTCGTTACGTCTGCGAGACTAATTGCGTTTTAATTACAACTCACGGTCGCTCGACTATCCTTTTCTTCTGAACGTCCGTAAAGAGAGATCGGCTAGAAAAGACGCGAAGGGAAGAGGTCGTGGGCGAACGTGATCCCTGTCGTCGAGAGGATAGCGCGCGCGCGGAAGGCGCGGAGAACCAAGGGAGATTCAATTGCGCGTACAGTTAGCACGCGTGGGCGATAATGACGCCACAGGACACGTGCGTACGGGAAGAAACGCGCACTGACGCCCCTTTTGGTCCCTTTCGTATAATCTCCCTTCCAAGCCGAGCCCATATCGACTCGAGACTGGCGTTTTTCTTCTCTTCTCTTCTCTTTCCTTCTCCTCTCTTCCTTCTCATCTTCCTTCTCCGTGGCTGCTCAGTTACGCTCCGTCAAGGCCGACCACCTTTATGTTCCGCAAATGAACGGCGTTCCTCCCTGGAGAGGCTGAATTTCGTCGCGTCCCACGGAATTTAGAATGCCGCTTATCCTTTCTTACATCGCGCGACATGTGTAAACCGGCTGGTGATTCGCGGTCGCGTCGCCTTAAACTCTTCCTTATCCCCGTACGTATCTCGACGCGGGAAGGCTGCTCGAATCTTTCGCGGTAAACGAACACGATCGCGAAAAGAGGATGCCATTTTCTTCGCGCCGGCTTATCGAGGATTCCCATTAGAGCCTTTCCCCTGCGCCTCGTTTCCCGCGTCATTCATATGTTTTCACTTATGCCACTTAACTCTCGTGCTCACCTGCCCTGTTCGTTAAGCGACTTGCCGCCGAGTTGCGCGAACTGATCGCTCGACGAAGGGGGACTGGACTGAGCGAGCAAGAAGATGGCTCGAAAAGGGCAGGTAAGCGTCCGGTTCTCACGCACGATTTATCATCGTCGCACGATGGCCGTGAACCCTGCGCTCGAGACGTTTCTGACGGTGGCCAACGCTGACGTTCGTTAACGCATTATTCCACGTATTCGAAGCAGAGGCCTCAACGGACTCGCAAAACATATCGATTTCAACCGAGAGCCATCTTCGATTCGATCTATCTACCAGTAGAAAGCGAAATTAATCGGAACGACCTTCTAAACACAGGAATTACAAGCACGCGACTCGTAAAAGCGATTTTCCGCTCGACTAGGGGTTTCCTCGTGTTCTAGACAGACCGGCCGAACGATTCGTCGATAGAGAAAGACAGAAGATCGTTGCGTGGGTTACGATAAACACGGGAATACGAGAGTGCAGAATCATTCGTTGAAATATACGATAGCGATCCAAGACAATAAACTCTGGAAGCTATCACCGCACCGCAAGATTGGATTTAGCTTAACGTAAAATACAGAGTGAAGGCGATTCGTGTACGTTTTTGAAAATTCAGAGGAAATTTCGAGGCACCTTGTAACGCAGTTTGTTGAACCCGCATCGCAAGCTGTTATCAGCGACTGATAAAAAGACACGACATTCCATTTAACAACGAGGCTGACCTTGTCATCTTGTTACGGCGTTTTCGTGGTACGAAAACACTTACCGCTCAGTTCATACGAATAACGAGAACGAATCGAGGGATAAAGTAACGGGTAGCAATTCCGTAGAATGACATTTTCCTTCGACTATCAGACCACAGAGCGCGAAATTACGCCACAACGCGATCTCACGCGGTCCATTACGAAGAAAGAAAAGTTGTAAAGAGAAAGAGCCAATTCACTGGATAGGTAATCGACGCTCGAAGCGATTATCGTGACAAGAATATATGCAGCAGCGAAATCCGCGCCGAAACTGCTTTCCTCGATTTCGCTGGTGCTTCCAAATGTATTCGCCGAAGTCCGAAGTCCGAAGATATTCCGTGAGTCAGCTTGAGGCGACGTTAAAGTTCCTCGCGCGGTGGGACGCCGAGTGCAAAGATCCGACGTCGGAAAATAGTACATTAGGATGGGTAACTACCTCGCAGCCGAGTTTCTAAGTAACCTTCGAATGTCCAGAAAGTGAACACGAATTGCCGGAGGGCCGAGTCGCCATCGAGACTACCCCGATGCGATACCAATTGCCTTATGCACGAAACCGATCTATTTTGCCCAAAATGGAAAACTAATCTATTTTCTTCCCGATTCCCTCGTCCAACGGATATCAATCCATTATTCTCTTGATAGTAATAACCTCTTACGTTTTCATAATCGCGCATTACGAGACGTTTGCTCGTTACTCTTTCCAAGACCGAGACAAGTTGCACTATTACCGTCTGATGCTATTTGAGATATAAATATTCGTACAAAGGCCCTATCAAACGAGCTACAGCCTCGAGAGTTCGCGAATAGTTTATGCGGCTGATGGCTTTACGCGTTTAACGACACTCGCATTTCACACAAGTCGCGTTCGTCGTCATCGCGCGCAGCACCTTTCAATTTCGCGATACGAGTTGCTTTTCAATTTGTAACAAGATCACGAAGATTAACGATCTAGAGATCCTTAATTGGGAATCAAGATTTACCAATCGGCGAAGAAGCGGTCCAGTGCACGCGCGATAGGTCGCACGAGCAATAACTCAACGCTATCGTAACGCGAAGACGATTGTGAAACGATCGATGCAAGAATAGACGCAGGAACGTTTCCATTAGCGAACGCTCTGGCCATTTTTCCTTTTCGTCCGACGAACGCGTACTCAACGGCGGCCAACCAGAGCGCTACCGAAATCCGGATCATTTTTCATCCGTCAGACAGATCGCGTCACACGCCGCGCGCTGCGGGATCGTTTCGCAAAACATCCGTCGCTCCGACGGTTCGGTCACTTGTTCCCGATGAATTCACGTTTCACGGTTCGGGTGAAATCCCAGGACGAAGTGACTCAAAAGCAAAGGTAAAGAGAACCGCGGCCAGGGAGCGCATCTTTATGCAGGCCACGCAGGACAATGAGGACATTGTCGCTACTCGGACGTACAAAGCTAACCGGAAATTCATTGTTCTTCTGGCAGTTGGAGCGATCACCCTCTTCGCCGGGATTCCAGCGCCGCTAATATTAACGCCTTGTTACCAGCCGGTTCGAGCGCAGCAGTCTGCGCAAGCTCAAAGAATCTTCCATCGCTGCTCCAACTTTCCTCCTTCCGACTCTATTTCGATCGTTCGTGTGGAATACACTCGCTTTCTATCGCTTTGCGAGATACTCCAGAAACGTTCGACCGACTTTCGCATCTCGTTCATCGATAAAAAAGCCTAGTATCTACCTAAATTTATCGAAGAACGAGCTGAGATCGTCGTTTATTATACGGGTTACGTTCGAATGGATCCAGCTGGCGGAACGGGGAAAATTGTCCTTAATTAACATTGCTGCGGGTAATTGCGGGTGATTCGAGTGATCGCGCGTTCAACGGTAAAACGATATTATTCCGAGGGTGAAATCGAACGTTGTCGCGAACGACGGAGCATCGATTTTTAAGTCGATCGAAAGACAAACAGTGGTCGGCGACCGGGGAAACGAAGGAAGACGATCGTACGCGAGCGAAACATAAATCTTCCGAGTCGTAGCGATTAATTACGGCAGGAAGTGGAGCCCTGTAATTAGATCCTCCTCGATGGCCTGCTCCGGCGGCCTCGCGCGCTACGATCTCGGCCCGAGCCGACCTCGCTCGCTGCACGACCGGCGAAATCTCGATCGAGTTCGATTTACTCCGTTCTGTTGCGTTCCGAAACCTCGTCGCGTGGCAAATCGTCCCAACGATCCGCTCCGTTTCTCCTCCGCCTACCCTTTTCTTACCTCCGGAAACTTGTACCCTGCTTTTCAACTGATTTATCGTCTCGTCGCGTCGCTCCGTCCTCTCTTCCGGTATCATTCTCTGCCTATCGCGAATTCGATCTGCGAGGTATCAGTGTCTCCATTCGTATATACTTTGCATATTTACACCGGCAACTATATTCTAACTGCGATTCTTTTTCTTGGCAATCCTGGCCTGGTCTTCGTCCATTGTATTCCTTTTTAATCCTTCAATATTTATTAATTTACGATTAAATTTCATACGTACTGTATGTAAATAGTAAGCAACTATTTGAAGTATTGAACCAATCGTTAACACATTTAAATTATTCCTCGTTCGCGTTGCCACGAAACTAAGCGTTAAACAAAGAATAAACATGTGAAATGTGTCTGATCGTATTGGCTCGTCGCTTTTATCGAACCACCGAGCTCTGAATTGTACCCCGTGTAGAAAAGTGGCCGATAACTGGCTCTCATCGTTTCCCCTATAAACAAATCGTTTTCCCGCTGATCTGTATTTTCATCGTACGAGTTCGACCCGTTCTTAAGGAGACCGATTTGCATGGAGCGTAATCAATTCAATCTGCATGACGTCCGCAGCGAATCGCTTGCTCAGCGATGTTTGAAATCCAGCATCTATTTGTTGCGTATCCGCGTACGTATAACGTGCGATTTCTATCCGCTTTATCGCTGCGGATTCGTATGAAAACGGAGAATACGACTTAACGAGACGCGACAAATAGGATCTTGGTTTCCTCACGGCGAAAATAAACGAGCAACGGAACAATGAAACGCTCTCCATCCAAACTGCTTCATCGTATCTTTGACGTAAGGAAAAAAAATCGACAAATGAACGGTCGATTCTGTCGCATATCTTCGTATCAAAATTTGATATGCGACGGTGAAACCATATACGAAAACGCGGCAAATAGATACCGGACTTAACGTAATTCATCGAAATATTTTGATTGTTTTACACAGCTTCGTTATGGAATACCGCTTGACGCTACTTAACGCACTTCTATTAATACACCCTGTCGAATCTACGACAACGTCAAACTGACGATAATAGGAGGATTTACCTATACCTTATTATTGTCAAGATTACGAAACCATTCAATTGCGTCTGGTGTTATTGGCCCTTGAACATCGTTGTCCCATAACAGTCGTATTATTTATATTATAAAGTTATCGATCAGTTGGTCATCTCTCCGAATATTCTACACGAACTAAATGTCTACATTCCTACGCGTCTCCTTAGAAATTCTACTCTCTTTAAACCTGAATCCCATTGAACTCTTTACGGCAAATACAATTGTTTAAACCGGTTATATATAATTGCTAACCAGTTTCGTAGTGGCATCGACTTCTTTTTGTAAATCTTCAAGTCCTTTCAAACTACCAGCTTGCATCCAGTTGTTTTCATCTTACTATTTCCTACTTTTTCTTTTTCATATATCTATTAGGTTGTCCTATATATAATATATAATTCAATAAAATAATATAAAACAAAAAATGTTGTGCATCTATTATTTCCTTATAAAACAAAGGAAACTTCTGGGACAACCTAATATATCATCTAGTATTGTTGCTTTTTATTCTAATTCTGTTTCCTGGAGTACCCTGTAGTCTGTAACTACGGGTACAAATGGATGTTGTTTGCCGTTAATTACAAATAAATATTACATATAATATAGCGTCGTCTGGTTTATGATCCCACACTGCTTTCGCGAGGCAGATTCTACTTCCCCGAAGTTCTCGTTATCGGTAGAGGAACGTATCGAAGAGAAAACATGACGATGAATAAACATCACGGACGAGCCGAGGAACTAGCTAAATAATCCCGGAGGGGCTACGACGCGAGATCGGCCATTCGGACATTCTAAGCTCCGCGTTCAAAAACGTTCGATCGACTGAATTTGGTTTTCGCAGAAGCATCCCTCGTCCTCGCGTTGCCGACAAATTGTCGTGGACACGCGAAAGATCGATCGCGACGAGTAGGAACGTTTACGATCGGCTTCCCGCGGTTTCGACCTCTCCCCGCCGTTCTTCCTCCCTTTCGTCCTTTCCCCACCTTTCGCAAAAACTGGCCCTACGACGGACACACCGATTGACTTTCAAATCGAGATTCCTTAATCCAAAGGTTATCGCTTTCGGTTTGACTCTCGATGGCCGAGAAAAACGGCAGAGTTGCAGGACATCTTCCCTGATTTTTATCCCGACCGATTACGGAGCATTAAGGTAGTGTTATTAAAAAGTAGTATTATTAAAAGAGATTAACGTTGTCTCGATCGTATTTCCAAATATCGTAAATATACGAAAGCACCGTATTTCGTATTTGAGAAGCATTTAAGGAACACGCGATACGATCGTTTAGGCTCATTCACGGAGAGGAGGCATCTAAATTTCCGAGTCGAGTTTAGAAAAAGATTTCCATTCACCGTGGCGAAGGATATCTCGGCGGAGATCTCCCCTCTCCTTTCTTCCTCGTTCTCCTTGCGACACGATTTTGCTGGATAAACGCGAAAACTGGTTCCCTCAAAGAACAAGGGGTCGAATCGGCGCCCCGATACCAATTGGGAGGGAAGGGTCGCTAATTTCTAAGTCTGGTTGCAATGCGGTGATGTTACACGTGCGCGAATATATACGTCGATACGTCGCGGCGTGCATCGCTAGCCGGCATTCCATGACCGCGATCGCACAAAAACGGTGAAATGTTCGTCCGCTTCGCTTCTTACCATGTTAACCGCGCGTGTACACGATACTGATGCGATCACGATGCGGATAAACGAAGCATGCGATGCTCATGGAAATGTAGAACCGAGTTGTTCGAGCCGCTCTACAAATTGCCTTCGAATGCTGCTCGTTTAAAAGGTCTACGAGTGCCGTAGTTAATCCTACTTTTCCGGCTACTCCAGACTATACGAATCACTCCGACCACTCAGGAACTCTTTAAGGCCTATGATACTATGTGTTGTAACGAGTCGTATCTTACTCAAGTGCCTCGTACACGCTAAGTAAGGTACTTTGACTACTCCGGTGGGCTCTGATCGCCGCGAGTATCGTCACCCACGATCTTCGGATCGCGTATTTTCAGAAACGTCCGCGAATCTCGCAAGCGCTATCGTCCGATGTAACAAAAACCGGAGAATCCTTTGGCGCGTATGCCACCGAGAATAAACGGCGAACTGGTTACCAGTATAACGTTAATTAATCCGTGCCATGGAATTACATGAACCGGTACGACTCGAATCGATCGTTATCCGTCGTACGACGCTAAAAGTAAGAATCATTAATCGATATACCCGATATCGTGCTTCTCGTTCGTTGCAAACGGCACACCTACGTGTGTGAAACGTTTCACGACAAAGCTAACCCCCCAGTTTTATTCGTAACTATTCACGAACAACTCAAGTATGTGAAAGAGTTTCACCTGACCTAAAAAATTTCGCTGGAACGCGTGTGCAGCTGCAAGAACCACTGCTAGATCGGCTGGCCTTTCGACGTTGACGTTGGTCGTCAACACGCGTATGCAAATGCCGTGGCAGCTCGAGCCGCAAAACTCGCGTATCGGCTAACACGATTGCGATCCGATATCTTGTAACCCCGTTGATTTACGACGGGAGGACTCAAAAATATTGGACGGGGAACGATTGCGAGAATCGTAATTACGTACTCGGTGCAACGTCTTGCCTGAGCTTTCGATCAGGATTTACGAAGAAAGCTACACGGTCGAATGGTCGAAACGCTTTCACTGGAAACACGTTGAAATATACAGCTACGGAGGCAGAACGATCTCATTGACAATATCGGTTAATGGTTATCGCGAGCCGATGTCGCCTCGAGCGATCTGAATCTGCAACTGGTTCGGAACAGGTTGGACGGTGCCTGCCACTCGAGAAGAGGTTGATTTATGCAGCCTTATCGGGAACAACTAAAATTACGCGCGATCTGTCATCGGAAGAACAAATTGAGACGCAGCTACAAGGTACCGTCCGTCAAGAAATCTTCGCTTTGGAAAATCAGCTGTTAGATTTCAGCAATGATGCAACAACGATAGATCGAGGCGAGCAATTTTAAAGATATCGAACGAACAGTACGCGTCCTGGTTGCGCGCAATCAACTTTGTCGATCCGTACATTCAAAAAGTTTAATGCGCGAAAGGTGCAAAGAAACATCTTGATTACGCAAAATCTGCAACTACCTCCGACACGATCAACGGTACGGTCGAGTCAACGGCGAGTTCGTTCGTTAATTCCCATGTAATTCCCTTGCGCGGGTTTAACGTAGCACGGGCACGATAGGGATCTCGATTGGGTACGGGAACGCCCACCGATAATCGCATGCAAATCGTTCTTAACGCTTACGCACGTGCCCGTGAAAAACTGGTGCATGCGGGCTGCCGGGTTTATCGCCGCGATTTACAAGCGAAAGACCTTGGTTTTCGCGAGGTTACCTAGATCGGGACGTCGCAACGACGAACTAGAAAACGGAGACGTTCGGCAACACGTATCGAATTTCGTCTCTTCGGAAATCGTTTCCAATATTTGTGACAAGAGAAGAGTAAAGAATTTTCCAAACCGCCCACTTTGCAACATTTACTATGTCTCTCATACGGTTGTTGAACGCAGTAGCAGCGATAAATCGCCGACGGCAATTTCATCGCGCGTAACCGTGATTCGTCCAGGTGTTGTGTGTTACACGGGGAAGAACGATTGCCGCGGATATTCCATTTAAATTACCAATGCTATCGGCAAACGATATATATATAACTCGGAGTAGTTTACGGACTTGGCTAATACGGCGAAAAGCAGCGTCGTGGCGGTAAATTCGCATGCCAGACCGCACGGTCCGATCGTGCGTGTAAAACGATCCGAGCCACGGCTCGTACGGTTTGCGCTAACGAATAGATCTCGACCCGATCAAAATCCCCTGTGCAACGTCTTCATTCCCATCGAACGCGCTGCACCGTTGCCTGCGCCCAGCCAATGCTGCGAGCGAACTGTAATAGAGTCCTCGAGGGTCGCCAATTTATATTACCGAGAAAAGGTAGTTAAAGCTGAAAGGCTTTATGAGCAACGTCGGCTTAAGCGGCACACGAGGTAATCGCTGGTTATTTACAATAAAGGTACCTACGGTATAAATAGCGCGATAGGTATGTATGTATATTTCGGAGACAATAAACGTCTATATACGACTGAAACTCGCGCCAATAGGAGGATATTAAAGGCAGTCGACGTCTCGTACGATTCTCTCAACGAATATTTTCATTTCTTAATCGATCGATGGCGACTCGAAGCGATTAGATAGAAACGATTTTGAAACACGCATAGAAGATATCCGTGGTTTATCATTGGATCGTCCGACCTACCGACAGCGTGGGAGCAATGACGAAGCGACTCGTCTTTAACGACCTATGTATGCCAGGAATTAATTATCGATCCGAAGAAGGCGTATACTCTTTGTTTTTCGAACGGGTCGATTAATTCGGAATTCGTTGAATCACGGAACACGGAAGAAAGCTGTTCACGATGCAGCCCGGTCGGCCTTAGATAATGTTGCACGGTGCACGTGCATTAATTGCATTCCTAGGAAGAAGCTCGAACTTCCGTAACTTTCGCGCTCGCGAATTCGCACGGATAAAACCGTGCGCCTCCCCGATCGATAGATGCCATAAATGTTGAAAGCACGCGGCGAAAATAGTCGAGTAAATGCGTTCAAAGAAGAGTATGTGTGTATTCTTCGGTCATTGAAGAACATCTCTTATCGCTCTCCGTATCGCCATACCTAACAATTATTTATGGTTGGTAAAGGTTCTGCGAATCATACGCTGGTTATCAATGACGCGACGCAAAGAACGTCCAATGTTAACGTTGTGCAACGATAAAATATCGATACTGTCCGATAAGACCCACCGTAAAAATCTGCAGTCAAGATGTGGTATTCAAAGGTATCGAGTATCGCGAAAGGTACACAAACGCTCGAAACACAGAGGCGGGGACGTTTCTTTCGGGCAGTCTGCCAAAACGTTCGTCAACCCACGCTCAGCTCTCGCCGAGAGTATAGTTCAATGGAGCAGCGAAGTACCCTGGCCCCTTAGAACGGTGATGTTGACAGACGTAAAAGTAGCGACTACGAAAATAAGAAATATTCCACGATCTTTGAATGCTCTAGAATTGAAGCTCGCCGAGTTCGTGATGAATATTCTTCTTCGGTGAGGAAAGGAAAGCGACATTTGCATGCGAAAACACAGGCTACGCCTTGCCGTACCACTCGACGAAGAAAAACACATAACGTTTATCAAATCTCCGAGTAATATCGGCGGATCGACCGACCGACCACCCACGAAATATTTTCGCTAGGGAGGCGATAGATACCTGGAGAGTTGAGTCGAGAGAGTATCTTCTATCGAGAAAGTTCTTCTCGTCGGTGGAACGAGCCGAAAGGAAGCTTTCGTGGTTTACATTCTCCTGGCGAGACTTGCTCGTAAAGCATTCGCCGGTGGTGGTAAAATCTTAGGATAGTTAGTCAGCGACAGCGAAGAGTTTCCAGAGGCAATTACCGCGTCTTGTACCGTAAGTTGGTACAACCTCTCGGGAATGGTCGTCCGGCAAATGCATCGGAATACAATCGAACGTTTCGCAACGGAGCCGCGGCTCGATGTCTCATTCGTGAGTTGCGATGAGTCGCGATCCATCGCGACTCGAGTCACGGAACGCGTGCCCGTATCCCGAAAATTGCAGGAAACACGGGGCGAAGCACGAAATGGAAGACGCGAGCGACACGGTTCACCGATCCTGAGGCTCGTGTGCACGTGATTTCGTGCCCGCTTCTGCCGTGTTTCATTCACGAGTAGGTGCCCCGAGCGAGATACGATGAATGTTAATGAGGCGGTCGGTCAGCTGCTCGATCCTACCGAAGGAAAATAACGCACGAACAAATTAAATTTCAGGATACGTATGCGTCTCTCTGCAGAAGGGAGTCCCGCGACTGTCTCTCGCGTTCTTCTACCTTTCCCTCTATTCGTTCGTGTCGATCGTTCTGTTTGTCGTTCGTCGAGAATTCTACACCGTCTCCTACGATCGTGACATCGTTCGAATTTCTATCTCCGCGTGAAAACGCGTCGTTGGGGAATTCGAAGAGAAAAAAATCGTGAAGGAATCCTCCTGAACGACTTGTTTCTCCTCCCACGCGTCCATCTTCCTTTCATGTTGGTTTCCTAACCTTCAAATTCGAGCTACATGGTCGGCGAGATGTTATCGGGAATCCTCGAATCGAGTCGTTCGAAAGGGAAAATTCGTAATAGAGACGTGCATACGTTCACGAGCAAAAGGGTCACGCGAAGCAAAAGGTCGAACACGAACTCGATTGCCATCGGGGACAGCTTCGAGTTGACTTTATACGTCGTATGAGCGTGCACGTTCGGTGTCCCGTCTTACCCCATGAGACATTGTTCGGCTCCCTTTGCGAAGGCGGCCGACCCATTGGGCCACGACCGGAAGTACATTATTCACGCTCGATTTTTCGTCAGAGAATCATGCAAAAAATATGTAAAAATTTGAAACGGATGTATGCGTCGCGAGAAAGCGCTACGGAGGCCACCATGGCCGCTGCCCAGGAGATAAAACGGCATGACAATGGCGTCGACCCATCGTGACCTTAGAAATTTTTGCCCTACACAGGTTTAGTAGGAGAAGAATGCGCCCAGCACGATTTCGTCGAATTTCGACAAAAGAATCGGGCACCAGGTATTCGGAAATCGCTAAATCCGAAATTCTATCGATAGATCATGTTTCGGCGTTGTTCGGATACGAACCCTGCAAGATGGGATAAGAGGCTAGGTACGCCACTGTAGCGCAAAATTTATGACCACGATTTCTCGGCCAGGCTATTCGTCAGGGACGATCGCGAATCTCAATCCTGGCGTAGCGTCTTGACAGAGTACGTCGGAGAGGAAGGAAGACAGCCTACGAGCACAGTTCGTATTACAAAGACCCCAGCAAGATCTTCGCGTTTTGTCAACGGTAAAGGAACCGACCGAAGCAATTTGTCCTCCGTACGTGCGTTTCTTTATTATTCATACCATGGAAACGTCCTGCGTTATCATTACGTTCGCCCGTTTATACGTTCTATCAAAGACAATCGATTCAGTTTCCTCAAGCTCGTTCATTCTAGATCCCGCGATTGCTTTCCAAGTACACCAGCCGCGAATAATATTAACATTCGATAAAGCGAACCTTCTCGTTCCACCGTATTAGCAACCTGTTGACTTTCATATATCCTCCATCAGAGTCTCAAGTATTTATTCGCCTCTCTGGTCGTTAAATCTCGGTGGTTTACGCATTCGATTATAAAATGCGTTTCATTCTCGTTAGCAATCGTGTCGGTGATATTTCTTTGCCCACGTAACGCGTAATAGAGACACACGGAACGAACGAAAGAGGCTGAACGAGACTTAAGCAACAAGATGTCACGAGCGATTCTGAACTTCCCCGCAATTAGCGATTGCATAAGCGATCGGTATTGCGGCTCAGTCTGTCGATGCTTCTCCCTCGACCTTTGATCCCGACGACGTTGCACTGATTGACGTTGAAGCAACGTCGTGATCACCGCGCCTACCCGCGGAATCCCATCGATAAGACCTCGGCAGATCGAGACCGATCGCCGGTACCCTTGGACACGGGATCGCGGCATTTTGTTCCGCTAGCCTATTGTCATCGATCCCGGCCACGATCCTACGACCCACTTAACACGATCAATTACGCGTACGAGCAATCGGTCCTCGATCCGCGATCCTTGCCAGCAATTATAAACACGCTCGATTAAAACTCGACTCGTTACGCGGTCACGTTGCGTTCCTTTCGAGCCAGGTGTGTTCTGAAACGCAGGCAATCTAATCTGTATTCCCATGGAAAACCAGCCGTTTCGTTTCCTCCGCGATTTACGAGCTTTCTATCCAACGTTCCCGATACCAGGATGAAGAACGCTAGGCGGACGATTGAAATGCGAGAGTAGACTTATCAGCTACTGGCAAATTCCGGCCGCGTCGCCCGGTGGTCGGCAATTAACACCGAACGAAACACTAGCTTTTCCACGGTCCCGATTTCAAAAGGCTCTTTCCACATGTATTATGTATTTCGTTCGAATTTGTGTCCCGGTTCCGTGGAATCGTTCGAGGCACGAGGCTGGATATCGTTGCTCGTAAAAATAGTAACCGAGGGTAATTAGTGTCGATTGGAAGAGTTGCTACGTGTGGCCCCGCGATACGGATAACCCCTTTCCGTTGATTTAACCATTGGCCAGCGAACGGTTCCACTTTAGACCAATCAGCCAACCAACCGACTAAGGTTAATTAAACTCAATTAAAAGCGAAGCGATACCAACCGCCCTTGCGTTGCTTTTCCAAGCGAGCCGAGATTTTCTTTTCGAGTCGCGCTATTGTCGTATTATTGGAGAACGCGGAATAATAACGATCCGTTCCCGGTTTTTCTTGCAGACGACGAACGTGGGCGGCAGCAGCGTAGTGGAAAAGCTATCGTTCTACAACCACACGGAATGCGAGTGTCGAGAGAGAACCGAATACGACACGAGCAACGAGAAACCCTCCGAACAGAGAGTCTACAGGCATCATCAGTCGTCCCCGCAACCTCAGAACATGAGAAGGGCACAACCGAGAAAGCCGTGAGTTCCCTCTTATATCTATGTGTATATACCTGCATCGATCGTTTTCCAATCGAAACGAATGTCGTGTAGTTCATACACTTTCCTTCACCTTTCGCTATTTCGATATCGGCTGTTATTGGCTTCAAACCGAGGTCTGATCGCTTTCCACCAACGACTAATTTGTAATTTCGAATTGATTAGGTGCCGGTGTCCTTCGGAATTCACACCGAGGATGACGCCCGAAGGCGTCTGCCAGTGCACCTGCTTCGAAACTGACCAGAACTGTATCAAGATCAAGCGGGGAAAAGGATTCTTCTCTCTTCGCGACAGATTGTGAGTAACATTTTTCAGCTACTTTTCTCGTAATAACGAGAGTATACGAGTTCATTACGTCAAATTACAGATGCATTCAAAATGAGGAGTGCGCGATGCCAATCTGCGAGTTTGGTGAATACATGGGGCGACGAGGCAAGTGTCCTCGGAAACAAGACAAATTCGATGCGATTGCCAATTACCATACGAACTTTAACCACCGATACAGGAGCTAGAGAAGCGGGAGAGGAAAGAGAGCAAGTGTTAATGAAGAAGAAACCGAGGAGGAAGAGGAAGAACAAACAAGTCAAAAGTGCGTGGAACGCGCGCGACGTACATGAAACGAACGGTGCCATCTTTTCCGAGTACCTTTGCGTAAGACTCGATATATGTATACATATGTACCCCTCGAAGCAGTTATATATAAATGTATCCTGCTATTTTCGCCGTCAACCTTGTCACTATATTTTGTCCTTTTTTTTTTTTTTTTCTATCGTTACGAATGGAGAAAAGTTCGAATCGGTGATTGCGTACAGTGATTAGACACATAACGAAGCGCTACTATAGTCGAACATGATTATTCGTATCATATATGTTTCGATATTAATCGCCCTTTGATTCATCTCGAACAGCAAAGTTTGGATATTAGTAAAAATAGAAAAGCTTCTTGTGTAATCAGTTTACAATATAGTTTGTTATACTCGAATCTTGATCCAAACACTGTTCAAAGATCGAGAGGCACGAATACTATGATTTTGTAAATTGCAAATAACCGATTTGTTCAGCTGTGGCTGAAATTTAGTAGATCTGATGAGAGAGAGAGAGAGAGAGAGAGAGAGAGAGAGAGAGAGAGATACGCGATTGCTCCTTATAGCCAATAGTGCTAACAGAGCCAATTTTGGAATTGGTGACAAAAGACTTGATTGTCATAGGACCATGAGCCTAGTCCGAGATCCTGTCCCTATTCTGTACCAGACGATTCTCTTTGAAAGTTCGATAGACTAAGCGATAGACTAACAGACAGTCGATCGGCTATGTAGAGAATATCGATGGTTGTATACCAAAGCGAAGAAACGGTGAACGCGAGAAGTAACTGCGCAAAGATCTAACATGAGTCCGTCAATGTACTCGTATGTTCTTATGTTCCCGCATGAATACGCTGAGGACATTTAGAAATCGTGCCATAACGTGGCATCCGTGTTCCATTATGTTTATATGTATTTTATAAAAGAGCAAATCGACACGACAGCAACAAAAGACGAATGGTACGAGCATACAACGAATATTTTCTCGATGAATCCACTGCAGGATCATCGTTAACCTATACAAACGACGGACCTTCGAAGTATACGAGAAGAAAAGAAGCAAAGTACGATTGGTTCGATGTGTTATTCGAGCCGTGAACATTTCGTATCGCACCCCCTAAACGTGTTTTGTACGCTTTTATATACATTATTATAGTATGTACGTACGTAGTAGCCGACTTGATCGTGAAACCGATTTCATAGCCGATCTAGCATTTACGTGGCCACGGAAACATCATGTACAATCGGGTGTAGATTACCATTTCACTTGCACTCAATTTCACTCCTGAAACTTTTATGCGCGTCCATTATGAACTACGATTTGAAATTGTCATTTCAAATATGACGAAAACGTATTCATACAGATGGCATTCAGTCGCGCTATTGACTATTTAATCCTTTACGCTTGATCTGTGGTCGAATGTACACGATGAATCAAGACCGTTTTTTTCGATCTTTTTGTGCCGAATATTCTATCGTTAATCGCGAATATGTACAGAACGCCATTCGACATTCAGCTTACTATTGTACTCGCTACCAATTCTAGGCAATATACATATATAGATGTAGGCAACAAATCAAGCAGTACAGTTGTATAAAGAAATTCATGAGTATCATTTCAATAAAATTTCAATTTACCTTTAAGCAAATTTCGTGGAGTTTCATCTTATCCGGATCGATATTCGATGGCACTATATTCATCTTAATTACTAGGAACACTTTAATATCGCTTCAAAATACACCCGCGTGTGCGGAACAGTCGAATTATATTTTATATAAAAAATGGCGCGACAAGCTTCTAAAGGTCACACTATCGCCATCTAGTAGTCACGTTAGTAAATGCTGTTTTTCTCCCTAGATACGGCATTAATATTCTAAACACATATATATGTTGTAAGAAATTGCTATACGTATTATTACTCATTTTATATTTCATTTTTTATGTTAATAAATCTTAGACTTATTACAATAATAACCACTATTCCTTTCTACATACACATATACATATATATATATATATATATATATACTTTTCACTTAAAATAATCGTTGGCAGTTACAGGTGGCGATAAAACGAATTTGTCAGTTGTCAATGAGTTTTCGTACATTTCGGAGCGTGAAATACTAGAAGTATCAACTTTAATAAAATATGAATGAAATATGAAATTTTTATTTATATACGATAAATTTATTTGTAACTATTTTTGTGAATGATATTTAAGTTTATCTATCATGTGTAATGTAAATGAAACTGCAATATACAACTATTGTCATGTAAAATAAATACACAAACAAACGTGCAAAAATTTACTAAATTTTGTTATTTATAATTCGAAATACACAGAAAGTTCTACGGAACTTGCAAATTATGGAAACTGCACAAACGTTGTACCTTAACCTCTTTGGTGAGGACAAAATTCACGTTTTGAAGGAAGTAAGTACTACAATGATCAATGGAGTAAGAAATTATTTATTTGTTAAAAAATTAACCCGTATAATTTAGTTGTTGCACGCTTGCGTGGATGAAATATGTGGCAGACCAGGTCCAACCTATCATAAATTCGTAAATAGCATGGATTGGAGTAAAGAAGAATACGAAGAAACATATAAATTAATATCTATGCTCCTGAGAAATCCAGCTTCATTATATTTAACAGAAGAAAAGGTGTGTTCAATATTCTCTTGAAAGAAATAAAACTTTCATATTAGTAAATATAATTCTCTTTAGATGCCACAAGAGTACCACGAATTACGTGAACAAATTCAACAGAATATATTATCGTGTTTGAAAGTGAGAAGACAACAATTAACAGATGCATTGTTGATGGAATACTCTAAGGAAAAGCACGATACAGTAATTGACTTTGACTGGAGATTAAAGGTAAACTAATAAAAAAATTTGTTCAAGGTACATTGCTATTAATTGCATTATTCTTACAGCTTGTAATGGGGTCTAGCAAATTAGCTTCCTTAAGAGAGCCCCTTCTTCAGTTAGATCTCATTCTTGAAAGTAAGGACTCAAAACGTGTTCTAGATTTGGAATTAAGCAAAGATGAATTGGACACGTTTATAAATACTATGGAAAATATAGTGCAATAACTCAGATGTAAACAAATTAATCAATAATAAAAGGATTTGTTATACTCAATGTATGATCGCAATAAATTTCCAAGATCAAATAAGTACACGTGGTTTTACACTTGTTTCACAGTTTATTATAGGTTATAGATAAATGTAGAATAGTTTAATTACTATTATAACTGCTCATCGAAGATACTGAAGACTGTTGGTCTGTGTCCGAGGCACTATCGACTCAAAAATCTCATTTACAATTTTGTAGTTCCGACGCGCAAAATAAATAAACGAGGAGGCTTGCGTCGATGGCGCCTCAGCGTTAACGATTGATAATTCGAGTGCACAGATCAGTCGGGTTCAAGGATTTTTTTTTTTATTTTTTTCCTTTTTTTAAATAAAAAGTTCGCTCTCGTCGCCAAAACTTGCCTCGAAAAAATTTCGTTGTAAAGATCATTACGGACAATATATTTAATGAAAGGTTTACTATACAACTTTTAATTTTACCTCTTTCTCCTTACTCATTATATATCGTTTAAAAATCAATGCCGGTCGCGGGCACAATGAACGCTCGCTCCATTAACACTTACATGTATTCTGAGATTTTGGAGCATTTACATATATGCGCTTTTCGTTTAACTTTACGATCTACGCTACGGTCTTAATAAAAAAAGCTGTCATAGGTAATTATTTACTCCTGAAGATCCGTAGAAACGAATCCGTTTTGGATGGTAATTGTGCATGTTTCGTAATTGTAATTAGGCGATATTTTAGTGATTATTATAAAATTACGAATAGGCTTCCTCGTAAGTATTCTCGTATGGAGAAGTAGCATTCCGAAGGACAAACGCCGAATTTACACAAACGCTTTCTCTATGTCTAGATTATATATCACTTACACTGTCTCGACATACTGTATGTTTTCCTTATCTCGTGTGTTGCATTATACGTATGTACGCATTGGCGTGTAATGTCCTTACATGTGTGTAATTGTATCGAGTGCTCGCGCGTACCAAAGTCATACGTAGAAGTGTGCAGTTCCTCGTTACAACATAAAACTTCTCGATTGTACAATTATAAAGAAAAACAAGGACCGCGAAAGAAATACGAGCAAAATAATCGACTGTCCTTAAAATCGCGATGCGAGTGTTTCATTACTCGTGCGCTTTGACATATCTTTTAATAACTTTTTTCTTCTCGCTCTGCTTTCGTCCATCCTATCTCTCCTCCTTTTCTGTTCACACTCTGGCGAAGAGACATATCCCAAATTATTCTTTCCTATTTTCCTTGTTTCTTTCCTTGACACTCGATATTCACTCTCTCATTTTCTTCTCTCTATAGCTCTCACGCTCTCTCACGCATTCGAACACACACGCACACCTTGTTCTGTCAGTCTCTGATCTTCCCTTGTTTTTTCTTTTTTTTTCTTTTTTTTTTTATTACAGCTTTCTTGTTCTTTATACTCTCTCGATATAGCAATACATATGTAGTTACGAGGAGACGCGCCTCGATGAGTATCTTTTTGGAATACGCGACAAACGAAGTTTTTGTTACCATTATTTATTTTGTTTTAATTCGAATGTTCGTTTGTGTCGCTTGTCCGCCGCGCGATGGTCACATGATACGATTTATATATAGCAACAATGAAAGATTTTAAATTTTTTACACAGCAGGGCCACTTGTTACGATGTTACAATTAAGCACGGCCCACGGTTAAAAATATTTTATTCGTGTCGAAAAAGAACAATAAGAATTATCTGCTTCCAGATACCATCCGCGAACGGCACTACACATTTTCAGAATCATTTCTTTTTTCTATCTTTCTTTTTCTTATTATCTGGCCCGTCCTCGTAACCCCGTTCTCTTGGATGATACAACCGTTCACGTTCCGTGAACTTTCTCTTTCGCCCTGCCGTCAAATGCCATCTAATAATTATTAATAGGCCTACTATAAAGTCTATATGTTCTCGCGATGTCGCGGTTACATCGTTCCATTTTTTTTTGTTGCTCGTAACGAAAGAACGTTATTTTCTGTTTAGTTGCAGGAATGGTCCAAATATACATATCTATATAATATACTTTTTTGGTTTTAACGAGAGAAAAGAACTTTCTTCTTCCCAAAATACAATTCGGTTAGTGGTGTTTATTCGTTTATGTTGTTTTGGTAATGTGCTTCCGCGATAATTTCCTGCAAATAAATTACACGTTCGATAAGAATATGCATACAAGTATTTGTTGACAAAAATAACTTGTATACTCTACTTACGTTCGTATTACACTCGATGGTTGCTGCCGCAACAGCCTTATCGCTTATGTCCATCTCTTCGATAGCCTTTAACAAAAAAAAAAAAGAAAATGAGATAACTATTAATAGTTGTATCGTCGAACTACGTCGATATCTTACAAGTAAAGAATTAAACTATATTAAAATGCTAATCAGATGGCCCCTCGCACTTTATTCTTCTTTGAACATTAAACTGCGTTAATGGTCTCGGAATCGTCCGCGCTAACCCGCGCGAACGATCTGTTGGCGATCATCATATATTGCGCATTTACAACGTTTACTTAAGATAGAAGCGTATAGAGTACAAAATCAGGTTGACACGATATTACCTTAGCTACCGATGCGACATCCTCGGTAATGGCTGGGGCAGATGGTGGAGAGGCGGGTACCTCGCTTGGGACGGCTGGTGTTGTAACCTTGATAGCATCGGCTGAACTTTCTGTTGTACTGTCATGAGCCACGTTATTTTCTACTGGGGCCTCGGGTTCAGGAGTGCTCTGTAATGTATATATCTCCTTGTTAAAGGATTCGATCGGGAAAGTTGGACGTCCGCAACAAGTCCAAATCCCAACATGCTACGAGGATAAAAGACGTAAAGGTCGATTTTGTCGAGCCACTTGAGAAATGAACAATAAGGATTATTTTCCCATAGACAAGTAAATAGATACTCGGCATGACTACCATAAGGACGACCACCATGTGGCAGGACAGAATCGCTCCTCATGCTTTTCGAACAGCGCAAAGAATTGGAAACCCTGCTGATAAACCCTCGAATAAGAAAACTCTGCATGCGCAATACAAGATGCTAACGACAAAACAGATGCAATTACGGAAAGAGCATATGATAGTATCGATGTCTAATAAATAAGTTCTATGCCATAATTAAGTTCTAAAAACCTCAGCTATTTACGTGTATACAATTAGTTTAAAGTTTACGTCTATCAATGAGATTCACGCTAGAAATTCGTCTAAGTCGAGCGGCTATGTTATATTAGTGACAGCGTTCCGACGAAAAAGAAATTTTCTACGGAAACTGGACTCGACTAGTGCAGCGAATGTTTCTTGCTCGTTTATCTATGTGTCGAGCTACAAATGCTCTACTTTAGCGCCTCGATTCGAATAACAAGTCGTGTTAATATTGTCAAGAAAACCAAGAGGCAAACAACACAGGTGATGGCAGTAACGGTTGTTCTGGTAATGGTTGGTGGTGGAAGCGTCATAGGAGTTGTCAGCAACAGAGTAGACGTGTTGTTAATCACGTTCGACAGAACGAAGGATGCATTCGACGAGACCCTTTCTTTTAAAAAACGCTGGATCGTGTGTTAAGGACCAGAGACAGAAAAAGAAATAAAAGTGAGATAGAGAGAGAGAGAGAGAGAGAGAGAGAGAGAGAGAGAAAGAGAAAGAAAGAGAGAAAGGACATATACCATGAGGGGAGAATGTGTTTTGCGACACAATCGATTCTGTTTAGATTTTCTATTCCATATCGTGCATGGAGATACGCCGAGACAAGGATTTTGTCGACCGTTTAGATGAAATTCGTGCAAAAACCCACAGACGTCGATGTGCCAGTCTCGGTCTCATTCGATTACCCTTCGTCGAGAGAACGTCGTAAAGCGAAGGTGAGAAATTGAGATACCGAGGATGATGGTCGATTATCTGGGATTCGATGTGTGGAGGTTTGAACGAAGGTACAAAACGCGATGTGTGTCGGGCGACAGAGCACTGGACAGAGCATCGGGACATAGGGAAAACGGGAGAAAGTCGAAATTTTCAGACTATATTCACAGAGACGATTGGTTTGTGCGGACCGTACGACGAGATACTTGGAACGAGGCGCCACCAAAGGTATTTGGCTGCCTGAATTCATGCCAGGAGGTTGTGTTACATGTTAGTCACCTGATGGATCTCCTGGATAGTAGTCGACGACGTGGCGTTGTTTGACAACTGACACGAAACCGAGCTCTCTTCCTGCTTCTCAGTCTCCGCCAGAGACTCTGCTAACCTCTCCTTTAATTCAATGTCGGACTCATTGTACGAATTGAGGCTTATCGACACCGATTCCATCTTGAACTCTCGATTGCTCTGGTCGTCGTACAACAGTGTTTGTGAGGAGTCTTTTGTGGATGTTGTTAGGCCAGACGTGATACTGACATTGGACAAAGGACTAGGGCTTCTAGGCGGTATCGGTAGTGTCTCTGTCGGGTTTCTTAAACTGGACGCGTTCTCGTCGGGAATTGGAAGCTCGCTATTCGTTTCGGACATATTGAGCGGACAAGAGAGCTCTTCCGGCGGTAAGGGATATTTGAAGGAATCTAACTGTTGGGTCGTATCCTCAAGGGCTGCGGGAAAATTGTCCGTGAGACCAGGAACGTCTTCCAGCCTGGACGAAGAGAGATTCGTTTGTGTTTCGCTCGCGAGATACGTAGCTTTCTCGTTAACGGGACAGGGCGACAGACTGTCAGATATTTTCAACGACGCGTCATCTGTCTGGGGAACGGGAATATCCGCTGTGAAACATTCGTTCGTCTGTTCGATTTGTTGTACCGGCAGTGAAAGAGGAGATCCGTCCACTTCTTGTGCGTGTTCTACGTCTAAAATCTGAGACTCTGTGCGAACAACGGGGGAAGGCACTGTGTTCGAATTGTCCGCCACGTTTACGGTTTCCAAATCAAATTTTTCCTGAGGACTAGGCACAGGTGATTCTGACAAAGGTGGAGGCGGCATGGGCATCGATTCCTCCTCGTTCTTAATCATTTCGGGTGTGTCTATCGCTTTGTCGATAACGTTCTCGATCGTGGAATCGGTAATAGGCGTAACAGGATCGTTCACCGCTTCGTTAGAAACAAATGAATCTTTCGATTTTTCCGGTGCTTCGGAAATGAGAATTTCTTCCGTAGGTACAGCAACATCGGGTTCCGTTTCCGTTTCCAATTTGTCGTCCACTTCCGGAATGACTTGGACTGACTCGATATCTACCTTCGAATTATCCGCGCCGGTATCGGCTATTTCTTCGACGAGCGTTTCCGTCACTTCCTCATCCTCCGGAATGACAACCGCTGGCTTTGCCTCTACTAAGATTTCTTCGGAAATCGGAACGGGACCTTCTTCGGATTCCACGATCGCATCAACGGTCAAAACTGATGGATCGATAACGGCGGCTTCTTCCACTCGCTCGATATCTTCTTGAACAACTTCGTTCGGCTCGATAATCTCTTCGACTGGTTCTTCGACACGTTCCTTTATATTTACCGATTCCGGTATCTTTTCTCTCTCGCGTGTAACGAACTCCTCCTTCACTACGTTCTCTAGAACTACTTGGGACGTTTCGTTTTCGATCAACTCGCCGCCGTCGAGATTGCTAACTCTATCCGATAACTGCGAAGGTTGTTCGACCTGTATCTTTTGCGAAGGATTCGCGACATTTTCATCGACTTTGAGCTCGCAAGACTTTTCAACGTCGCTCCCCTCGGTAAGGAGAGTTCTCTCCCTTACACATGTTTGGTTGATATCGCTCTCAGATGATGGCTGTTCCAGTTTGTTGACTGGAACGCTATGAAGACTTTTTGCATCACTCTTGAGAGGCGGGAGAGCGTCGACCTTGGTAGTCTTATTGCCGTCACCGGCGCTAAGCGACTCTAAATTCTTGGTTACATCGTCCGGAGGATTAGGCGCGTCTGTATCTATCAGCGGCAGAGCTTCTACGCTCGCAGGGATAAGAGTCGATTTTGTTGGGGGTTCGTCGACAGAAGAAATGGGCGGTCGCATCTGGGGAGTCGCATCGAGAGATTCCGCGGCTGGTGTTGACGGGTCGTTACGTTCTGGGCAGAGGGAAGATAAGGCTGGTGGCGTAATTATATCCTTGTCAACAGCCTCGGCAGGCAGCTTAAGGGCCTCCGCTAGCGCGGTCGCGGTCGCCGCGGCCTGCTGAGCCTGCTGCAAAGGCGACGTATCTATGGGGGTTGGTGGTGGACTGGACGGAGGCAAGGAAGGAATATCCTCACTGGTTTTCCTCTCAATGATAGACGGCGTAGCGACTGTCTGGACTCGGAATACGGAGACTTCTACCGGGTCCGCTATGAACTGACCACCGGCTGGACTGACCTCGACTACTTTTTTCTCGGCCTCCACTTTTTCGACCTCCTCTTTCTTTTCCTCGACAGGGACAGGAGTTGGAGCAGAGGGAGTGGGTTCCTCTGTCTTTTCCTCGGTAGGGCTACTAGCGGCCGATGCTGGGCTTTCTTCCTTCGTCTCGGTCGACGGTGCTGGTGCCGCTGCTACAGGGGCGGCTTCGTTCTCCGCTGTTGGACTACTTACTGCCGATTTTTCTTCAACCGGACTACCTGCCGTGGCTGATCCATTTTCCGCTTCTTCACCACCCTGCAACATTTTCGTAGAAATCGTTTATGCAAAAAAAAAAAAAACGATACATCGAGTGAAAAGTGAACAATTTCAAGCGCGTTAATCAACGCAATCTTCATGGCAGGCTATACAATATTGTGTTGGAAAAAGAATGCCGGTTCATCGAAGCACGATATTGTTTTTTTCTTTTTTCTTTTTTTTATTCATCGTGGAGGGTGACCAACTTAACAGTTGTCGCCCGTGCTCTCGAGGCTGGGGTATGCTCTCTGAGCAATTCGAATAGAAAGAAGGGTGAACAACCTAGCGACTCGTAGACAAGAGAAGTTCACAGAAGGGTGGATGTTCCCATAAGGGACACGCACAGGGGTACAAAAATGAGCGAACCATGGGGTGCCGAGGTATGAACGTCATCCTTTCAGGGGTAGCCAATCGTGTCACTGTGTCAGCGAGCGCTCGTTACGAGCGAGACGTAATTGATTCTGATTTTATTAATAACGTGCTCCACTGTTGCTTCTAAAACGCGTATCTGGCATCCGAGTCTAGTTTTCGCTCGTAGAACGTGTCCTCCGAATTCCAAAGAAAGAAGACACTGTTACTCGAGACCAATAGGTGTTATTCGTTCCTCGATATTCGTTCAACCAAGAAGTACGTAGACCTTGATTCCAACCATCCTCACGGCTTGACGCAAATAGAAAAAATACTAGTGGAACGAAATCAATTCTTGAAACCGAAGAGGGAAACAGAAACCGGACGTGCGGAACGCAACGCGTGCTTTATCGTCTGCAGACCTCGTATCGATCGGCTGGTTAAGTGAAACCCCTTCTCGCCGTTCCTCCTATGCTTTTTCGTAAAGGGTAAGCCTCTCGCTTAAAGAATTACAGCCCCTGAAGGGTTCTACACGAGGGCTTTCTAAAGCGGAGTGTTTTTTCTCAGACGGTTCCGATTCCCGTGTTTCGCCAGCACTGTGTACACAATTTTTTCAAGTAAAGAAATTTTCCACGTGAAACGATGCTCTCTACATTCTTCCGTACTATCTGGGAAAATTTCGCCTCTAACTAGAGACGAAGGAACGGACGTTTGCCTGTCAGAGTTTCTCGACCTCGCGGTGAACGACTGACGAATCGAAAAGTCAAAGCACTCGCGAATTCGCGTTACAAATTTGGCTAAACTTCAGGGGAAACTAAGTAACAAAAGGACAAACCGAAGTTTGGCCGTTGGCCAAAATCTTTCTTCAGGCCATTGTCCGTCCTGTGGGTCAACGGTAGAAAGGGACACCGCGGTAATAAACTTCCGATTACCTTCGTTTTCTTCTCGCGGCGAAATCGATCGAGCAAACGATACCAAAACTCGCGTGTCTCTGCCGATGCATCATTGGCTGTCGACCAACATTGATCGCGAGTAGGTTATAAACAGTCGCAATAACTACGTAACGAAAGACGAGCGTTAGAGCAAGCAATCAAAGTCCGCGAACGCAGACGGAGGTAAGAGAAAATCTACGCACAATGTTAGCTACTCTAAAAATATATTTACGCGAAGGTTGCAGATTTCGACACTTTGTTTGAATCCTCTCCAAGAGTACCCAATCAAATCTCAACTAAGAAAACCCAGCGAGTTCTCCAGAAAATGACGTAACCGGTATATCTCAATCGCGGCGCAAATATCGACGAAAATATCGCAATGTGTAAACTTAATATCATATAAATTAATATTCGTCGTAATCGAGTTATGATGAAAATTAGGATAAGCTTCGACTACAAGTTCCTACTAAGAAGCCTCGCTTTTCTACTACACTTCGAGTCGTAAACGTATTTACGCCAGACATGCTCGTTGATCCGTGCGAATTATCCTACCTTGATATCAGCTGTATAACAGCTGGTACGCAGGTCACATTAGAACCTATACTAGGATCAATTTCCTGTTCCGCAAAAAATATTACCTAGGGTGACGCGTGGCACGGACACGTGCTACCCTCATGCAACAACTGTCGGTTGGTCCACGTTACGGAGATCTGGGGAGCGCATAAATTTATGGGACGATAGCGATCGGATATGCAGCTTTTCATTCCTGAACGATATGAACCCGGCGCTCATAGATGTAAACACGATACCGCACGGCTATAGCGTATATCTGTTTACGCTGCATCGACTAATTACTTCCTTCCCATTCCACGAGTGTACGCTTTTCCTTTCCACGAGGAGTTTGACTCCTTTTTGCGTGCAAAAAAAAAAAAGAGATTAATGAAAATGTAACGGAGGAACGTGTCGTTCACGCGGCGGAAACGGTCTGTTATGAACACGAGCAGCAAGACTTAGATAATAAAGGATGAACAACGCATTCCTAAAAAGATTGGTGATGCATCGTTTTCTCGCGAAACACTCTCCTCCCGTTTCTCTGTCGCTGATTACTCATTGTCCCGGGCTAAATGCGTATATCGTGTAACGTTCTCGTAGTAGGCAAACGCGTTTCTTTCCTCCATCTTTTTCCTCTTCTTTCTTTTCCTTTATTTTATTTTCTTCCTTTTTTTACTATTTACCGACCTTCCTTAGAATTGAATTACGACAGCAGTATTTATCCGGTTCGCCGGAGCGTATCCGACAGTAATATCGGTCTTGGCATGTAAACGGAGCTCGAGAGAAAAGATGCGTTTAATATCCGCATCGAGGTAAATCAACAAGGTTACACACGAAGACCTAATTATTAAGATAATAGCTAAGTATTAAGACAAGACCTTACTAATTTGCGTACTTACGCTAGGTCACGATCAGAATTTCTGATTTTTAAGTATTCGAGCGAAACGTAAACGTCGAGCGGGAGATACGATTTGCGCTAAGAGAAACCTACGATGCGGACGATCATTGATAACAGATATATCGATCTGGCACGAAAGTCACGAAGAGCCTAAAGCAGCGTGTAAGCGACCTCCTAGCAGACACGTCTTGCGTGTGTCACGCTTCCAAATGGCGCGAGCTTTCTGGTCTATTCCCGTCCGGCGTCCATGGAACGAAACGGGCCGAGCAATCGAATTTTCATGAACGCAACTTTCCGACTCGCTCGAAAGTTCGATAAAGTTGACTAGCTATTAACGAATGATGAATCGCGAAAACGATTCAGGGACCGGCTTTGATCAGCGATCGGTCGTAAATTGAATTTGTGTCACACCGGCAACGCGATTAAATTTCGCGTCGAACACAGACTAATTCGACCAATATTAATTTTCATCTATTCGCCTAACGGTTCTGCGTGGATTAACCCAGCGCATATCACGTTCATTTCGCTCGAGCACGGCTATAATTCGATACGCGAAACCTTAAAACGCGTTCACCCACGTGGAATGCGAGAGGTAAACGAAAGTCTCGCCGAGTATGATCTTTTCACGCTATTTTCGTTCGAGGCGTTGGTCGACGTTGGGCGTTCTTCTTGAGCTTCGTGAGCCGAGAAAACATTTTGCAAGCTTTCACCGCGTTCGACTCGAGCCTCTCTCGCGGATGACTATTTTTGCATAGCGCGCACCGACGGCCCGGCGCGACGTCGCCGCCACACCGTTTATCGGTGTCGATTTACCTTTCTTTCCGCTGCATGTTCCAACGCATTGAACAATGGACTATTACGTAAAAAGAGTATCGACCAACGAGAGCCCGCCGCAGCGCGACGCGACGCGACAGACATAAATAAAATATTAAGTATTCAGGTGAAACGAGTCCTCCGCCTCTCGTTCCTCTCTTCGGCCGATAACCCGACGAACAATGCGAAATTAACCACGGACCTCGAACGGATACGACAACCATTAATTCCTGCGAACGAAGCCATCTGGGAACGGTTAATCTGCACCGGAAACGCACTCGTTCTGTTTCGGTATCGCGCAACCGGAAGTAGCCCGAGATCGAAGGAAATGTTCGATGGGCTAGTTCCTGCTGGCTATTCCCACTTCTTTCTCTTTATACGGCAAAATCAAAACTCGACGAGGGTTGAATAGGTACGCGAAGAAACGCAAACGCTTTCCGTGTCGTACCGCGGAAGATTCGGTCTCCTCGACTTCCGTTGGGACCGCAGCGACGCCCAAAAGTGGAACGTAAGACAAAACTCTTCTGGCTCCTCGAGCGAAAGCACCTGCCACCCGATATACACCACTGCCCACACTTCGCCCCGCCTTCGTGATAGACTCCATCCTTGCAAAATTTCCAGCACTTTCCGGGAAACCAGTCCTTGAAAAAATATTGCGTAGGTAGTAACGAATCCACGATCGAAATTCTCGCGAATGACCAAGACGCGTGTCGAAACTTCGACAGAAATTGCGTTAAGATTAATTTTTTTTAATTAGACGCAATAAATATTCAATTATTTCGGTCTATATATATATAGAAAACTACCCAAAACGCTTTAATTTCTACGTAACTTTACATTCGTCTATTAGTAGATATGAATTGCCAGAGGCGCAACTGATACTCCAGAAAAAAAAATGCGTGCACTCGATGCAAGCAACATGGCAGACAATGCCGACTACGTCTCAATCTATGAAGGCGTGAAGTGACTCACTCTTTGTCGTGCTTTTTCGCACAGCTTACAACAATTTGCGATGTTCTACCTCTACTTGAAAAATTAGCCGAACGCAATCTTGGTCATCCGGAAAATTCGTGAAGCAACGTCGAAGATACCTCTGCGTGACACACGCACGCGCACGCACGATCAGTGACGAACGATCAGAGAGAAAGATCCGTACCAACTGTTCGCCGTTGGCGAACTACTCGGGCCAGCCTGCGAGTTCCCGCTGGTTTATATAGAGTCCAACAGAGGATCGTCCCACGTCTCGGAGAGAGAAGAGAGGAGTGTTACTGATACACACGTGGACACCCGGGGAGAGAAGAGGGACATATCTAGCCGGGCTAAGGAAAAGCATAGGAAGAACACAAGTAACCGGCGCCTGATTTACTAAAATCCAAACGAGCAAAACGAATTTCTACCAAAAGTGTTCGCCGTGGACGAAATAGGGCCGATTTTTTTTTAATCGACCGCCCATCGGCGATGAGACTCGCGTGTCACGGTAGTTCGCGATCTGGAACGTGGTGATTTGAAAAGGCAGAGCGGCGAAGAAAAGCGACTTTATGCTAGTTGAGAGATAATCACGAAAATTCCTGCAAAGAGGACAAGAGGAAAGTTGACCCACGTTTTATAAGAGTGTACGTATAAGCCCTCTTGACAGAGAGAAAGAAGGAGTGGGAGCGGAAGAGTTACAATGAAGCAGGGAGAGGGAGTGGAAACCCGTCATGCACCACCTACGCGAGGACGGAGAAACCAGGAAGAGAAAGAGATGCACGAACTGTGCTCACCAGAAGCGAAGAAAGCTGACAAGAGAAAGAGGAAGAGAAGGAAAAAGAGTGAAAAACGAAAAAATGCGCGGATTATGGACATGGAAGCAGTGACGTTCTGTACCTTTGGCGATTCTCTTCTGTTGCGTTTTACCTAGGCGAAAGAAGCAAAGAAAAAGCAAGGGAATAAAGGGGCGGTGACACGCTGCATGTGCGAACAAGGAAAGAAAACGCAGGCGAGTAACAAAGAGGCGAGAGATTCCAGTTTGATTCGTTAGATGAGAACGCGTGACGAGAAATCAGCACGAGTCTGAGAAGAAACAAAAATTCACGCCGCAAAACCACCGCGCATTTCTATTCTTAGATGATCGAAAGAGAAAGGAGCCGAGAGAGGAGCGGAACAGGAGCGAGAGAAGGGAAAAGGGAAGGAAACGGAGACGGGAAAGGCCGGTGTTAACAAGACAGAAGGGATACCATGACACCGTACGGTGAGTACGAGGGGTTATTCAGCGTGAATAGCGGCGAAAATTTTTGAGTCGGTTCCAAATTTCTAATGCTGCATGTATGACCTTTAGGCCGCGTTCGTCATGGTGTGAGTCAATTGGATTTTCGAGCTCGAATTAGCCCCGGCGCTATTCATCCGATTACGCTCATCGTTTAAACGCATTTTTCTTTAAAGCGCAATTTTTTACGCGATTATATACTGCGAATACTATCATTTGGATCTAGATCGCGATACGATAACAGATTCGATAAGATTAAGATAGCAAATTACATTTAATTTCAACGCGTGGATAATCTCCGATAGCGATTTTGGAAATCTTCGCGTATTATATCGAGCAGAGAAAGCCGGAATCGTGTTCGATAAGGGAAGGTTCTATAGCTGATCGTTGGTGGCAGCATCGGCCGTGAAGCCAACGCAGAATTATTCTTGTAGCAGGCAAGAAAGGAGGTAGGTTACCAACCGAGAGTTCTCGACGAGAAGCCTCGACCGAACACAGATGGAGACGTTCTTTCGCCAAGGGTGGAAACTAAGTTCTTGTTTACGACCAACGTATTAATTGACGTTAAAGATACAAAATACCGGTGTTAACTATACCGACTCTTCCGAGATCTCTTTTTTCGAAACGGCCAAAGAACGCTTCCCCTTATGCATTTTTAACGTTACAACTCCGACAAGATAACGAAACGTAACGGTCTTCGAGCAGCGGAAAGCTGTTTCGCTTTGATATTGTAACGAATCGTCTACGATCATTTTTGTCAAGGATAGTACGCAACAAGGCGATAAATTTCGTTTAAGAGAAATGCAACGACACTAGGCGACAAATATGTCGATTCCATGAACGGTATCAGCCTATAAATCACTATTATCGGCGTTCGAAATCGACATTTTCCGTGTTTCTCTTTCGTTCTCGTTACTGCGCTCCAGCCTTGTTCATCTCCGCACGTCGGCCGACGGTGTTAAAATTTCGTGATTTATAAATCCAAGTTTACCACTGTTGGAAAAGACCAGGAAACAACGAGATGCGTCTCACGGGAGCTATTAGCATTCAACCGGCGAGTGCGCTGCTCGAGAAGGCGCGAAAAATATTCGTTACTCGTAAAGAGAATCGCGTGCATGTACCAAGAGCCGTAAAAAGCGGCAAACAAGTATGGCACAGCGAGTTTACGCGAATCCCGTCAAAACAACGGTATCGTTTTAAAAGCGTTGATTCGCTTCGGTCCCTGGAGAGAAGCCCCGTTGTTTCGTGCAACAGGAACAGAACGACGTCAACGCGATCGAGACGGCGACGGCCTCGACGCACGCTCTGAGAAGCACGCACGAACACTCGTACGCTCTCTTCACCCTTTGAAGAGGGTCGTGAAGCGCAACACGACCAGGATGCTACGTAAAGAGAGGTGGATATCGATTTTATCATTCGTGTACGCGGATTCAACCGCACGAAAGTCAGAAAATAAACTGGCATGGGGAGTGGCCAATGATAATCATCGATCGTACAAAAGCAACTTTTTTCGTTTTGTATTGTGCATTGATTTCATACTAGTTACTGTAGTATAACGTCGAAAACAAACCATACAAAACTGTTCTATCTCGAAACACCCAGAGGGTGTTCGATCGAGAGGGAAACGATCGATCGATGGAAACGGACGGTAGATCGTATCGGTCTAAGGACGTAACGCATGGAATCTCAGTTACGACCAGCTTCCCGGAAATGTCATGGGTCGTGCATAATTGAAAACCGTTGCTACGCGGTTGACGAATCTCTCGATGATACGGTAACTATGGTAAACTACTCGATCTCCGATAAATATTTAAACACCTATTCGTGGTTCGACTTCTCCCGAGAGCGTTGCATAGCTGGTTCGATCCAACCGAAGAAGAGGAAGTATATGCCTTCCGTTAACCCAATTGCGCGGACATAAATTAACACGCAATCGAGAATTCGATCGGTGACTTGATCGTGTCGACTACGCGCTAAACGGATTATTTTTCCTTCGCATGACCGACAAAGATCGCGTGTACTTACGTTGCCTTGTAAGCTGTTTTCGCGATTGCATCGATCAACGATGAAACCTGAACGCGGTGAAGGTGAAAACGCGTTTATCTCGCGATCACGGTGGACTATTGTCGTTTCAGACAGGCGTCAGCTTCGCCAGAGAACACGTAAGAATTCCATCGCAGGCGAATGATTTACGACCGCGAATTCGCGGAAATCCCCTTTCTTCCGTTGCTTCGGAATGCGAACACGTTTGGAATATTTCGCATATCAGTAAGGGGGTTTCCTGTTAGAAATTTCGCTCGACGCTGACCGTAGTGTCTGCAAAATTATTTGAGCATGAAACGAAAATTGAAAAACAACATCGGTATGGACAAGCAAGCGCAAGGACCATGACCTATTGCAGTTTCGTTAAAAGACGTTCGTACGTTTTGCTGTAAAAGATATTAACGATGCAGCTCCACTGCATATTCGCGATAAATTTAATTTCCTACGATTTCGAGAACAAGAATCACCGATGATCTCGGTCGTGACCAAAGGCGAGACGATACTCCACAGAATTATCACTTACTTGAATTATCGATGCCTGAGAAATTATTTCCTGCACAAAGCGAAGGAGGCTGCACTTGCGGGTCGGAAGCGAAAAAGCTAGCCGCGATGGAAATAGAAATGGTACAAAGATAATGGATGGAAAAACTCGTTATTGGGTGTCTTCTCGTCGCAAAGTGTACTGTCGCATCCTGTGGTTTCGAGGCCCGGCAACCAACGACCGCAGACGGGAAATTCCACTTGGGAAATCACGCGATGCTATTTGCTACAGCCGATCTTAATTAAGAAGCGGACTTTTTAACGAAATAAAATGATCTATTCGTTCGTCTCTCGCGATTAATGACACACGATCGACGAATAGTAAACGCTGAAATAATTTATACCCTGCGCACGAAGTTGTCGCGCGTACGTGCTGTCGTTTAAATAAATACGTTTCGATTAATTTTCAAACGGACGAATTACGACTAGTGTTTAAACGAAATGTTCGGCTGTACTTTATAGTATAACAGAGGAATGGAAGTTTGCAAGGCAACCACTTTCTTCCCTTTATCCTGGCGCTTATTCGATTTTCCCCTTCGAGGATCTGGAATTCAGCTATCAATAAAACACGCGCTTTCGCTCGGGCTTTCTCTTATCGTTTCAAAAGCCGACCCGTCTTAGCCGTTTATATCGAGAGCTTTCCGAAAATCCGACTACCCACTTCGCTTTAGCCTCTTCCAATTTTACAAGATGTTACAAAATCTTTATCGCGTACAGAGTAACGGAATAAACGGACTTGGATATTAAAATGGTAAAATGCGTTTAACATTTTCGTGCTTTGGCACTCTGCCAAAAATGACGAAAAGCGTGACGAACGTGGATACGGGTGGAACAGACAAAATTTCAATAAAACATAATTAATTCTAATTAAAGTGGCAATTATCCGGACGCGGCGAAAGTTCCTTGTTCGTGTGCGAGAGCGGCACGAGTCTTTTGCCGGCAAGCCTGCTGAATGCGAAAAGCCCTGGTAGCCCCGTCGGTCGGCATGGCAACAGCTCCGCGCGTCCCGGCGTCGGGACGCTCGATACTAGACGACGACGACGACGACGCCCAAATCCGAAGGGGCGGAGAGGAACACCGGGCCACCGGCAACTCGTACAAATTCCACGCGATTCAGAATTTCCGATCGCGATTTACGCCGGATCGATTCGCGGATTTACCCGCGGCAACACGACGCTAATTCTGCAAATTCAGACGAACTTGGTCCACGTGAAAAACCGTGAATCGTCTGTGCGCCATAACTTTCAAATCCTTCCGACAGATCCGTGGCAACAAGTCGCTGCGTCCTTGCTCCGCTTCGACTATCGGAATAGTCTCGCTGATTGTCGAAAGGGAGAATCAATTGGAAGAGCAGAACAAATACGATGAATCTTGGGGGGAGTTGACGATTTTGCGGATTCTTTTTTCTTGCATAGCGATGACGCTTACTCTTGCTCGATATATTTAGATTCATTTTTATCGCTGTCTCTCGATTCGTATTTTAACATGTTCGAATGCAAAGTGTGTCAGGTCTGATATCGAGGCTTATAAATAAAGAAGCGGAAAGCCAGCGACGAAAGGTCGTATTTGCCGCTCGTATTTTTAATACAATGGCATCTCGATGACGTCAAGTGATAACGAGGTTGAGATCTGTGCGCCGGAGGTCTTTCAACCGACACACTTTGGCAACTCGAACCAGGAACGGTGACACTCGGTGTGATAGAAAAAGAAAGAGGGTACGTAATTCGAATACGGAACTGGCGTATCGATGATCGCGGAACAACCCTACCGCATTTAGGAAATTAATTTTCTGCCGGTGTGCACGAGCGTACTGCGTTTATTTCCTCGTTTCATCCCTTTCGTGGCGTGTTACCGGGTAAATTGAAGTGGACGAGAGGGTAAAATATCCAAGCTCTTTCATAAAAATATGAGTTTTCCGGCCTATACGGTGCAACGTGCCACGCGCTAGCCACGCCACTTTTTTTAGTTTTTTGCCGGGGGAAGTACTTGATTACCTTCGGCGGAGTAGCCAAGCTCCTGCTTGCTCTGCCAGCTGCCTTCGATCGTTTCTTTTGCATTATGACCTTTCAGGAAGGAAGAGCCCATTTCGTAGCAGGAGAACAAAATGGGTTGAATTCAATCATAAGAAAGCCGGCATAGTAAGAGGAAAGAACCATGAAAAATTCGACGCATATTACTTCCTTCGAAATTACGAGGCGTCATCTATTTGTTAAAGCGTCGGTTTATCAGTTAATAAGTAAAGTTCGTTTCTTCACCACTTTGAGGAGTACCGAATTGTCCAAGTCGGCTCTCCAAGAAATTTTCCACGGCGAGTCATCGATATCGTTATCGATCACGGCACTTCACAGACAAGAAGAAGACTGTGAGTGCCAATATTTGTGAGACTTACCTCGAGATTACAGGCAAAGAACGTCACTATATTGGGATAACCCCCCTTCCCCATCGATTAAATGATGCCGAATATATTGCATACGGCACAATATCCGAACCACCTGCAGCATACCACGGGCTTTTGGGACGCACCGTAGAATCAGTTTTATCGAAGATTTGTGATTTCTATTTGTTTATTTCCTTATCTGACCAAAAGAAACTCAGCGCACGAGGTTCGTCAATCCGCAAACGGAAAAATCTACAAATCGATATCGATGAAACGAAGAATAGAAGAAAACGGTTCAACGACAGCGACTGCCGCTTCGAGTAATCCGTTTAAGCCAAACAGCTTCCCGATGCTACTAGCTAGATATATTCAAGAGGAGAATGTTCAACAGTTCTGGCCACTCGCCAATGGTCGGCTCTGTGGTTGATTAGTTTGTAATTGTGCATTGTTTTCCGTTTCCCTGTCAGCGAAGTAAGACATCACACGAGATAGACAAGAACAGCAGAGGCCCCGTTGAACACGATCAACCTAAATACATAGAGAGTCGAGTATCGTGCTGAGATTCAATTTATGCCGTTTAATCGTGCGAGACAGTGTCCCGTTTAGGTTGAAACAACGAGAAGTCGGAGTAGACGAGAAGACGCTGGAGATGTTTCCTTTCTCTCGAAGAAATCACACATCCTGACATTTAACTACACGAATGCACCGGCACATAAGCAGGCGCCATCGTTTCCCAAGGTTCAGACCAGGAAATCTATGGGGATTTGATCCGAGCGTGAACGATGGGAGAGACGGAAACTAACCCTTCAAACTCGTTCGTAGACTGCTTTGTAGTCGTAACGATAAAGGGAACCTGCTCTCCATTTTTCTGGCTACAGGTTTTAACTGAATTTAAATCGGGGACGACAGACAGGTCCGTTACGATCGAAATACGATCGTTAAGAAGTTCTTTGGCTCGTTAACTTTCCATCTTTTATGACTCGTTAGACGGCCCTTGAAATTTGATGGTGACTCGTGCACGTGCAAGCACGAAATCATCGATTTATTCGCTCGGAGCGTGCTACTCGAGTACAATGAGAAAACGACGAAACCGTTTCGTTGTTCCTGTTCTCATGACTTCCGTCCATACCGAAGAGGAAAGTTGATTCGCGTAATCCATAGGTAAGAAGATTAAAAGTTCCGTTAGAACTCGAGCGGCAAATAGCGACTTTCCTTTTCAATTTTCTCAGACAAGCGAAGCGTTCGAAACGAGGCAGTCGACTACGGTTGTCGGTCGTGGCAGCCGAAGGTATTTGCCCTCGATACTTTTCAATCGGAGAATGGAAAAGTCCTCGACGTGGCGTATCGATTCGCGACCGACCGAGTATTTGCACCCGACGGTCATCGAACCTCGAAAGGAAGCTCGCGAAATACAGCCACGCGCATGGTCTTGTCTTCTTTTCTCTACGAGTAGTCGCAGGTTTCGTGCTTTTTATTCGCGTTCCACCTGTCGCATTGTGCTCGAGCTAACGCTAGCGGACGAACGCATGTCGCGAGACAAAATGCGATTGGCACTAGGAGCGAACGTCCTCTGTCTCGTTTTCTCTTTCTCCCTCAGTTTCCCATTGCCGGAACGAGGAACAGGATAGGAAGAGACCGAGTTGACCGAAGATGGGACAAGACGGACGAGGCAAAAAAAGAGACGACAGCCGTGAGGCTTTCATCGTGGCGAATGAAAGTGGCTTTTCGAGGGACGCGCGCCAACCGAAGAAGACAGATATTCGATTTTCACAGGGGAAGGGACGAGACACCTGCCGAATTCTCACGTCATCCGACGAAACGCATCGTCGAACAAGAGCAAGGGATTCGTCGCATTCGTCATGAGCTTTCGCTCAACGGAATTTCGCTCCACTCGTGTCTACTGTGCCTCGTTTTCGTTTGCTGCCATCTTCTTCTCTCTCCATCTGTCTCTCGGGAAATTTTGCACGGTCTCATTAACGATCCGCCGGCTTAATTGACGACTTACTTACGCGCAGACTGCGATTAGGACTGCTTTCTGCAGGGGCTCGAGGACTTGCGAAACGTTCGACGTCGAGAGAACTTGTTTTTTTCCCCGGATAAAATTGCATTGATTCGGCGAGGAATTGAGCGGAACACACCGCCGTGTCGATCGGCATCAAGTTTCTTGCGAATCTTTTGACACGGCTTTATACGGCCAATTAACTTTGCAACGATATTACAAGGCGTTCGTGGCTTTTCGCTTATTCGATTCGCGCGGAATCGCTCGATCAACGTTTTTCCCGACGATTTTCTCACCGTTAATTAATAAAGTTAGCCAACTTGTCACGACGGCGTTTACCCCCGCTGTTTTACGGCAGACGCATACTCCATTTTCAAGACAATGACAATTTCAAGGAGCATTCGTCGAATCGTCGAGAAAAATTTACAGCGGCAGGAGATACGATAAAAATTGCGGTGAACGGTGCACGCAATTGTGCAGAAAGATACGCAAGCGAGCACCGAACGGTCGTGGGATGAATTTCATCGGGCCCATTAGGAATGAAATCGAAGCCTGTAGAAACTACCGAGACGCCTTCCGCGGCGAATGAAACCGGTTTTTAACCGTCCGCCCGATCTTTAACCACTGTTGCGCGCGCCGTATTCTCGGCACATCGACGGAACTGCACCGTGCATGTACCGTTGCATGTGCAACTGCATCTGTGACATATTTTAAGACCACGAAGCCCGGCTGTATCTCGTCACTTGTCACATAAATTTGTACCATCCCGACACGTTACGACTGAGCTCTTTACTTCAAACAAATCGTCTCCTTTCTTGTCCAATCTCCCAACGATCCTGTCCAAATAATCCATTCGCGATACTCGCGCGTATTCGAATTTCGTTTCTCGTCGAACGATCAATGATGTGCTTCTTTTCGTATCTACGCAGATCCGTGCTTCTTCGACGATGACACGGTACCGTGACGACATAGTAAAATCCAGCGTATTCGTGGCCGTGAAACGGATAGAACAAAAGAAACGGTGAAAATTTGTCTCGCCCCTTGGCTCGACACGCGTGGCTTGCCAAACTTTCTCTTTCTACTTCGTAGACTGTCCTTAACCCCTGCATACAGGTGTTTCTCTTTTTTCCAAGGTTTGAGTCACGCGAGGCGAAGCTGCCGCCGCCGTGCCGTCGCCGTGCCGCCGCCGCGCCTCCGTCACGGCCAGACCACCTCCTGTATTCAGACCCGTTACACCCACCAGCGGTCGACCACCCAGTTACCCTCCTCTCGCCTATCGTGTCGTGTTAATTAATATCACTCTGCACGTGCCAACTACACGCCCCCTCCCTCTTCTCTTGCCCTTTTACCTCTTCCTGCAGACTTTCCAACTCTTTACGATAAAAGCCACGGGATATATGAACGTTCTCCGTGCTGTTGAACGAGTAAATTCGCAGAGGGAGAAAGAGAAAGAGGGTAAAGGGGACAAAGGACGAGAGTCAACGGGCGCGACCACACCCCTTCCTTTCCTATAGTAGTCTTTTCTCTCCTGCTGCGCTTTGCGCGAGGGTGCATGCTTGGAAACAATGTGACGTTCGCGTAGGTGCGAAACCGAGAACACGAGAGACAGACAGAAAGACTCTCGAGCGCGATCCTCTTGGCCCTCTTCGCGGTCCTTCGCCAATCTCGATCTTCCTCGATTCTCCCTCGCCACTTCTTCAGACATCGAGCAGATTTTCTATTCGATCGTATATCTCTGAATCTCTCCCTATCCTCTAGATAGTGTATAGTTCAGTTGTATCGGCAACGTCATAATTCGATTTTACCCCACCTATCTAAAGTTATTGTGTTCCCGACTTTTGTACATTTGCGTCGTTCTTGGAATCCTAGGGTATTCTGCGGGAATCGAAGACCTAGGAATGGATTTAAATTCCGCGAAAAACGGCGGGGGTGATCGCCCATAAATCCAAATGGACAACGCATAACGTGGAAAATCGATCGTCGACCACCTTGCAGTTTGTATACGCCAGCGTCTGTGTATCACATTCTTCGTTCAGTACTGTTGCTAAAAGGCACTAAAGCGTGTACTCTATTACTCTACTCTATGGTACTCTGAGTGTTGTCGCATCAATCAGCGTCGTTATAGGATACTTCGATTTAGAATATCGTAATATCACCGGGACTATCATAAATCGCGATAAGATCGTACTTACGATATATTTGGGACCGGAAGCGTACGCGACAAATAAGATTCGGCAAGAGCTGATATGAAAGTGAAACAGTTTCAAATATACGGACAGAAAAATGGGAGACACGGGAACAGTTCTGCGATAATAGAAACGCTACTTACCCTCTGATCTACCGTTCCCTCCTACACGTGGGGCCTTGACGTTACCAACTTGTTTACGGTCGCATAAAACGTTCGCGAAGAAGCGAATACAGTCAGTATCAAGATCGGAATATCTACGATACCGGAGAGCCGATTACGCGAATTTATGTCGTCTCGCAAATTACGTCTCCGGACGAATAATAAATAAGCGTGTTCGTCATTTTTAAGACAGACCTGTGCCTTTATCACGGTGTGACATTGCAACAGGAATAGAGATAACGAAGAGTACACGAGCCATAGTTTAACAAGCTTCTTGCGAACAAACGAATCCTTCGCTATACAATTTACCGTACTGACGTTTAATCTTAATATAAAATGGAGAGAACGATCGAGTGTAAGAAGAACGCCGAATAAAGAGTTATTTTACCTCGAGCATTGTTTGTCAGTGCATCAACTTTGCGTCACAGAATCAACAGACGCAAATCTGATCATCTGTACAACCGTTTATCTTTGACAGGCGACTTATCGAGGATAAGTCGACAACCTTTCTAGCTATGAGTCTCAATACTTAAGTATCTACGTTGCAATGCAAACAAAGTCATTAAACCGAAACTATTTTCGCGACAAATAATACACAGTGGAGGTAAGCGTATCCGGGAAGTTTGGGCCATTGAACCGCGTTACTAGCGAGTACAATGAACGACGAGCATAGACGATCGTCGACCAGTCCCGTCCAGCCCCGTTACCGATTTCTCTGAGAGATATGTCTCATTTCCCGTAGGAAATCGGGTCGATGCGGAAACAAAGCTACTCATAATTACCAGATTCTTCAGCTGCGAAAACCGAGCTCGCGAATTTTTAATTACACAAATATAAAGGCACAAAATGTGCGAACAAAAATTGAGCGCGACTAAAGAGGACGTACGCGTGTAATTCGACGTCCCATAGGACGGTTGTTCGGAGAATACAAGCCTACCACTCCCATTCCGTGGCATGGAACCGTATGCCACGCCAGACTATACCGCGTGTAGTCGTGCTCGTCTGTAAAAAATCCGCACACGCAAATCCAAGCGGCGACGATGCACGCGCTCGGTCATACACCGGTGAAGAGGTCAGCCGTTAACTCCGATCGACCCGTCTTCCACGTAACGAATAAGTACTCTCGGAGGAAACCAGTCGTGATAACGCGTGTAGCGCCCCAATGATCCAACGTTTTAACGGAATCCATAGAAACGCGAAGATCAGAATACCGCGAAGAAGTTACGTGGAACTGGTCCGGATGAAATACGGGATAACAAGGCGGAGAGCAGTAAGTCGTTGTTCGTGGTGGTGTCATAACGCGCTGTGCAATGACATCTCGCTATTACGAGGCACATTGCGTTACACACCACCACTTGTAATTCCTTAATGACTCGGAATGCCGGCTCTCTGTTCGAAGGGAGTGAAAGTCGCGGTTGAACGCGGCCCTCGCGATATCCACCGAAAGAGAGAGAGAGAGAGAGAGACGCTGCTGCTGCCTCCAGCCTCGAGGACGAGAACACGACGATATCGCCAAGCCGTTTCTTCCCCGTGTGTATCTTTCTTCTTGGTGAACCGGGACACGTGTATGGCAACGTCTAACAAAGTCGATACGAGAGCAGCATCCATCATCCTCCGAAAGACGTCTACAAAATGGTCTGATAAATAGTAACGTAACGTACGTCAACGAGCGCATTTATAACGTTTATCTGCCGGGTATCTGGTACCGTGTATCGATACTTCCTAATCGAATACAAAATTTCCAATCAGAAACGTTACTGTCGTTTACGATCGGCCGACCATTCTTCGATCCGGCCAATTCTTCGATTTTACCAACGTGAGCCAGCAGAGAACGCTATGAACGTCTTATTTTCTCGCATCAGGGCCACGACAGTGGAGGCGACGAGGACGGTTACGTGTTCTGGAAGGACACAAGAGGGGACAACGAGACACAAGGTAGAACGAAACAGAGAAGCAAGGAGGATAATTCAGTAACTTCGAAGCCGGTTTTCCATGGCAGCCTATCACGAAACTCGCGAGCAACGACGAACAAGAGGGATGAGTCACGGCTGCTCACTCTTCCCACTCTTTCCACCGTGTGGCGAGGTTGCAAAAAAAGAAAAAGAGTCTGCGAGCAGCAACGCGAAAGACAGAGAACAGCCACAAGATGAAGAAGGTGGTAAAGAAACGAGGAGATTAGCCCTGACGATCTCGAGGCTACGGTTCGCCTACGCGTGGCCAGCTCGACGACCTGAGGTACGACCGAGAAAAAGGAGACAGGTCAATCTCGCTACTTATTACAGATACCTTAGATAGATAATCTTATTACAGATATTTTACGATGGATTTATAACGGACGATGGCGAAACCGAGAGCATTTTGTTGAACAGAAATTTTGCACGCGTTTCGTTTTTACAATCGCTACTGGAAATCTCAGACGTTGTTTAAACAGAATCGTACTCGATTACTTATCGAGTATACGTCATGTTATCCGTACTGCAACGTAGATCTCGATCAACGATAAAGCGGAGGATAAAGGGATTTTGCCGCGTCATAGAAGTCGACGCTTTAAGTTAACGAAGAAGCATTTAGATAGTACAATTAACAGAAGGTTTTCGATAGTCGTCGACCGGGGGAACCGAACTATAAATATCCAAGCAGAAAAATCGGTACGTGGCTGAGTATTATAATTGACTTTGTTAACGCCGATCGTTCCACTATCCGTTTATCATTTTTTGTAAAATAAATCTTTGATAATCACGAAAGGTTCGAGATTTATTAGACGTCTCGAGGCCAATTAAACACCGGCCGAGCTTTCGATCCGTGACGGTTATCGCGTGGTCGTTCTCGATTATACCACTACACGCCGATTGCTTCAAATCGAAGAGAGCACAAATCACGCTCGAGCGAGCAGTGTCCTGCGTTACGCTAGTTTCACCGACGTTTTTGACTTCCTTTCTACGCCTGGAATCGGTCGACTAATCGATCGATCGATCGGTCAGAGCCAGGCTAAATTTTATTGTTTCACCTCCAGGTCTTTTGCAACGTGTGCTCTGAATCGACCAGATACTGCTAGAAGCAACAGTTAGATTTCCGTTGCTTTGTTTCCACTGAACAGATTATACATACACGCGTCGTCAATAATATCGTGCTCCATGTTTATTCGAACCTCGCTGCCATGATGATAGCTATCAATCGCAAAGACAAATTTCGATTTGAATAACGCTTCCAAAATGCGTTTCTTTTTTTCAGAATACGAGATAACGTAATTAATAATTCTGTTATCTTTGTTATATTATAGATTACGATGGTTGTGATTCAGCGCGTTTATGTCGTCGCCTCGATTCTACAGGGACGCAAGAAAAGCGTACAAAGATCCGATAAGGTAAGATTCTTCACTCACCTCTGCAAGAGGCTCCTCCTTGGTGACGTCTCCATTCTTGGGCGCTTCTTCACGGGCAGGCTTGTTCTTGTCCTTCTTGCTGAAGCTGATCGACCTGAAGGACCACTTTTTCTTCATCTATGAACGAGGAAACGGTATCGATAATGATCAAAGAACTCATTACGCGCAACTACGTGTCTTATTCTTCTAAGCTGTGTACACACATAGAATCTGTTCGGGCGATACACGTGCGCGATGTATCGTCGACGAATCAATCCATCTGATTCTTCGAAGCTAGTCTTTCTTTGTGTATATACTTTACCATGTAATAAATGGAGTTTCGTCTTCTGTATATCATCACGGATTATTACATATTCCAAGACAATCGACCTCACCTTTTCCTTCTTTTTGGTTTCCTTGTTGTCTGGAGAGGTGACAGTGTTGGGACTAGCTGGAGTGCCTTCTGTTGGTGTTGTGACCTCCGCCGTTTCCGCGGGAGATTCTCCAGCCGGCTCTTGCTTCGTTTCCTCGGCCTTTACTTCTTCCTGCTAAAACAACGAGGAAAGGAAAGACTGGTTGAAAATTGACTCGAGAGATATCATCTGAAGGTACGAAATATTGTGGTACTTTAAATAGTCGAATCCAAAGGAGCAACTCGCAGGGATTCGAAAGTGAACGCAAGTAGCCTGTCACCGACACGGCTCCATCCAGCCAATCGCATATTAACACAATCCCCGTGACAAAATTTGTGCTCGGGTGCTCGTAAAACCAGTAAAATCGGCATCGATATCGATCGGTGTGTGGCGAGGATTTGGAGCACGTGACAGCAGGTGCGCCAGCATTGCAGATTCTTATGAAAGAATTACAGAGACCGTAGGCGGCTCGGTCGCCAATCGCGTCGATTCGCTTTACTTCGAATATATTGTACATTATTCGACGCGTCGTAAATTCAACAGCAAGCAGCATCTCGAAGGGAAGACCGCATTTTTCTTTCACAGGCGATACGATATTCGAACAAGTCGTTTCGTCCCGCGTGAACTGCTTTTATTATTCATAAATCGAAGTTCTTTCGTCGAATAAAAAAAGAGATATAGAAAGACAAATGCGAAAAGGGGCGCGCGCGCGCATTTTAAATCTAAGTAAACAAAGCGCAAGTCAGCGAAAAATTACCAGGTATGGCGTGGAAAAATACGAGTTCGCGGTAAATCCATAAAAATTAGCGAGAGGCGTTGTTCTCGCGCGTGGAATTTCGTCATTCGCCATGCTTACGCGAACCACAGCCGCCCAATTACATCATCGCGTAGGGCGAATTTTACGGCACCGTGTTCTCCAAAGCGATGCCGGGAGCTATCGAACGATCCGCGATCGAAGAAAACGATTTGTGTTTGCGCGTGCGAGAAGAACAGCAAGAAAATGGTAGCGGTGAACCGATCGAGAGGACCGGAGCAAAGAGAAAAAAAAGCGAGAACGCACTCTCGCAGCAACAGTTGCGAGACTTATCAGAATGAGACAGCTGCGGCTGTCGGACGACGTACAGGATGAAACCGCGAAAATCTCAGATTACAGAGAACGATCAGTGGTTCTCCAACCGAAGAATCGTAAAGTGAAACGCGGGCTTCTTGCAGAGATTATGGAATCCTGACAATAGTTCGGAGAGCATAGCCACGAGTTAAGATCAACGATAAAGAGAAATAAGAGGCGTAATGTTCGTGTACGCGTTTAATCAAAGAACAATACTCGACACCGGTCGCTCGGTTTCCCGTAAATAACGATCGGAGCAAGTATACTTTGTACGCGATACTGAATTATTCTATTTTATGAATCATTATTTCCGACATTCCTGAGCGTTTCTGGTACAATGAAATACGACGAACGAAGCATTGTTTACCACGCTCCTTGAAGGCCGCGGCGGATCCTGACCGCCTTCGATGGCGTAAACATCAGTTCGCTCTATTATCGATGCAAATCCTCGGGAACAATTCCACTTGGTCGTTCGCGTATTTCATATACTACGAACGACTTAACTCATCGAGTATATTACATTGAACACCGCTAATCGAGCCGGCGAACCAGTCATTATTCAACCACAACGCCAGCGAGCTTCGAAATACCGTTCAAGATCTCGGACGATCGGGTGGAAAATCGAAAGAATAGTCTATATACAGATGCGATGTCGTTTGCCTCGAATGTATTATGTAAATATCCGGTTATTTTTGTTCTTGCCAGCCAGACAAGAAGACGCGCGCGTCTTGGATATCGCGCTATCGTGACTGATACCGAGGAGAAAGGAAAGAAAACGGTCTGTAGGCTACGTGGCAGAAGCGAAGAGGCAGAGACAGCAATGTGCATGGCGTAGACACGCGTTCCTCGTGCAGTGGCATTACACATACAAGTTCGAAGACTTTATATGCGCCAACGATCCTCATCTACAGAGTCTCTATCCTTCGAGATCTTTCATTAACAACGTGCTCGCATTCGTACGATTGTGCACGCCAAGATAAATTATGAAAAATTCCAACGATCGTTCGTTCGTTCGTTGGCTCCCCCTCCTCCCTCCTCCATCTCCCCGTCAATTTTGATTTCGCTTATCTGACATCCTCGATTAACCCACGATTGCGGGGTCATACGTCGCAAAGAGGAGAAACGCGTCTGTTGGTTGGCTCGCGTTCGTTCCCAATGAAATTAAACACACGTACTCGACTTCATAGTTTTTTCTAGCGCACAACCGCGATTTAAATATTCATGGAAACGCGCGCCAGTGATTTATCTACGAGTTGATATTCAAAGAGGTACACGACGAGCTAGACCTTGCGCTCGATGCAAAAATTCGCGTTTTTCGATCGAACGGTATCGGCATACAAAGAAATCATCGGTTCGAGGACACTGCGAACAACGAGGTCCGATGCAGGTGCAGTTTCTACGACGAATTCCACGCGGTTGAATCAGCCCAGGTACTAAAATATCACGCGGTCGCTTTCGGCTCGAACGAATCTCGAAACGAACCGGTGATCGCGAAATATTGCAAAACATCGACGTTACGACGACGCGAATCTCGGCAGAGGAATTCGCAACAATTCACACGCAAAACGTGACTGGACAAGGACACCGGATCTACGAATTTCGTGCAGATAATCGCGAACCTTCCGTGATCAGTTCGATTCTCTTGAGGCGGCAAACGGACCCCGCTTCGTTTCCTCGGCAGCTAATATATACGATGCAAACGCGTTCGAAAATGCGCAATTAAATTCACCTTCGGTTTAGGTCTCACCCTGAATGTGCAAGGCTCACGAAACGATTAGGTGTCGCGTCTTTAACTCGCCCAGGGAATGCGTAAAAAATCGTACGCGGTCTCGTCCCCCGTTCCTCGGGGCAAATTGATTTTCTCGACGCGAAATCTTCCAGCGACCTTTATTGTCAACACGTAGTAGCTTGTCCGCAAAACATTCGATGGAATTCAAACGGCACGCAGTTTTAATTAGTGGCGACAAACAGATGAGTCGCGTCTCGTATTAATTAATAAACCGAGTTGGTTTTGGACTTCTGGAGAGGGGAAGCGATGATTCACTCAGAAAGCGCTTTTCTCAAGATGGTTTACGCTACATAAGCGCCGTTTAAAACATCGCGTGTTCCCGACCAACAGTGGCCTGTCTGACGAAATAAAACTATCGCAAGGAATTCAGGTTACTCGGCAACGTAGACACGTTCGCAAGCATCGCGACCGACCGCAAGAACTCTTTCGACGACTGATAAAAGGTTTGATCGAAAAATAGAAAAAAGAACGGTGGCAGGCCGAAATTGTATTTTTAATTAAAACACGTTAATTCCACGGAAAAGTCAGTTTCTGCGCATGTAAGTGTTGCTATAAGCACATATTGTTAAATTACATGGACAAGGTTACGAAAGTAAGGTCCGATCTTCCTATCAGATTGACTCGCGTAGTCAGACCGCAGATATATCTTAAATTATTCGCGAAGCACCGGCCGGCACGGCGCGTCGTACATCCTCGTTGACGAAAAATAAAAGATCGGCAAGCACGTTGGCTGAATGTGGTAGACGTCGCTGAGGCAAACGTATCAACGGCAGGTGCTCGATGCGAGCGAATTCTCTCGAGCAGCGTCTCACTGCCGTACGCGCACCTGGCTCAGAGATTTTGCAAGATTGCAGAGAGATGTTGCCTGAACGATCGGGTGCGCGCCTTGTATTTTAATAGCGGTGGGTAGGGTTAGTGAAAAGGTGGGTACAGGCGCACAAACCAACGACAGGACGAAAGATTTATTCGTCTAGGACAGTTAGGTATGCACCGGTAAGAACGTTTACGCGGACAGACGCGGTTACAGTTAGTCGCGAGAACGCGTTACTGGTACGCGTGCACCTCTGTACTCCGGTGCTACCGAGTCAACACCATTCAACCTCGACGAAACGGTATTTCGATATTTTTTCTACGTGAAAATTTAGCCAACTCTCCGGTGTTTCCGTGAATCTATCTGGATCGACGACTACGTAATCTCGGTAAGCCGAGCATTGCGTCGACATCCCGCTATCTCTACTTGCATCCGGCGCGACATGGCGATCGCGATACACCCGATCGTGAACCTGTTGCGGCCTCGATAACACGCTTATGGCGAATTAGCGCGGTTTCCGTGAGTTTGTGCGTGAAAGCGAGATCGAGAAATCGATACCGACACCGAGCATTACGTTTACCGAGGCTGTATCGAAAGATTTCGAACCGGGATCCTCGTATATACGTTCCACTAGCAGTAGGAGAGAACACTTTCGTTCTCGCGTCGAATAAAATCAACGGTCCGATTTACTCGTGTTTCTAGCGTTTATCTAGGCGAACCGTTACACACCTCTGGAAAGATCGCTATCCTGCTCTCGTTAAGTAGCACAATGGGCGTACTCTGCGTGTAAAAACACACTTTTCCAGGAAATTAAATGCACGGCTTTCTCGGGCGAGCTTTATACTACTCGGTCTAGAAATGTACAGCGATCAATACGCGCGGACAGCACGTCGCGACGCCGAGTTCTGCGATGAAGATAATAGAATCGTGACGCCAAGAAGCAGGAAAAATTGGAGACGACCGATAAGCCTTTTTAAATCCCTCGTGTCGTCGGTCAGACGGAGAAGGAAATGGGAAAGGACCTGCTATTAAACGGAAATGAAAGCAAGAGGCAGAAGAGCGGTCTTTCTCTCTCCTTCTTCCTGCCCCTCTTTCACGCGCGTTACCGTATCTAGTGCATGACAGCTGCCGGGGTTACTCAATCGAGGAAATATCAGGTTTCGTCTAGCTGGGAGCATTTCGCGATATACATTGCGAGGCGCTTATGCGATTCGACGAGAGTGACAGTTCAAACTTTCGATATAGTATGTCTGCCGTTGACAGTCTCCGCGTTATGCTTTTCAGATTTCCTTGATATGGAGATGGATCGACGTTCGCGAAAAATAACACCGATTCATCGACCTGCCGAATGGAACGTGACGGATCGTTGGTGCAACATCCGACCGTTTTAAAATTTTTTACTAGAGCATCCGCTCGTTTCGGAGTAAGACGAGCTTTATGAATTTTTGCCTGCAACGAGGAGTTCTCGAACGAGTCAAACGCCCGGCGTATCTTCTAGGCCGATCTCGGAATAGCACGAAAACGCTGCGAGCGATGTACGCACGCAAGACGCACGTGCGTAACGGGGCGCGTATAGTATACGCGTCGCTCGTGCAACGTTACATAGAACGTCATATCAATGACAACAGACGCAACGCGGTGCTTCCGCTTGTCGAACAAGAAGTCGTGTCATAGTCGGTGAATCAATTGAATTTAATAACCAAGTTGTACATTGTGTTCTAGAAAAAAATCGAATGAAATGTATTCGCGATTACGCGCCGTACGGTTTGTTGCTGATTCATTTCAACGGACTGACGCTTTTCAAAGGACAAAAAGTTTCAACGAGTTCGAGGAAACGTGTTGTAGAACGTTCTACAAACCAGCGCTGTGTGTCATCGAGAACAAATATGTACGTTGGTCGTAAAGAAACGCTCCTCCAAATATACACGTATGCACTGTTCCCACTATCGCCGCATGCCTACGGCGAATAGCAATTTTCGATTCGATTCGATAAGTAAAAAATAAAGCATCGATGTTTCCGACGTATCTCACCTTCTCTTTATCCTTATCCTTTTCCGTTGCATCGTCCTTATCCTTGTCTTTATCCTCGATCACGTCCGTGTGCGGCGCTATTCCATTGGTGGTAGGTTTCGCGTCGGTCTCTTCGATCCTTTCCAGCTTACCATCGCCAGGTGCAGCGGCATCACCGACACCTCCTTCGGCGGGCAATCCCTCCTTCTTCGGAGTCGTCGTTATGTCCACGGACCTTCTGCTCTGTCTCGCACCCATCTTTCCTCTTTTTGCCTCTCTATCCCCTTCTGGCTCACTTGTCTCTCGTTCGCCCTTTCCAGATGCTGTGATCAGGTGTCGTGCGTCGAATAAAACTGACCTGCAATCAAGCGGCGAAAGTGAGCGACGCATCAAGCGCGATAACTCGCGTATGGGTTAGCGATCTCTGATTTGAGGGAACACGATAGAGTTTATCGATGCGCGGCTCTTCGCATTTGAATATCACCAAAGTACAACAAAAGTAACGTTCGTATAACATTAGGCCAAGTTTATCTCTTTCTCGCAGCAGAGTCATTTCTTAATTGGGAGCATGACGACGTATTGGTTTCCTGGAATCGAGAGATAAGCGAGCGCGACTCACCGGTATCGTATCGAAATGCGGATAATGTCACACTCGATATATCGTTGTGATTTTCGTACAAGCAGACTTGTCGATTCGTGTTGCAGGTGCAACTCGAATCTTCGCGTCCAAGACCGACTTCGATAGCGCAACCTTCGTGCAAAGCTTTTTCGCTGCTATACACGGCTCGTGAAAGAAACCACAAGGCATACCAGCGATAATGAATAATATATGAACTCGTTGCACGAAAGACAAAGAGGAAAACAGAAAAAGCGTATAACGACGCGATACGCTTCGCGAGAGAGAGAAATTCCTCGCGAATGAAACGTCGAAGGTAATCGCGTTAAAGAATTCAACGAAACCTCTTCATCCGTTTGTTAGTTTCTGATATGATAATTTTTGAGTTGTAGTATCGAAAGGAAATCGCTTCGTCGGATAAAAAGGACAGAAAGCGCGAAGCAAGAGGCTCTCCGAACGAGTAGATCTCTCTAATTATCCTGCTAGAAAATAGGCTGCGAGCCGTTAAAAAGACAGGAACGTTGGTTAACGGTTCCGAGGTCGATTCGAAGCTTCTCTCACGGTAAAAGAGGAAGCGATCCGTTGTGTTCAAGCAAGGAGTGCGAAAAACTAGCACGCTGAGGCGAAGTCGAACACGAGACCAAGCGCATTCGTGTGTAAGACGCGTTTAAAGAGCACGTGGCGTGGCTACGCACCGCTGCCCGCCTCGCAGCTACAATGCGTAACGCATCTGCGACCACGACTACCCGACCACCGGTTTATCCATTGTATTCGGACTGACCAAGATGAAAAATGGTCGAGATCTCGACAAACGGATAAATTCGAGGTTCGTTTCGAATCTTCAGCATCGAAGCATGTGTTGATGACTTTTCGTTAAAAACATAATACAACGCAACGTTTCTAACGGTAACTTCGTGACTATCGACAAACACTTAACGGTAATCAACGCCGCCGAGCGATTTCAAATCCGGAAAGGTAAAACGATCGATCGCGCGTCGCTAATGATAAACGATAATTCAAGTTTTACTAAAGCAAAGGTAACACGGCTCGAACCACGCGCGTATCGTTGTCATTGAATAATAGCATTTGTCTGTGGTAGCCTATTCGCGGTACATTGCACTTTCCAGTTGCGTTCCACGGACCGACCACGCTTGCGCTAATGCGTTAGAAGCTAGTCATCTTTCATGTACCGGGTGATGGTCTGATATCGACGAGGCTACTCGAAACCGAGACGGAAAAAATTCCTGGAAGAAGGGCAGGATATCGGCAGTGTTTTTAAATATGGATTATCTATCGTCTATCTTATCAACGGCTTCGATCCTATGTAGCGAAGAAGTTTCTGCCATCGTCATTATTTTTATGTAACGGAATAAGTCCTGTAAACTGTCGAAACACCCTCGCACTCATCGATACTGAATTTTCCGAGCAAATTGGAGTAAGCAGCGTACAAAGCATAGGTTCGCTGGATCGAAAAAAATACTATTAAAAGTTCCGCTTCATTTCGCATTTCGCAATGAATCTATGGAATTACGAGAAGCGTTATCGAGGAGAACGTTACTTGGTCTCTTTCAAAGGAATTTCGGTCCCACGAATAAAAGAATTTTCGATGACTTTCCTCGTCGCTCCGAGGATTCCTGTTACGAAATATCAACAAGCAAGGAAGCCATCCCGAGAAAAAGGAAGCGCTTAATTAGTCTCGATCATATATTAGACAGCAGGAAGAAGCTCGACAAATATTTATGTTGTTTCATCTCTACCGAGTGTAGCGAGCATATGCAACTACGGGGGTACCCATGATGGTATGTCGGTAAAAAATAGATTTAGTGTGGCTAAAGTACATCGAAAGTGGAACGTTGGAGAGGTCAAAACACGTGTCGAACTATCGTATGCTCGTGGGAAGCATGGAATCATCCCACAGGAAAAATAACCTTTCCTCTCGTAACTCACTCTCGTACCTACTACGATTTATCTCTCGCTGACGTTCCTATATTTAGTATATCGCCGGTTGCAAACTGCATCACCAGATAACACCCAGTACCCGTTCTCCGTTCCATTCGATGACAGCCAAAAAATCACCCTACATATCTGTCTTTTCTTGGCATATTATTCCACGGCACAGCTGTAACGATCCCTAACCGCTTCGCATCGGAACACAAAATATCTCACCGTTTCGTTTATGTGACGCTTTGGACAAGATATCACGCATATATTTTCATTAGAACGCGAGATATCTCGTCCAACGATTCGCATAAAATTCAATTCGTAAGACACTGCGTTTGTGAATGTGAAATGGATTAGAAATATTAAACGAAGGAAATGTTCCGTTTCTGTAAACAAGTGAGCTTATTTTTCTGTCGTATGAGATAATTCAAAGCAAGGTATTGTACATAATGTTACATTACGATGACCGATAAACGACATTCAACCGTAAACATTAAAACGCGAGATATTTCGTTCAAAGCATCGCATGAACGATATTGCGTCGCTAGATATTTCGCGCAGTCTTATGTAAACAACACAACATGGTAAGATATCTCGTTCAACGCGTATCATGAACGACACCGCGTTGCAAGATATTTCGTCCACCGAAGCGAAAAGAATACTGAAGGTGTACCACCAGTCACGATGCGTAAAACGTAGTATAACCAAGCAGATAGAAGGAACGCGAAAGGAAGTCGGCCGCCATCGAAACCACTTATTTCATCGATTCACGCTTCAAATACCGGTTCAACGACTCACTACGGTAACTATTGTTTTTCTAGAAACAAGGCAAAATAGCCAAGGGAATCGTATCATAATAAAACGCGATATCCTATCTATCACATACCATCTGTAATGTATTTTTATTTACAAAATACGAAGTTCCACGCAAACGTGCCTTTCTGTTGCGTCACCCGTAGATTTCAACCGACAGCGGGGAAAAGAGAGACAAAGAGAATATCGATTTCGATGTCAATCTCTGAATTAATTATCGATTCATTGCGAACGAATAGTAAAAAATAAAACACGTACTGAGATTTCTTTCTGCAGATCCGCTCAATAGATTAATAGGCACATTCAGAGGTCACTGCCGTCGAAGACTATTAAGGCCTGAACGACGATGTCACTCCAAGACCGCGTTGGACAACGTATGGGAAACTAAATTCCAACGGTATATATACACTTGGAACGATGCTAATGAGACAAAGTCTACGACGTTTATGCTATTTCAACGATATTACGGTCGCCGTAGTGTCCTCGCTTCCGATCGCTGTTACAAAACAACCGCACGTTCCAAACTATATCTACACGATTCGACGAAACGCTGGGAACGCCGAATTCTCGAGAAACGATAACGATAACATTTTCAGCGTATTTACATAGTGACTCAGAAAATTGTTCCATGAGCGTCCGGTTAATCGCTGATCAAACGCACTTTCACATTTTACGGGTCGTTAAGGTATCCGTGTTAGAACATGAAACACGTTTGTAAACGCGATCGTACAACGATCCCGCGATCGTCCCGATTAACGCACCGTGCTGTATGAAATCAAGGACACTGCATCGAAGGCTCGCGCGAGTTTTACAAACTTGTCGGACGCGGTACTCGACCAATACACGGTCACATCCGTTGAGTCATTAACGGCAAAAAAGAATGCATATCAGTCCAACGAAAAAAAAGGAAAGAAAAAGAAAAAAAAAAAGGGAAATTCCTTTTCCCTTGTCGCACGAGAGTACGTGCGTGCGAGAGCACGATGCAGGCTTGATTCCCACGGAGTAACGGGCCGAGGGCAACGCCGCATAAACAGCGTACACCCAATCAATCGTCCATTATTTTCACAAGGCGAACACGCCTAATACTCGTGACGCGGGGATGTTAGGCGAATAATTCGCCGTCGAAAAAAGCACATCTGCTCAGGCCACTGTTCTCGAAATTGAGAATTACGAGTGTGCCGAGAGAATGAAGCGACGTCGCCGTCCCGTATTCAGGCGCGTGTCCCGCATGCGTGAACGGATCCGGCGCGGCGCACGTGCGTGCGTACGGGAACTGCAGCCGATGAAAATCGCCGTGATCGTCGTAAAGGGCAAACAGGAAAGCTCAGCCTGTGTACGCGCGGGTTGGAAGCAAAGGTGGGGCAGGCCAGGACACGGGGTACACCCGACTGGAGTGGGCTTAAAAATACACACATATCCGGAGTAGTACGTGGATCTATTTTTGATCGGGGCGCACGCCGCGTGTGCACCCTTCGCTCGTGTAAACACCAAGCGGACTTGGCCCGACAAGGGTGAAAGTCCCTGGAAGCTGAATCCAAAAATCTCGTGTAAACACCGAGAGATAGAGAACGCAAGGATAAGAATGCCGAGAGGATAACGCGAGTAAACTTTCCTGACGTATGAAAAGACTGACGCGGCACAGTCGAAGGAAAAGATAGGACGCTTTCGGTTAGAAGCACGCTACAGTTTCGGTACCGCTTCGACCCATCGATCAACATTTTCGGGAGAAACAATGGAAACAGATGGAGAAAAAATATCAAAGAGACGAAAAGGAAGAAAAGAGGAGAGTTTTCGGTCGAAAACCGGTCGAGTTGTAAAGCGCGTTTCAAAAGCACTCCGACGTGGCGTTGCGCGTCTGCCTAAGCAGTCGGAACAGCTCTTTTCTTCGTTCTTGTAAACGAGAGAAAGGCAGATGTAGGCAAGTTAACGACCCGTTATCGCATGGATGGCGTGGACTCGCCACTGCTGAAACTGGTTGTCGTCGATCGTAGCAATGCAAGCAGAGAAAAAGGCAGCGCAAGAGACACGAAGGGACGATAATACGTGGCAAATCGCAAAACATCCACAAAGCCGAGCATCGGCCGATATACGCCAATCGTCTAAATCTAAATCTAATGAATTACCTACGGGACGAATACGACGAGATCATGGAACCCGAAGGGAAACAACGGACCACGGAGTATGGAGGAGCGACTGGTCTGCTAGTCCGATCAGAATTTTCTCGGCCTTTCTCCACCGGCTGCCATTCCCCGAGCAACAACAATCGCTTCCGTGGAAGCCTTGACTGCGTTTTAAATGCATGGCAGGTAGAGGCCTGCTATGCAAAATCAGCACAAAGCAGAAAGAGAGAGAGAGAGAGAGAGAGAGAGAGAGAGAGAGAAAGAGAGAAAGAGAAGGGGAGAAATACTGTAGGTAGACAAACACGTCGCCTCTGTTTAAGGCACCCGGCTTGCCAAGAACGTATTCTCCTTTCTATCCTTCTCCTTCTCCTTTGCCATGGTAACAGCAAACGCTAAATCTGCGAGAGCGGACAAAGCATTCTGTTGCAAATTTTCTGGTCGTGTCGATTCACTCAAGGGACACGAGGCCAGCTTTCTGAAAAAATTCCAATTTCTATGGGTCCTGCCCAGGGACTGACAAAAGTCCCCCATCGACCAAACAAACGTAGAAGCGGGAGAGAAAACGGAATACCATGAGGCCAGGTCGATCGCGAGATTCCGATGGATCGTGCCCAGAGGGAAAGGTCACTGGTAGTCTTGAAATCGTGCGTATGGTCGATCGTTCGGGGGTTAATACCGGCCAAGTGGTGGGAGAAGGAATCAAGATGGCGTAACCGGCCGCTGCTCCCAACGATTCTTCGCTCATGTAAATACGAATGTGCGGCTTTTCCGACTGATCGCTAAACGCCGATCGATGCGACGCAGGCGAAACGTCGCGATGCATGCGTCGAGAACTGGAAGCGAAACCGTTGGAGCGGCTGAAATTGAAAGCCGGCTCCGCACGGCGCTCGCTATATCGATTGATGCTGCCCATTTTCAAAATGGCGCGGGGGTACACACACTCGAAATCCCGCTCGACGCGCGATGTTACATTTCTCCTTTCTTGACAGGCACTAAGCGAAAGAAACATGACAACCGATGCGACGGCCGACCGATCGAAACATATGGAGTCGACGAACGACGGAAAAGGCAGAAAGGACGGTGGGCACGTTAAATAGAAGACCGGTGCGGCGGCACGTATTGCGTACACGCGGAGAGACAAAATGTGTAGTGTTTGGGGCGCGCGCGGCCCGGCATATAACCAACGAAGGCGAGGAAATGACGAGCACTCGGGGTGGTTGGTACTCACCTCCGGTAGTCGAGGGCGTCGTAAGTGGCGCGACGAGGCGAAACTTTTCTCGTGAAAGAGCGTCCCTCGCCGGTGCTCCGCACAAGAAACACACTGGATATATTATTCCGAGAGGTAGAGGCGAGGTGGCGGCGGCAGTGACGGTGGCGGGCGTGTAGCACGATGCGTGGCGTCTAGACAGACACGAGAGTACGAGAGGTGAAGAGAAGTAGCCAATCACGATGGCAGAGACACACGAGGATATGCTTGCTCGGTAGAAGCAAAGGAAAACGGAACACCGAAGTCGCCTACGGTCAGGCACAAACAGCAAGCAGAAGCTTTTAGCAGGAGCGCGTTCGCGAACTCATCCACTTGGCTCGGTAACGCGCGACCGACTGCCGAGAGAAGCGGAGGGGAAGCGGCGTCCGTCTGTCGGTCCGTCTGTCCGTCCGACCGTCTTTCTGTCACCAACGTATTGCTCGCTCGTTCGCTCTCGCTCGCTAGTAGCTCGCTCTTTCCTTCTTTTTCTCTCTCCCTCGAACGTGTGCGTACGTGTGCGTGTACGTGTATGCGCGCGCGCGCCTTCACTCTCTTTCTTTCTTCCTTCCCCCTTTTCCTTTATCCTGTCCTTTCCTTTTCCTTCTCTTTTGTGCTCTTCTGCTTCGAAAATCTCTCCCGATGTTTTCTCGTAACTCGTGCGCGTACAACACTTCAACTTCTAAACCACAAGCCGGTATTATACACGTATCATCGGACCAACAACGATACAACACCGGTTTCACCTTTCCAACGATTCGAACGGCGAAGAAGTCGTCGATGAACACGATAGACAGGCTTAATCGCGATGCGAGACTCACCCCAGGTACGATAGAAGCGTGACGAGGACGACCAATCGGCAGGCACAGGGCACAGGACGATAATCGCGAACCCCCGGACTACGTGGAGCCGCAGCTAACGATCGATCGTTTCACGTTTCCTCTCTCTGCTCCGATCTCTCGACAACGATTCGTCTCGGTACCGCCGTTCCTTTGTTCCCGCCGAACGGAGTTTCGGCTGTGTTCGCGTACCTCCTCTCTCTCTTTGTCCCGAGGAAGTCGTGCGTGGGGAGGGCTCGACCAACGCGCACAAACTGGTAAAAATCGCCCAACGAACACCGCGCGCGTAACGATCTCTTTCTTCCTCGATTCCTCGTCGCGAGTACTTTTGATCCGCGCGAACGCGCGTGCTCAGCTCGTTATGTTCGCGTTTGCTACTCGAGTCCGCGTTAGCGTATACGTTCACTCTCGAACAACCGAGCTCCGCTTCGTTTTACTGCGCTCCGCACTGCTCGACGGTTAGAGAAAGAATGAGCTCCGGGATAGACGGGAGGCAGGAACGTATCGGCTGAGCCCGGCACCCCGGGACTCGGTTCGGATGGTGGCAGCCCTGTCTCGAGCTCGCTAAGAACATCGGGGTATGGGGGGTTCGACTCCAGGGCGGGGTCCTGTCACGGAGGGCTCCCTACCTCCAACCACGGCCAACGTTTCGCTCCACAGTAGAATTTACACATTTTCAGGGTCAACTTTTTCCCCCTTAGCCAAAGTACTCCCTCGAAAATTCGCCGATTCTCGATCGTTCTCTAATCGACGTCATTCGATCGCGATATATGAACCTTTTTCGACAGAGCTTTTCTAACGACCAGATACGCGGACAAAGGTGTTTGGATACGGACAGTGGTACTCGGTGAACGACCTACCGTAACGCGTTTCGACCGAATTTAACAAGTGGGAGGAAATCGATTCGCGAAAGTCAAGCGACAACCGAAGAATCGCGAATTCGTACGATTAAACGAATGGCACGTCGCTCACAGTATACTATACCACGCGATCCTTCTTATCGTCTTCTTTTTTTTTTTTCTTTTTTCCCCAAAGCAATTAGAGTCGTAAGTCGTAAGATTATCCGTAGAGGTGCCGCTGTCTCATAATCTCCGGCGATTGTAGCGCATTCTACCTGGAAATCGTTGGTTGTTTATAGACAACTACGGTGGTCGTTCGAGCGAAACAAAATACGCGTATACCTGCTGCCGTTGCTCTCGCCTACAACTACAACTACGACTACGACTACGACTACGACTACGAAACCGCCTTTCGCCTGTCGTCGCGGTGACTAATGCGAAAAGCGGCACCAGAGGAACGCTCTCGACACCGACACCAACCATTCTCGACCCAAGCCCAACAAGTTAGATAACAATTCGCCGCGTCCGGAATTTAGGAATTCCAACTAGACACCGGCAGGCCAAACGTTCAACTCTCTCTCTCTTGTCCTTCAGAGACTTCGATGCGTCGCGTCGCGTCGCTTTTCCACAACGAGCACGTAAAATCCCTGCCCCCTGCGGTTCCTCGACGCAGCTATGTCGTCGCATCGATTTCCGAACGACGCGACCACCCATACCGTCTGGCGAACTTTGAAATCACGCGGATATTTATCGATTTCCCCGTACGCCGCGCCGTGCCAGCTACGCGAAACCGACCACGGTCCGAAGAAAAGCTAATCCCTGCGCGGTATGCGTAAGCCCCGATCCGTCTCAATTCGCGACGATCTATGCCCCCGCGTTTCGTTCAGCGGATATCAGTTATCGATGACCAGTCCTCCGGACTCTAGGTATCAAATTCTTCAGCGTGCATACTACTATAGACGCTCATTGACTCGATGCAACCAAGCATTCCGTGTCGAGGACACTTTTGTACACGTCAAACAATAACCGGATAAACGCTTTCTTTTCCGCGGAGGAAAGCCTAATTGTCCATTTCGATCCTTTTGACCTCGAGTTGCCGATACATTCGGGGCCGGAATATTCGAGCAACGATCCACGACAGAGATGGTGGCAAAACGCGCGATAAAGAACGAGGAAAGATATACGTAATTTGTCGAACGGTTCTAGAACCGACCGCGAGGTTACTCACTCGAAACGAGGAAACCGTAACGCTACGAATTGCTCGTAACGATGCCGGTCCGATCGGAGCCGTTGCTGCTGTTGCCGCGAGTTAATAGGCAGAAGCGATCACGCTATAGACAAGGTAATATCGCGCGGAAGGTATTCGCGTTGAAACCGCTCCGAATGACATAACGGGTAGCGCGGAGATATTCGGCTATACATATATTCTCAGACCGGAATATAATGGCTTTCCTCGAATTAATGGAAATCGATTTTAGGAGCGCGCACGGTCGCCCGAATACAGCTTCCTATTAGAGCGCAATCTGACGTGCGCGGGGCACGCCAACAAATAATTAAAATCTATCTTCCGCTATCGGCCATTCCTACGCTTTTCGTTAATCGAACAACCCAGTGGTACCGACGATGTCATCGCCGAATAATAAATTCGATTAACGACACGACCCGAATAATCCCACTTGCCCGAATGCTCTACTTAGCGTTTATTATCTGCTCGATAGGACGAATTACCTTTCTTTTTCTCTTCTCAACATTGGCCCGTTCGCCCCATCGAACGAATAAAGAACACAACGATCTGTCACGACATCACCGCCGCTGATAATTGGCATTCCTTCCAAGCCGAAGAGAGACCTCGCTATGAAACACATTAACCCAATTAGAGACGCGACAATGACGAATCACAGTTTCCAGAATGATATCCTTATCGACGAACAATGTGCCCGTGGTCGGTTGAACGTCGTCACGAGATTTCTTTGATCTCCCTGCCTGTTCCCAAGGCGATCGTTTTCTCCGTGAATGGTCACTGTGCTTAAACGGCTAGTAAAGTAAAGAGCAGCGAATCTTTCATCGTCAGTTCCTTTTCATTTCTTCGCTCCTTTTAGCTCCGGCGAGCTATTACCGCAACGTTTGCGCTCTGAAAATCGTTGAACGCGAAGTCGCGCTCCTAACTGATTCTCCGTGGCGATGTTAACAACGTCGCTCGACACGCGTTAATTCGCCGCGACGAGAAACTCTTGGCCGGCACGGCGGATGCGTCTCTGCGAGCTCTCGGGTCTTCGAGAATGCGCGGAAAAATAAAATAACGACACCCGGCATCGAGAGTATGCAAAAAGAGGCGGAGAGAGTGGCTATCGACGGAGGCTAGCCATTCTTTCGTGGCGGCAGGAAATGAAAACCGGCTCTCTCTAAGGAGACTCGACAACGGTACACCGGCGAGCATATGGCGAACGGAGAAGCGATTTCCATGATACGCGACGATAACGCCGCGTGTCTACGTGTGCGCGAGATTGCGCGTACGCTCTATCGATTATAGTGCTTACGAAGAATTGCACTGCTTCGGAGAACACGGTCGTTTCCTTCGCGGCAACGTGTACCGAAAGTACGAACTTCGACTCAACGATATTCTTCATTTATTAACGACCTCTTTGTGTGGAAGCTTTCTCCTGCACGATCTCCTAAACGGAAGCAGCCAAGAAGAAAGGAAACAAGAAAGAGTAGGCCGAGGCGCATTTCCGACCGAAATGCATGAGGAACGTTAGCCTTTGTGTCTTGACTGAGACCACTATTATACCCCTTAAATTAATAAAGTAGCAGCTAATGGTCGTGGAGTAAAAGTTCTCGTAATTCATTCCTCCCTGAACATAGAGAACATAGTTCGTTCCTAAAACTTTTACGAAAAAGATAAATCTTCTAGATACGGGGAAAAAGATTGGAACAAGAAAGCGCTTAATTAACATGGGCGCTCCAAATCGTGCGTAGATATTCCAAGAATATTTCGGTGAAAACAGCGCGCGAAGAAACGTCCGAAATGTATAGTAAACGTTTGACGAGCGAAGAATACATTGCCTTCCAGCGGAAAAAGACGACTCCGGGAGCTGCGTACGAATATAGCGTGTAATAGACGGTGTTGATTCTCCTATACGGCACGTTCATTGCCGGAAACGGAAGCTCCACCTTAGTTGCTGACTACGACAACGTTTGTGTGAACGTACTACTCGAAGAATGTCGCGTACTGACGTACATACATACTTGAAAATCCGATCGTCTATCGGACGATCATATATATCTTTGACGTACATATATATACTTACGTCGAGTCACGAACTGTTTCGATCTCACTTCGAATAATCGCGACAATTTGACAATTCCGAGGATAAGATTACTCGGATAGAAGATTTAGTTTAGCTGTTAATCGAAGCATTACGCGATCGTATCGATGCGTCCAACCTTCCGACGAACGAGTTCAACGAAGCTCGAAATGAACCAATTAAAACGCGTCGACGGTGGCTCGAGTGAATCGAGTGTAAGAGGTATGTAGTCGGTTGCGTAGACACGTGCTATTCGAGGCGCCAATTAATGAAGATGTACGACGTGTATCTATGACACGATGCCAAATGGCACAGGTACATACTTCGGACACGTCCAGGCTTTCTTGGCCAATGAATGAACGCCCACGCATTTCGATGCCGCGCGAGAAGGTCAACGACCAGATGAAATATCACGCGAATTGTAATTCGACGAAAATGCAATTGAGCACAAGGCCGCGTTGCCTGTCGCTGATTCGATGCCAGCAAGCTCTATCGCGCATCCGTTCTTCGTCGTCACTGTTAGATTTAGAAAGCTTTTTGCCGCGGATTCGCTTGACACTGGCCGATTTGCTCGACACGCGTTGGTTCGTCAGCGTCAACGTAGGTGGCCGATCCAAGAGTGCATCTCCTGCTTTCTTTTATCCGCGATTCTTCACGGATGAAATTACTTTTTACCAGCCTTTGCGCGACCATTCTCCTCCAAACGATATCGCGTGTGACACGATGACGAGAATTTGAACAATGTAGGTACATTGCACGCTTTCGAAAAACGATAACCGAACAGACCGTTAGAACGCGATACATATCGTTATACACGAGTTTCAATCTAACGTACACACTCTATCAAGATATCACGTAGATAAAGGCAAATCGTGTATACGTCGTGTAAAGACGTTAGAAATTCACCGAGCATTTTCTGCAAGTTCTCCATTGGCCATTTCAGGCACAAATATTTACTCGCACCACGGTGAATCGAACACGATGCTATTTGTTTGGACTACTTTATCGCATTACTTAATCGCGCTTAACGCGACGCACCAACACCGTGCGTACAAGAAAAATTACCCCCGGCACAAATCTATCGCTGCGTACTGTGCTCTCTCCGCCAACGAATTTTTCTTTCCATTGCATAATCGAAGGACGCGCGAACATGCAGGGTCTGACGAGCTGATTCGATCAGAAAGGAAATCAACGACGTAATTACTCATATCCCAATCACGGACGATCCAGAATCGTTCCATTGAATCGGGTCATAAATTACGAATCAGTCCGAGCGGAGAACCTTCGTGACTTCAAAGCACCAACGACCGCTAAATATTATATTATTCGACGCCGGTTCCGGCGACCTTAAACACACGGTCCACGCACTCACGAATCATGTAGACATCGAGTGTCGAGCCCGGTTCTGACCTGCCATTTTAATACGGTTAAACCTCCACTTCCGAATAAAAGTTCATCACTCGCACGAATCCCTCGCATCCGTCGGAACTCTGGACGGCTGGCGCCCGAAATTATTTTCAGGATTGTGCCTCGGCATGTACACGCGAAAACCTACAACTCCGTATCGAGACGGACGTGGATCGAGCACACGTCGTCGCTGCTCAACGAAAACCGGTGCACGTACACGCGGAATGCGCTCGTACAAATACGCGAGCCAACTCGTGCGCGCACATACCATCTCGGGAAACGCACGTTCGCTTCCCGTCGAAACTTTTGTCCTCTCGAAACCGACCATCGATATCTCCTTCCTCGCACGTGCAAAGTATCGTCGTCACCATGTGCCGCCAACCTATCTGTCATCCCCAATCGAGAGTTCGACCTTCGACGATGCAGGCTTGATTCGTCGTCGGTGCACTCCCGCGTTCGCTAGCCACGTCGAGAGAAAGTAAATTTTTAAACGTCCTTCTTTGGCGCATTCGCGTCACGAACGACGACGCATACTCGATGAATTTTTTTAGCGAATATGCATGACCATTTCGTCTCCTAGAGATCGTCCTCGCATCGGACCCCGCAACATCTCTCGTACGCGATTCCAGGCACGATCACTGTGTTCTAAGTACATTAATCGTTGCAGATTTTACTCTCGAGGAGAAACGAGGGCGATTGTTTGCCGTGCCACAATTGCTCCGTAAATTCTTTACGCGCTCGATCCAACTCTCTCCATCTGAAATGCGAAGCACGTGCGAGTGTACGATGGAATGCACGCAACGCACGCATAATTAAAGTCCGAAACTTCCTCGACGAATTCGAGCAACAACGGACTTTGTCTCGCTGGCGGAGTAATCACCTATTCACGTATGTAACACGGCCGAACGTTATTTTCAAGCCGCGACTTTGCCTAAAAGGCTAATGATACGTCGTTTATTGTGGTCGACGGGTAAAGCCGTCGTTGTTGTTTCAGCAAGACGGTAAATCACCAGTCTCGCAGCAATTAAGTTCTAATTAAGCGTCACGAAACGGTCCTCGATGTTGATTTCATTCATAAGGGCACGCACCACGCGAGCACCACGAGACTCGTACACGTGGAACGTGACTACGATCTTATATAGGGTGTACCAGTTACGTGCAAGACTCAAATCCACTCACGTACTCGCGTCTACAACGATTCAAACGATTTGCGGACGAGAGGGTGGCGCAGCTCGTACCTAGACCCACCCCGATATAAAAGTTTACGTCGTAACCAGGAACCAAGTCGCTACATTCGAGAAAACGTTTCCATCCTACCACGAGCATTTCGCTGATCTAACAGAACTCAACGACAACAAGATCCTATAGACAAAGCGAATTGCACGTTAGTACCTCGGAAGTTAGTATAGTAGAGGAAGTTAGTATACTCGGAAGTACCATTTCTAAAACTGTGGCTTCAAGTTTTAACGAGCTTTGTACGTTTTTAAAGAGGAGGAAACGTCGTGTCTCTAATTACAGAGGATAAAGGTGATCGAAAGTCGTGACTCGGCTTTTAAAAACAAGCACGAGCCCGACGGTCGACGCGTCAATTATATTAGGGGTTGATTCGCGTGGAAGAAAAGCATTTGGAAAAGCCGACATAACTCTCTTATCGCGTGCAATTAATTCCAGGAGCCGGCGTCGCGGCGTCGCCTGCGTGCGTAAATTACGCTCTAAGAATTTTAACAATGAAAAAAAGATCCATAGAAAGAGGAGATAATTTTTTTTAGTATTCAAAGATTTTAAGTAACGTCGAATGCTAGACGTCATTGATTTAAATGGCCTACAAGGCGGTGCGCGAGGGACAGATGTAAAGTCGTCCATTTAAATAACGTCCATTTTAATTTAAAGCGGTGCGTCGTGTTTTTCAGCGTGAAACGCGTACGAATGAATGCGTCAAAAAAGTTAGTCCATGGAAGGTCGCTGCGACAGATGCGTGTGCGTTTTTAAATAACCGAAAGTATCCATTGTTTTAGGCACGACGCGATTGGCGATGAAAAAAAGGAACGGTTCGAGGGATCGATCACTCGTCTCGTACGTATCGAACGGAAGAATATGTGAATATTGTAAAACGTAGCGTCCTGCCACAGAAGAAACGAGCAACGCCACGCATCTTGACCGTAAGTGAAACTGAATGGCCGCATTTTGTCGGATCGTTTAATTCATTCTATGCCATTCTTCGAGCAATTAGTAGCATCGTACGAGTTCTAGCGGCGAAGACTGATGGTACTGTGATTCATATTTCGTTGTAGGCAAGCGTACATGAACGGGACAAACGGAAACGAGCATTTACCGCGAGGAAAACAAACTCGTTAAAATCTAGCCTGGAATATCGATGAGACGGATCGCAAAAACTAGATTGGAATCCGTGAGAAGGAAAAAAGCAGATTGATCGGCTGTGGTGAATTCTCAATTGAAAACACGCGGTTACAAAGGGAAGAGGAAATATCGGAAATTCCACCGTTTCAACACGGTGATTCGTTTAAAGTAAGAAGGCGACGCGCACCTGCGATTTCTCGCCAAGAAAAATAATTCCGCTCGACGGTCGACGTGCTCGCTCGTTTCGAATTCAATAACACAAGTTAAACGATATAGTCGAACGACTCCTCGAACACGCGTTTCGAAACCACGCGGGGTAATAAAAATGGTGGAGATTCGAGCGGTTTACTTTATCTGGGAGGATGGCTCGAAGTGCAATAAACGACTCGGTCGCGGACCAGACCGTGCGGTCTCTCGTTCTCTTCTAGCAAAATCGTTTATCCGTGGCGCGGATGCCTCGAAATCTTTCGGTCATATCCGACGAAATTCCAATATACACTGCTTTCACCGATACATGTGTTTAAGGCTTGAGACTTTGTAACGGTGATAACGTGACTTTGTACCTTTTATCTAATCGTGGATCAGAAAACTAAAGCATTCTTTCGCTGGATTTTGTCACGGTTCAACGACTAATTTCCTAATCTAAAACCTCGAGTATCGGCCATCAGCTATCCAAGTCTTCGGGTATCTAAACGACTTGGCTTCGATTCCTTGTTTTCCAAAGCATTCCATAAATTCTTATGAGGGGCTGACGACGAATGGCGGTCGAACGACGCCAAAGTTATCGCTAATGCTGCCGCGAGCCATTCTCCAGGAAAAATACCATACGTTAGGCAATTGCCGACCGCACGACCAGCAACTACGTATCGTGTTAGATTGCATCGGTGCGATCGATACAACAATCGCCCGAGGGAAAGTCGAAAATTCGCATAGACGGAAAGATGAAGATTCGCCGCGAGGGTTATCCGTTGGCCGGTTTTCGCGATGGCAGCACAAGGACGTCCAGCACCCTCTGGCAAGCTGATACGTGGCGAACTACGTGTTTCCATCGCTTCGGCGTCGCGACGGTACGCTAGGAGGGTCGGTGCTTTCGTATTGATTGTACGTCGGATGATTCATGGGGTTCTCTCTACCGGTGGCCACCCCCGCAATATTCTAAGCCGACACGACCAACCCCATGACTCGAAGCTTATCCCTATGCAGAGGGACACGGCCAGGAGACAGCGCATTTAGGGGAGATACTGGTAGGAAAGGCGAAGGACACTGGGTTGGGCCGCTTCGATTTCGTGAAACAATCACCGGCTGACTCATTAAAGAACCAAAATCTAGAGAGACCACGAATGTCTCTTACCAACGATGACTCCATTCCTGAATTAACTAATATACTACCGACGACGCTATTCTTTCAAATGTTTTCACTTATCGATCAAATATCTTTCAGAGTGAAAAATTCTCCGTGGCTGTTGCGTTTTCCTCTGTCCAATTTCGTCTCGTCTCGTCTCGTCTCGTTTGTCAAAGCGATCGAGATTTTCGGATACCAGCACAACAGGTTTTTGGGACGAATCTGGACGAGAATACAGGCTTGAGGTACGCGCGTGTACGAGAGACAGGGCGCTCGTAGCACATCTGGCCGCAGATTCAAGGCCGGACAATCAACTTTGTATAGAAGAGGGACCTCCCCCTCCCGACGTTTGCGTCGGTACATACGTACACGATTCTCGTATGATATCCAAGGACAAACGCTTTCCCCAATGGCGTTATTTATAATCCTTATATCGTGGTGGAAGCCGAACATACATTCTCGGTGTACGAGACACCAAGAGAAAGAGGACACGGGAGAGGGTGGAGACGAAAAAATCAGACAAGGTCGCCGTACGCGTGCTATCACCGTTAACGCAATTCCTTATTGTCTCTATTAGAGCGAATAGCATGGGATTTTAGAAAACTCTGCGACCTCGGGCCAGTCACTTTATCGATTTTGTTCCCCTCGTCTATCTGTCTCAAACATCGAAGGCAAAAGTTCGACCGCAAGCATGTCGCGAACGCGTTCCGAATGAAATTCAAAGATCGACGGATATCCACGAACGAAATCCAATGTCATCGTGATCTCTCTCCGCGGGGGTTTCTGCGATCGTACATCCCTGTCGCTTCTACTTAAAATGTAAATATATACGAAAGTGTTTGTATGTTTGAAGATGATAATGCGAGGCTAAGCAAAGTTTCCCACTATCCAGTACTCGAACTCGAGGGTTTCGATAAGCGGCTGTAAATAGTACGTACTCGGTAAACTTTGAACTCGTTTTTGGAACGAACCAGGGAAAGAAGGAGCGTATCGATCGCGAAATCTTCGTTGGCAGAAGTTTCGGTTCGACATCCCTCCACTGTTCCGGTATTCTTTGGCTTCGGTATAACGTTACCACAAAGGTGGTCAGCGTGCCACGATCGAGAACAGCAGCCGTCCGCTGGTTGTTTTATGCATTTTACCGATCAGATTGTTAAAAGTTAACGCGTTGCCTGGACTCACCACCGGGACGAGAAAGATTTTGAAATATTTCGCTTCGTAACGCGTGTCTAACGTATGCTCGTAGCAGCGAGCATAGAGAGCTGGCTCCGACAGAAAAATCCATGAGACCTTTACGAGACGATACTCGACACTCACGATCCTCTTTTGGCTTAATCTGCAAAGATGATCTCCGCTCGTCGCTGGATTACGCCTTTTAAAAGGGAGAGATCGTTCCTCCACTCGTTGAATATTACGCAGTCTCCCACGATATTCGAAAGACGTATATACACGACACTGAAATCTATCGAGTTCCCTGCGTTTCGATCTTTAAGCCATTCTATCTCCGTTGGAATGACATTTCTACCATATTACATACTTTAAAAAGGAGCGGATACGTCACCGTGTTAAATTACAATTTCTCGCGTTTGATCCGCTTTCTTAGTTACGGCAATAGTCGAAGCGAGGGAGACTGCAATTTTCCGAGACATCCGTCTTTCTACGAGACGTCTTCCAACTATGTATTACGGACGAACAAAGCTCGAAACAAGATTACGCTTTGAATTACACGCCGAGTTCGGATACCAATTCATCCGTGATTACCTAATCTCTGGCTGGGAAGTTCTCGGAACGAACAACAACTTGGAGAAAAAGACTTCCTAGTCATGCGAACTCAACTACGCTCGTGGTGCAGCTTCGAGAAAGCTGAGTCGGACACCGTCTGATCTCGCCCGTCAACTAAAACTTCTGGTCCAACTTTGCTAATTAGCTTTTTACTTTATAAGTACGACGTCAACTTTAAGCATTCGGTGAAATTCTAATAATCAACGCTATAACTAATAATTAATACTCGATAATGATTGTCAGTAATGACTGTGCCCAGGATCTCGTTCGATCACGACGTCATACCGCTTTCGTGAACGAAACTCGCGTCGAATTGATCTCGACGAATTAGAAGAGTACCGAGAATAACTGACCTAGGGTACAGGAACCAAACACGTTGGTCTGTTCCAAATTAGCAGACCACTAGAGCAGAATAAGCATAAATCGTAAACCATAGCGCTGCTAAAAGTATAACCGCAAGAGGAAGAGAGCGAGAGGGACGAAAAGAGAGGAGAAGCGGTTGAAGCGTTGGTTTTAGAGGTTAAGTCGCTCGTACGGTGTTACAGAGACGAGATCACGCGTTAATTCGATACTTCCTGCTCGCTGGACGAGACAAGATTTTTCTCGAGGATTTACTCCGCGGTGCTTGAAAACCGCGTGCTGCTGGATATATTCCAGGGAAGCCCTGTCTTAAACGACATCGTTCGTCCACGGTCTACTCCAACGACTTGGTTCGTTGAATTCTCTGCCGTTCCACGTTTCAACGTAAATTCCTATTCAAGAGATAAAAAAAAAAAAAGGAACATAGGCTCGTTAGAAGCGGCGAATAAATTCGTTAAAAGGCGGAGGGAGTCGTGCGGACGTAAATATGTAGGTCGGATAAGACCAGGAAGCGAGGGATTTCGAAAGCAAAGCCGAACGCGAAAGAAGACTCGGCTCTTCCTACCTATACGCAAGATTACGCATATTTGTGGCTCAAAGGACCGTCAGGGCCAGCGGTTCGAGCAACCTTGCAAGCAACCTCCAGCAGGTATACACGACTGAAACGCGCCGATGCCGGGATAACCGGTTTCCGCGATGTACGTTTGTCGAAACGCCTTAATTACCAGGACCTCTGCTCGTCCTTTCGTCTCTCTTTCTCCATCCTTGGAGCATCGCAGGGACGTATTCCGCGATGCTGTGTGCCCATGCTTCAACTGGGTCACGATAGGCATCGGCAACTTCTTTCGAAATCGAGTAACTGCGTTGAAACGTATCACGGCCGATATCGAACGGTATCTACCGTCTTGGATATCGTGGAAGATACGTGCTTTTCGATATCGTTCGACATTTCAGCTAGATTTTCACCTGCCAGTTATTTCTCGTCGTCTAAAATTCATTAGAAGCGCGATGCAACGAGTTTAATCTGACAAAGTGCAGTCGGAAAAAATTACGCAGCTCGGGTACTCCGAGATACCGATCGTTGCTTCCTAGTTATTGCATAAAAGGAATACGATCTGTTTTCGTTAAATTATACTATATGCGCGTTGGCAATGGCAACTGAAGCGGGTCGAAGGTGATCGGAAGGAGGTTGAAAACGGTCAAAGCGGATTGGAGTAGATTGGAACGAATTGAAGCGAGTAGGTAACGAAGACGAACGCGCGTACATTTTCGTATTAGGACAAATCGATGCAATTTCATCAACGGATGTTATGTTCAGAGGTCCATGGAGAAATGGCTGTATCTCGTCCACTCGATATACAGAATACGTACAACGTTCACCAGGTCCCGTGAAGCAGTTTACCGTTTTCTCGCCAACCGCTCCACTACAGCCAACGTCTGGTTCGATCCTTTCGTTGAAGTTTCCTCTCCCTCGATCCTCGACGTAGAAAACGGTACGATATCTGCTCTCTCGGTCGCTCAGCCCCGTCCCTTTTTCCTCTATTTGCTAGCCGTTCTATTCACGCGCTCGCTACACACAGACACCGACACAGATTATCGGTCGTCCGTATGACTCACTCGAATAGTGGCGTACTATAGAGGCAGTCGCCACGGCGGAACGAGCTGCTGCGATAATCCATTCGACTCTCCGTCAACCAAATAGAAATACAATTGCGCTCCGCGTACTTGGCATTTGCAAATCCACGCGTTACCGTATCTGCTGCGACGACGTTGGTTTTTCAAGCAGAATTCGACCGTGCGAACCTACCCACCCAGTTTTTGCCAAAGTTGGAAACAAAATACGCCTGATCATCGCGAATTTTTCGGTGGTCACCTAACGGTATCGAGTGACGCACGGCGATCTTGTTAATGTCAGGAATGCTCGACGTTCCTACGAATCGTGAGCGAATCGTTTCACGGGACCAGTCTGAAGACGCGCAGATTCCGCGATGCCCTGTCCATTCTAGATTTTCCATCTCCACCATGTATCTTAACGACGTAGGTCATGGAGGCCAAAGAAACACTCCATTACACCGTATCTCCGTGAAGGAATTACTCAACCGAGAAAAACACGTCTCACGTTCTCTAACGCTGGTGAACGACGATATGCGCCGTGTCTGTATATCCTTCGAACGAGTCAACCACGGAACGTGAACGAAACGAGTATCGAACGAATAAAATTCGCGATAAAATTCGATGTAGGTCTATCGGAGAAGATAACGAAGTCGTGTCCCCAGGTTGCTCCGGAACGAGAATCCTCGTTGTGCCTCTCGTTCCAGCTAGATAAACGTACGTAGCGCTCGCTAAAAAATAGAAAGACGGCAAAGTTCGAGGAAAAGCGGAACGAGCTTGGGTCCGAGTTGGTTGTATCGGTAAACGAACGTTCGCGAGTCTCGTGCGAAATACCGTATGCTCTACTTGCGAGTTATGGTGGTCGGAGTTGCGAAATACCGTGGCGCAAAATACGAGAGTAACGAGGAGGGGAAAAAATAAAAAGCTCTCGGCCAGCACAAGTTTTAAATGTTGCGCGTTTACAAGCACAGAGGATACACATTAGGCGTGTCTCCCCTGAACCCCGTATTCAACCGAGCATGGCGAAACCGGAACCTGAATATATATCAGCTCGGTCCCATTTAGCCTTCCATCTCGCTTCAGAAGCTAGTCGAACGTAGCCGCCGTGAAATGGCAATCCGCCCGCAGACCTCGGGGGAGTGTCAACCAATTTTTATCGCCTCCTTTTTATCTCTCCGTGCTTTTTATATTCCCGATATGCTCGAATTTCTCCAGCTTTACGACTCTGATTTTTCTTCCTCGTGTATCGTGCAGAGTCGAACGCAGAGCAAACGGTGCAAAGAGTAAAAAAGCTGGTGCGGCTGCGATACTTTTCGAGGATGTCGGTCGAGTCGGTTACGAGGGAGGAGGCACGCGGTGTCGTGTCACGGTAAAAGGCACAGCACCACAGGGTTAAATACAACTCGAATCGTTTCTCTCGAGTGGTGCTCGTACGTCTTCGCGTTGCCCTTGTAGTCACGCGGCACCGCGTGCGATACAGCCTTAACCTTAACCTCGAACACCGACTGCACACCATGCTACGCGCTAGTACTATTTTAAGGTCTCGTTTTAACTCGACTCCGAGAAACGGTGATACACAACGCGCGTCTTACACGCTCCTACGTGCGGTTCCATATCCCAACGGGACCGAGGCATCGCTCTTCATGTAACGTTTCATTAAAAATTTGTCAAGCTTGAAACGCTTTACCCTCGCGGCCTACTTTTGCTCCTCCGGCGTAACGGTCTTCCACGACTGTGAGGAACTCCACTTTTATCTGTTCCCTTAATAATAGATGGCAACGATAGATGCATAAAATTGCGAACGTACGTTGGACGCGGAAGACTCGTAAGCGTCCTTTTACGCGAGGCACGAACGATCGAAACGAACGGCTGGAGACAGGAAGCAACAGCGCGGGTCGCATCGATCGTACGCGATTCGACTGGAACACCCTCGGCGAGGCTTCAATCTGTCAGCGCGTCACTCTCTCACGACGAACGGAACTTTAACCTTCACCTTGAACACGCCCTCCGTGCACGGAAACTATTTTAGGGTGGCGTGCTACCCTGAAAGAGAAACGAGTACCGGCAACGCGGCTGCGCTCGTACAGTCTAATCTTAACGTGTTCCACGAGGCGACTTGATCGAGTTAAAGCGGCCACAAAGGACGAAGACATCGTGCCATAATCGTGCCATTGTACTCACGTTTAACCAGCCAGTCGTTTATTCACTCGCGAGAACGTTGGAAAAAAAGTAACGACATCCCACGGTCGCGCGGAAATAACGCGGCTAGATTACCGTGGGTGTTTCGAGTGACTCAGAACCGATTAACGCGCCAGTTCGTTAGCGCGTAATTCCGACACGATATGATTAAACGTAAATTCAGTGTCGTCGCGTGTTCGGAAACCTGTCGGAAAATTCAAATACATAGATTGGACGCGTGCGGCCATTGAACACGAACGGCTACCGAATTCAGCCGTATGTGTTTGTACAGCTGCGAACAGCGTATGTGCACCGATCGCTTAACGAACGAAGTATTTCGACGATCCTGAGTATCGATATTCGAATTTCGTAACTGGTGTACGAGAGTCGATTTTTACAGACTCGTTTATTACGAGACAGATTAATTTTGCTGGATAATCGGCGGAGCGCAGTTGCTCTCGCGTAGGCAGCAAAAAAATTCCTCTTAAGTAAATTAATCACGCGAATCGAGTGGAACGGACGCATCTGAAAAATCTCGGTCGATGGAAAAAAGAGAAGTGGAGGACGATATCGCGGTGTGGAGAAAGAAAGTGGAAGGGAAGCGAGATCGAGGAGGAAAATAATCGAACGAGACCGTACGCGAAATGATTTATAACGTGCTCGAGGTAGCGTTAGTCACGACGCGAGCAAGGCAGACACGATGCGATACCGAGATTCGATATTTACGCGGCTACGCTCCGCCATTATTCAGTTCTTCAATTATTAGATAGCCATTGACGTTAGGCCATCAATCCGACGATTCGTTCCCGTTTCTGGATACTTTAGACGGTCGAGAGTCCATCCGGCCAGGCCCATTGCCCATTCCGAACCGTAGGGCAACCGAATAATACAGAAACACGTGTCGTTTCGTTGCATCCATGGAAAACAAATAAGGGTTTCGCTGGGACAACGGTGCTTCGCCTTTTACTATCGACCAACCCCACTGCTTCAATCCATGAAATTCGAAGCTGTAACTACATTTTCCTACCTAATGGCATAGCACGCCGCCTCGGAACGAAACGTATGCGAGTGCAAGGCCATCGCAACCCCTCGATCACCATCATTGGAATACGATACATCGTGCTCGTCAGCGTTACAATAAAAATACTACCATGTTAACGATAATACGCGGAACGAATGCAGAAAACATCTATCTGCATGAGGCACGAGCCATAACGAGTAACGACGTAAGACGAGGAATGCGTCGCCGTAAAACGGTGCGATCGCATTAGTTGAACCAATTAACGTAATTAACTGTAATTAATTAGAAGCAAAAAGGGACCGGATCGGAGGCTCGTCGTAGCCATGGCATTGTCAGTTCGGCGAAAGCGGCGCACGACTCCGCGGGACGCTGCCAATCACCGCTATCACTTCCACCGTTTTTGGCACTTGGAATTAAAACAAACAATTGCACGAATCAACGGCCGCGATCTCTTTGTTCTCGATGGGATCGTTGCACGGAGAGTGCACCGCCTTCGCAACGATTCCAACGGATAAGTCGCAATCGCGATATTTTCGACCGTGTAAATATTTTTACCACGACATCCTTCTTTTCCCACGATTTCAAGAAATTTCATACGAACGATAATAAGCAAATTTTAACTCGGTCCATACCGGTTCCGTTATCGGAACGCCAAATCGTCGCGGAATCATCGAAAATAGAACGTCTGGAGCGAGATACAACGAGAGCTTAAGAATACGGACATTTTGCCAATCTTTTCCTCAACGCACGATGATCTGGCAATCTTTTTTCCTCAGTGGTTCCATGGTCGTTGGCTGATACGTCGAAATGAAAAGAGGAGGCGAGAACCAGAGGGAGAATGGTTCTCGTAACCACATTATCACGGATTTTCCTGTCGGTTCGTGGCTCGTCAACGAGGACGTGGCTTAATCCATTATGTAGCTACTGTGTTGGCTCTTCAAGGCGGCTTTTCAAGCGTCGCGCACACAAAGACGCGCTCGCACACCCACTCCCGGTGCGGTGGCCTCTTCTGCCCGTCTATCGTTCGAGCAAACAGTGATATTACCCGGCCAACACGACGACCACCACCACAGTCAACGACAGTACCACGCTCACAAGGAACGCAAAGTTCGCTTTGCGTTCGTTGAGATATTTCGTGTATTACGGTTCACAAAACCAGAATTGAAGCTGCATACAGAAGCAAGAGAAAGGGTGATGCGCGCTTCCACTCTCGCAACGACTCCACTCTCATTTCTCCGTGGACTTGACTAGAGAAAAAAGTCGATATAAAAGGAAACGCTCTATCCTGCTATTATGTTATACCAATACGATGTACCACGTTCCATTCCTGTTTACTAAAAGGAAGACGCTCTGGTGAAACGGTTCCGTCGATCATCGGAATCCCTGAGATACGTAGCAGAAAGGCATGAAGCATGCTGTGGCTGTTGTGGATCTGCCTCGTCAAGGCTAGGCATCCAAACAAGATTTATGCTCGGCAAGGCAAATACGACCAGCGTCAATATGTTTCGACCACGTGTTCGGATTATGCAATAAACGTGACCATCCTTTCAGAACATGTCGTCGAGTCGTTTCTGCTCTGATCTTCGGTCTCCAGTTACTTCTGCTGACAAATCACAATCCCGAGGCACAGGTAAAGATAGACGTAACACGTGCGATCCGCGTAAAGGAACAGAATCGTAATTGCATGTGACGTACGATTTTGAAACGATGGGGGCTGTGGAGGAGGAGGAGATGATGGTCGGAAACAAAGTCTGACTCTAAATTCTCGAGAGAAGGCAAAGAGAGTGCACAGGAGAAAAAAAGCAGAAAGAGCGAAGTGACGGTACAGAAGCTAGAAAGCTTTTGTACGTTCAGCATCGAGGGAGAGAGAAGGGAGAGAAAGGGCGAGGCTAAACCGAACTAAGAATGCGGGGGAGAGAACAACGTAGAGAGTAGGGCACGGATGGCGAACAGCTGCCAGGGTCTATGGTGGCCGTTTTGTGTGAACGTGCCCCCATAACCCCCATACTCCCTCCTTCCCCCGCTCTCACTCTGTTGCTCCTACAGCCACTGGAAGCCCTCGTGTATACTATACAGTCATCCATCTATCCCTTGCTCTCCCTGCTTTGCAAAGAATAAAAGCGCGCTCGCGACGCACGTGGAAGTGTACGCCCGCTGTTAATCTATGTGTCCAATCGAACCGAAAATCTCCATGGAAAATATTTCTCCTAAAGGAAATCATCGTAGACAAGCATCAAAAGGACAGCTCTTTCTCCTCAACCATCGGGCCAACAATCGGAGCAGGAGTTGTCTTACAGTGAAAAACGTCACGGTAAAACATGGTTGACGAGCAAAGAATCCAGAAAGTTTCTAGTTTTCCAGAAGCTACGCTTGTCTCGAAATATCGCGCATCGACGATAGGTCATCGAATCGAAGGTGAACATGATGAAAATCGTCAATCACTCTATGTATCTGTCCATCTATCGAACAATCTATGAGAAAGGCAAAAGTATTACGACCGTAAGTGTTAGATAACAACAAGCGACGGCTGTATCGCGCGTTAGGGCAGGGATATCAGCTTCTTAACGCTAAATCAATGCTCTTCTCGTCAACCCTCTTTTTCCATTAAGGCTTTGCCATGATCCAATCTACTCGACGCTGGCTACCGAACGACAAGGACGATTAAAGGACCCAGCAAACGAGCACTTATCGCATCGTCGACTAAATGAAACGTAGCAGTTTGGAGAATCGATCGATTTCTCGATAGCGTCTGATACCCGATTTACAATTTTACGAAAGACGAAGGGAAAATTATTTTGTAATAATTTCATTTTTAGAAAAGACAGAAGTAAGAAAATTCTCCGAAGAATAATTTTATATTCTTTTAGCAAGCGTGAGTTTTGAACGCTAAATTTTTGTTGATGCGAGTAACGCAATAAATTATTATAACGCGATATCTCGGCAGCCATGGAAGCATAGTATGTTGGCGAACACGATGGAGACACGCAAGAAGAAACATCGGAGCGCGTCGTTTTGTTCGGCAACGGTAACATTGTTGAAACATGAGAAGATATTGTCCACTTGACAACGGAGCCATGGCTTGGAAGAGAATCACTCCGGGTGCACGTGATGCCCAACCGATACACGCCGGCTTCTCTACCTTTTCGTTCTGCCTCTAGAAGACAGTCGATGCCTCGTGCCCGTTCGACAAATTCTCGATACGCAGGCGAAGTGTCGTTTCGAGAATCCACTACTAAACTAAAATACCGGTCTGAATCATTCATCGAACAAAAGAATTTCGAGCAATTTCGTCGAGTAATCTGGACGAGGCGGGGGGAAACGAGAATCGTAAACAAAAGACAAATGGAGCGAGAAGTCGAATAGAGTCGAAAAATAGTTAGGCGATTGTTTCGCGAGTTCAGTCGCTGCTCATCTCGCATGGTTGAATCTCTTCCTTTTCTTTTTTCTTGCACGTTGAAATTCCAACTCGAATCTAAAACGATCGAAACGTTTCGTAACGTTCGCCAGGTAGGCAGCCGAAGAAGGAGAAGAGGAAGAAGACGACGAAGAAACAAAGCAAATGGAGAAAAAGAAGGTGAACGGAGAATGGGTAGAGGGGGGCTTTCGAGAAGTAGGAGGAGGAGGTGATGGTGGTAGAGGATTGAAATGGACGAAGGGAGGTTCGAGAAAAGGCGGTCCTCAGGGCTCCTTGTCCCCGACGTTTAATTTCAAGCAGTCGAAGGAGCTCGTAACATCTCCGCCGTGTTTAACATCGAGAAGAGGGCCTTGGGAAGAAGATGCCCGCGATCAACCCAGAACCAGTTCTCGCGCCTTAAACGGACGGTTCTCACGCATTTATGGCCCTTCATCACGCTTTCCATTCGACCTAATTGCCGCAATCGAGCTCCGTGAGAACCACTGTCTCTCGTGCACCGTTCTGCAGGAAATTGGAATACCTGTATCGCGTAATCGCGCCAAAATCGAACCGCTGTTCCAACGACTCGAAACAGTTTCGTTCGAAAGACGATAACGAGACACGACAAACGACTGGTTATTTAATAAGAACGAAGAAAGGGAAACAATCATCAAGTTGTAGAGATTGCGGTAACTACTATCAACGATAACGCGAAACAAAAGAAACTAGAATTGAATAGTGTTTATCGCGTAACAATGGTTGAGAATTACTGCTCGAGATACGATCGTTTCGTGATCAATAATACGGCCGTACAGCCGGTATAAAAGAAGGCGAGTCGGTTAACTTGAACGTTAATGAGTCATTCGAGAGCTGTGTTTGACACGTATCTGATACTTAATTACACCGCTCTACTGAATAGCGTTAACTTTTAACAAATTTACCGGGCGTGTAACAAATTACTCGTGTACGATGAGTCCGACTTTTCCTGGTCACCGTCTCCTTTTCTTCTGGTTACATATTTCGCTACGCAGTCCTCGCTACGCCTCTACTCGTCAGCTGTGAACGCGACTATCGAAACGTAAGACTGGAAACCGAGGTTTACGCTAGCGGAACAAAGAAAGTCAATGCCGTGACGTTTCCACGAGCTTTTTTACGGTTTACTCTAAATCCCGTTACGCGAGATTTCGCCTAGATCGCGCTGAATTATTAAAAAGGAGCGACAAACCGTATCGAAACCGGGTCGATAACCGACGGTCTATACGTCCAATCGAACAAAGACCGAACTCGCTGCGAGCAACAATCGCAAGAATTCGACGCGAGCCAGCTTCCCGTTCCACGTAAAACCGTAATCTCCGAACCAACTCTCGTTCGTCGTAAAGTGACGAGAAAATCGCGACTATTCATGCTTGACCGCTCCGGAATATGAAATTTTATTTCATCGCCTGCGCTGCGTTTCTCTGATCGCGATCGTTCCCAGTTAAAGAAGAATGTACGTACCCAATTACCACGGACGAAGAAAATACTACCGTTTAATCGGACCATCGTTTAATGCGTAATCAGAATGGTATTTAACCCGTTCCCGTATACCAAGTCACACACTCATGACTGATTATAGTTAAATCAGCAACAAGTAAAAATTATATTCTAACCGAATATCTGTTTTCATTTGAAACTTTATTTCACTTCATAAAAGAATAAATCGAGCAACGTAATATAATGTACGATAGTCATAGCCATCGTGTGTTAAATACAAATAGTCAAGTTTAACGAATATAGACATAAGACAAATAAGAAGGCAGGGAATTCACGCGACATCGTATCATAATTTGATAGCTTTATCGTTATTTCGGGTTTTTTTCCTCGTCGTACGATTCTGTAGTCGAGGAGTACGCCAGCTCCCCGACACTCAAAGTCGTCGTCCAGGAAAAAGAAGGTATACGCCAGGGGATAGAGAGGATACCACTCGAATAGGAACCGGAACTCGCGGTCCGTGCTCAGAATTGACTACACGATTGCACATGTACAGCCGTGCATATGAATCAGATAAAAGAGAGCCAGAGGAGTTTGTAGGAGCGCAACGCGCGGAGAGAGTTTATCGACTCGTCATTGATTTCTTTGTCGCGCGAAAATAAATCTCCGTACCATATCAAGGGGAGAGAACACACGCGCGCTCGCACGAGCACGCACCCATCGGTCATTAAAGGCGGACACTTTCAAAACCGTAAAGACCGAATTGAAAATCGTTTAACAAATCGAAACTCAACGATTGATAACAGAGACTTTCCATCTAGCGAGCATCGCGATGTTGCACCGTCGACTTTACAGTCTATCGCATTCGTATAAACACTACCGGCCTTTTAACTTACTGTGCCGTTATCTAGAGCGAATCTCCTGCTCCGCGAATAATTCGACGTATATACCGGTGGAAAAGGAAATGGACGCGCTGGTTCTTATCAACACTATATAAGGTGGGATCACGAAAAGGGGCGAGGAACGTTTAGATATTTTGAGACACAGCATACATCACGATCTTATTGATGTACACTTAATTCAATGGTGTTTAGCTGGCTCGAGGAAGAATGATCTATCTTTTCGTTCAACGATAGCCCTGTAACTCTCTTTTCGTTAACCTAGCTAATTTTGAATCGAGCATCTTCCTGTCGTAGATTGTACATATGTATTAAGAATGCGAAAGAAAAATACAAATATCAATTATAACATATAATAAAATAACAGGCGAGTTTCAGCCTATGACGCGGTGTCGCGTTCTGTAAAATCTTTTGTTTTGACACGATATATGTTTCGTACGAGTTTACGAGAGAAATGTGTACGATATCGTAATGTCGTCGAACGAGCAAGAACGAGCCACGACAAGGAAGTTGAGGGGATGCATAACATAGTAACGTGAATATCTATTTCAGTCCATATCCATCTTGGACATTTAATATTAGTCGGACATGTCGGTTTATATTTGTTCTATCGGTCTTCAATAACGAAACGAATTCGGAAATTTCGGTAACATCAAATGTCGCGTAGTTCGTGCAAAAGACAGGAACTTGACGCCGCCTGTCAACGAGAAAACATTTTATACCACGTTCTGAAAACGCGCCGATGCCGAAAGTCAAAAATTCACAAAGATATATATGTACGATGTTTTAAAACTCAATAGAACAAACTCTGATACGTTCTTCCAGAGAACACTACAATCCACGTGCTACGAAATACGTTTTCATCGAACCGGCGTCACCCGGCGTCATGCCGTGTACCAAACTCTTGATTCAAGGTCAAAGTAAAGCGAATCAACAGGCAAAAACTTATTTATCGGCAAATAAGACACGCCAGAAGTTGTAGAAATGTTTTCACTTACTGTTAGCAGCGAAATATCCTGAAGAAATTTGTCGGAATACGGATCCCAAGCACTTGCAACAACACTTCACTCGAGTATGCCGGTCACTGCGCTTGTGCGTTCAAATTCTCCAACCACGAGCGAGATACTACTGCCATCTTACGTGGCGAGAGGTCGACTAGCTTATCCACAAAGCCTGTTCTCAAAGGCAACGGTTAATTCTTATTTGCATGAAAAGGAGTAATTAATTATTCATTTAAAAAACAGGCGACAATTTATTTAGGAAACTTAGAATCGTAAAACTTTGTAAATTTAACACACTCGTTTTTTACTTTAACGTAATTTAATTATGAAAACGTTCATAACCTTATGTTAACGAGACTTACGCGTTACAATTTGAAATGCTGGACATTTTTATTAAGAATTATTTTCCCGATTGAAGTCATTCTTAGTACTGCTGTTACTTGTAAACTTAACGAATGAAATATTATAACATACCGTAAATTATGTGTAAAAAAATTGATATCGAATGTAGTGATTGCAGATATGTATTTGGTTGTCATAGAAAACAAAAAGGAATCGAACGAATGTCATTAGTTGAATAAGATTGAATAGATTTTAGGAGAAGCATGAATATGAATTTATTGACTTTTTATTACTATAGTTACAACATAAAGACGATATCCATATTCTTTTTTCCATGTCCAAAGTAAAGAAATCCATAATGCGGACTATGTAATTTATGATAAAACGTCATTCCAGGCCAAAAAAGACTATGTAAAATCACTGATTGTTTGCCATGTAAAAACTGTAGATTCCAACATCCTAATAAGATATATTAAATTATACGAAGAAAAAAAATAACTTTCTAAAATTATTATTAAAATTTTTCTAATCAAATGATCACCTGATGGCACATCCATATCAATTGTATCTAAAAAATCTATTGCGTAATTATAATCAGGTCTCGTAAGTAAATTGGTATTCCATTTTTGTTGTGGGGAACGAGCGTGCAAATACGACTTTAAATACGAAGCATCTGTAACACTGAGTCCTTCGAAACTTAAATTTTCAATTACGTTCCCATTGGGACACTTAAACCATGCACCACGAGGAATTATTATGGCATCTTCTCTAATTATCTCTATCGTAGCTGCTAGTCTGTCTTCCTCTTTCAGTTCTTTTGGTATAGGGCCCTAAAATATCAAGAATTGTTGATTTTTAAACATTCTTCTCTTATTAATTTGAAAAATTAATCTTTCCAACTGTTTTTGACTTACGTCGTAATACTTTTTAGGGTCTTCGTTTGGCGGGAACGGAGGATTAACGTTATAAACGTTGGTGGCTATAGAAGGATCCCCTTCGAACTTATTAATCGTAAGAGGTGTCAGGAATCGTGCACATTTATTTGCCTTCGGTAGTAATAACCAATTTAAGCCATCCGTACTAATTCAGATATTCTACCTTTTTAAAATGCTCTGTTAAAGAATCGTTTTGATATGTTAACTTACCTGTAATAATATACTTGATCGTTCAGGCAATCTTTTTCAAAACCAAACGCAATATGATAATCATTTCGAACCCCATAGATTTTACCCCAATAATAACACTTTTGAAAATGATTTTCTTGTTGCAATATTATGAGAGAATTTTGTAATAGCTGTGAGTTTTCTGTTCCCACGCATATGCCAGCGTAACCAAAGATATCTAGAGTCTCTAAAAGTTTCAGACAATCCATTTCGTTCTATCGTACCGAAATCATAAATTAGTCTTAAAACATTTTAAAAACAATCGAAAAAATGAGATGATTTTCGCATCTGAAAAAACTGATCGAATCTAATTTATGTATAAGCAGTGTCTTCATACTCCAGTAGATGGATCCGTATAATATATGATAAAAACGTTTCATATAATCTTGTTTATTTGATTTGAAATGAAAGAAAAATGTCATCATCCGGAGAGGAAAGTGATCAATTGACGGATTTGGAAGCAATCCGTGATCGAATGTTAAGTCAACCACGAAGTGAACGTATGCAAGTTAGTGCATGGGAAGATGACGATGATGGAGTAGAGGCCGAACGTAATGCAAAAGGTTAGCTGATGATTTGGAATTGTGTATTACAATTTTTCACTATCAATTTTGTAACATGTATATGTGTTTTATAGAACCTGATGCAAAAGAAATTTTGACTGCAGCGGAGAATGGGGAGCTGGATAAAGTGCAAAAATTATTAATGGAAAACCCGCTATTGTTAGAATGTACAGACAAAGATGGTTACACTCCATTGCATAGAGCATGTTATGGCAATCACTTAGGAATTGTGGAAGTATGAATATTACATTTTGAACGTAATTTATTCTTTGACAAAAGTGTTCATAAATAAGTGCATCACTGTTTTATCTTGTTCGTAGTATTTACTTCAAGCAGGTGCAAAGATAGATGCTAAAACTATGGATGAATGGCAACCATTACATTCTGCATGTTGCTGGAATAACGTTGAATGTGCAATGGTATTAATTGCAAATGGAGCAGATATAAATGCCAGAAGTAAAGGAGATCAAACTCCTTTGCATTTAGTATCTGCAAGTTCTCATAATTCTCCTGCTTTGCAACTTCTTTTATTGCATCCAGATACAAATCCAAGATTGGTAAATTCAAGCGGAGATACAGCCGAACAGATTGCAAAAAGAACAGGAAAGTATTACCCAATGTTTGAAATTATTGAAGATTGCTTAAATGTTATTTGAATCTATTGCTTAATATGTTTATTAGATATGTTTATATACACATGTTACAATATCATGAACAAAACAAATTTATGAAATTAGAAGTTGTAAGCATATCATTAATATACTATTGGTACATTTATAAATATGTTAATAAGTCTGTATTTCCTGTACTATAACAGAATATAAAAGTATAAATGTTGATATGTTATTAGAACATAAAAGTTATTGTATTGAAAACTTTAGGGAAATAATACTTCAACAGTTGGATTTTTATCTACTAACTACAAATATAATGATTGTGTGATATCTTAGGAGTTTGATGTGATTCTAATTATAATATAAAATTATCACTATTGTGACACTAGTGTCATAATTGTAAAAAACATCCTTTTTATTTTATAAGATAGATAATAAGATTTATAAGATTAATAAAATGAAAACATACGTTGAACAATATTTAACATTTACATGTTGTCTATCCACTTAAAATATATTTTAGTTTTATTTACATTAGAGTGACGTTAAATTTACAAATTTTGGAGTACCATTGCTTAAACGTTTTGATCCTTCCCATATGAGAATAGTGAAGTCTTCGATTACAGCATATAGGTGATGTTGATCTAAAGCCCATGCTATCGCAATTACTGCTCCGCATCCTTTTATACCGTTTATAATTTCTCTGACTAATCTTAAATCCCAACTACTCCATAGCCTTATTACACCATTGTCTAATCCTGTTGCAATAACATTTACAGAAACTCCTTCTGGTGCGTTGCTATAGCAAAGAGCTGTTATTCTTCTTCTTGATAAAATAGATCCAACTGCCCTTGCATTGATAGTAAATACTTTCAATTCGGATTGACTGGAAGATGTGCTTTCACTAGGAATTTCATAAGTAACTGCTATATCTCCGAGAGTTTCACTAATCGATAGTAAACGAATAGGATAGTTCTGTTCACAGAATATGGATCTTATGTATGTTAAACTACAAAAGGATAACAAATAAGTTTAGATGTTATATGAATGTTTTTATCTATTTATTTATTAGAATACTTACCTATTTAAGTCCCAAATAACAATAACACCACTTGAGTCACCTGAAACAGCGATGCTAAATGCCCGTGACAGAAACACTGTTGTTATTCTACTTCTATGAGCTAACAGTACAGATGCTGGTGTTAAAGTGAAGTCAATTTTACTCATTACAACTGTGTATGTATACACCGTAATTTTACCAGATAAATGACCTATCCATAGTTGTCCACAATCTGGAGCTGATCCCAAGATTGTAATCTAAAAAAAAATTATGTTATGTAATTTGCAATTTAAAAAAGTAATAGAAAATAGTAATGTATCTATTTACTGGGTCAAGACCCGAAGATCTAATTAATGGCCTTGGTGGTTGCTCTTTTTTACATTTTAGTCTTACAATTCCATCTGTACCATTCCATGATACTAAAGCAGCTCCTGATACAAATGCTCCACTTAACATACTTGTGCCTAGAAAGAAACATTATACAATCTAGTTCTGCAAATGTGTCTATTGAAATGTTTACATGAAATTAATGATATGTACCCTTCTCTTTTGTATAAACAAGTAATAAAGTAGTATAGCTAGATAATCCAAAAACATCACCAGTCATTAAAGGAACTAAAGATGCTAAGGGTGCTTTATGTTTATGTTTCCAACATAAAACTGGTTCATTTCCAGGAGCACCAACATAGTTTCCCCATTTTATGCCATCTACACCTTCAATAACTTGTGGTAATGAACTATGAACTATTGTATTTGCAAGATTTTGAATCAGTAAGGGATGCGCAACCGTAAATAATTGCGCTGGTGTTTGGCCATACGTTCGAACCATCGTTTCCCAAGCTTGACGTTCTAAAGGATCTGCTATTTGTTCAACATTAAATCCATAGTAGGTCTACAAAAATAAATCCATAAATTTAAATTACACTTTTATATATGATTGCATGAATGTTGGTATCAACATACGGCAGGATGGAAAACATTTATAGCTTCCACTGCTGGTCTACCAGTTTGCCTAAATCCGAATACTAGATCGATCCAATAAGGGAGAACTTCCCTGACAAGATCTGCTTCTAATGCTGCTCTATGAGCAAGAATAAAAAGTCGTGCATCACCTCCACACCATTTCGGTAATTCAACATCTCCAACCCGGTTACCATTTTGTCGAACTCCAAAATTAAATCCTTTAACAAAGTTTGTTTTTAATATTAATTAACTTACATGTCATTTTTTGAGCCATAATTATCTATATTACCTTCGGAATTCAATAAAAATTCAGGCATATAGAAAAACTCAGGAATTAATTCTTTCACATCTGTTGTTGAATCGCAACTAGTTAATCTCCATGTAGTAGCCAGTGCATGAAATGTTCGATCAGGAATATCAAAATTGTCGTCTTCAAAAATAGAAATAAACTGAATTATGAAAATTAAATCTCAACACTAATGTATACATACATCTAAGAAGCAACTTAAATTTACCTTGATAGCATAGAAACATACTAGTAAATGGTGGTAATCTTACTAGAAAGTGAAGAACTGTTCCAGAATTACTATAATGCGATCCGTAATGGAATGGTTCTTGATTTAACGCTATTAAGTTTAAACCTTCCGATAAAGCTTGTTTGAGATACTATATAAAATGGTAAATGATATTAGAAACAATATTTTTCTATATATTTTTTTTTTTTTTTTTATAAACATAATTAAACCACTTACGTTGTAATTATTTATATAGTGTTGTTCATTCTTTTTATCCTGCACAGCCATAGGGCGTTTGAAATTTCTAAAAAAAAATTGTTTTTTCATAAATATTTCCCTGATCATACTTTTACGTATTATACTTATTATACTTACCGATAAATCTTTGGATTACTTAAATCAATTTTTTCACTTGTATAATCAGCTAATACAAATGGAAATACAGGATACTGCATTAGATCATTATATGAACGACCGGCTAATTTATTTAGACAAGTAATATATTCCCAATTTGTTAATGCACCACTTCGCCACAACGAGATAGCTTCGCTTAAATCATCACCAGGTATTCGTCTCGGTAAATTGCAAGCAGATAATTCCGTTACAAATTCATCTCTTTCCTGTAAGTTAAATATCATTATGAAGAATTATATATTTATTTTTAAGATAAGATATATATGTACCTTTGAAGAATTAAATGCTAATAAGTAAGTTCTTCCTGTAATGAGAAATATTTCAATAGCCCTTTCCTGTAACTGATATCTTCTTCGATGCAATTCTCGAATATCTTCAAGGCGCCAAGCTGTTCCACCCACCATGGCTAAATCCAAGCCGCCTAAAGCTATCTATAATTATTATGTATCGAATTAAATGTATAATAATGAATTCATAGAATAATAAAAGGGTTAACAGAATCGTACATCTGTGTGCAGTAGAACATCAAGATTATCAGGAACAAAATAAAGACATGTTTCACCAATAAGAACTTCACCAGATAATTCAGCTCTAGGTGTAACTACTTTGGCTTGAGACATTTTACGTATTCTTTCACTAGTATGCAGTCGCTCGATTAATGCTGTAGCATTTGCATCTTGTCGATTATTCGTAAATAAATAAGATAAAGGGGCTTCGATTTTTGCTGCATCTGTACGCCAAGAAATGAAATTTATGTAAATACAAACAAATTGAATAAAAATAGTTAATATAATAATAGCAATCAAACCTAGCCTGTCTTGATATTCGGTCATAAAAAATCTTCGATCAATGTTTAAATGACACCGCTGCAATCGTATTCTAACTCTAGCAGGACCCTCTGTAGGATCTAGTTCCCAATTTCTTGGATAACTGTTTGGAAAATGCCAAGGGGCTCTTTCATGCGTTAGACGTCTGGCTAAATCTCTCCATTTAGCAATTGCTTGGGCTTCCATCGCTCTTGAATGTTTCAGTCTTTCCATTAATACTTTACGTTCTCGATTTTGTTCTTCCACGACAGTACGCGTTATAGTCATTGCACTTTCTGTTAGTTGTTTAGCAAGTGCATCAAATCTGTTGGCAATCCTAATAAACAAGAAAAATATTTTGTAAAACAAAGAAATAAAAAATATAACACTCTATTTAATTTTACTTACCTTTGAATTGCAGGAAGATTATTGTCGATCCATATATCTCGATCTCTCATCAACTCTCGCCTTAGCAATGCCAATTCTTCATTCCATATTCCAGGACTAGCTTGTTCTATTCCTTTTGCTAAATCCCATATACTCAAAGCTTCTTTCAATTCTATACATATCCTTGAATCAGCACTAGGCATCTCATCTCGTCTTTGTAAGAGATCCCAAAAAAAGACAGCGAACTTTTGTTCTACCTGATATATGTAAATGCATTGAAACATACACATAAGGAAATAGAGAACAGATAAATATGGATTAATCGATAAACTCACTTGTGGATGAACTTCCAAAAGAGAGGACAGAATTTCACGAGCTTTTGGCTCTTCCATTAGTGATCTAACAGCAAAAATCCTCGTATTATTACTTTGATGTGGTCCAAGTAACCACACCATTAATTTGGCCGTATATTTTCTTAAAGCGTGTCTGGTTGACCATCCGCTGCTCCAATGATTTTTCTTTTGTAGTGGATTACAAAAACCATGTAAAAGTATTGAAAACAATCTTTTAGTTAATTGTAACTCGTTGCCAGAAGGTGATTCATCAGCTGCTGTTATAAATTCGACAGCACGGCTGAGAACAATGCGAAACCGTTCAAGCAATTCTCCTTTGCCTGGTTCACGTAAGGTTGCGATGGAAGGTGTATGTAAACTCGTATAGCTAGATGATCGAGAACCATGGTCACTCTGTTCACTAGACGTTGTAAAAACTAAAAAATATAATACTGATAAAGTGAAGAAACTGAAACTTTATCTTTTCATTATTTGTGATACAAGTACTACCTGAAGTTATATGGGAAGCTGAGGCTAGATACGATGCTGTACTACGTAATCGGAAACTCGATTGATTTGAGACTTTCGCTATAAGCACGTCGATTTCTCCATCAAAAAGTGCTACCTGTGCATCTCTTACAACTGATATACTGGTTCTATTTCTAATGCAGTGAGATTTTTCTTTCAATTCCATATGGTTTAATATCAAATGCAAGTCTAGGACAGCTTGCATTTGATGATTTCCTGGGGATTCCAAAAGTTTTGTGGCAATGGCCACAAAAAGTACATGAATATCTCGATGAAGAGATGTAGAACCACTTTTATGAGCAGTTCCTACTAATGCTTGAACTAATGATTCAATCAAACCTTGTTCCAAAAGCATTCTCAAAGCAATAGGATTCTGAAAGTAAATTTTGTTAATTAATTTTGTTTAATAAACGAGATCGAACTACGATATCGTACCTTTGCAATTATGTCAGTCATAAATGATACGATTGGTCTAACTATATTTGATTCAGTAGCTGCTGCTTTTGCTATTATAGCCATTAATGGAGGCATTGCAGCCAGAGTTGGGCCTCGTAAAGCTAAATTTTCTAAAGCAACCACCAATGATTCACTTCCAGGATATAATGCTATTTGGTTTGCTAAATGTATAAAATATTTTTGCTTTATAAATTTGTTGACTTCCTCATCACTAGCACGTTGTAGATATATTTGTACGACCTACAAATTAACCAGTTATTATAATACTTGAATGAAAATAGAACTTACTTCCCTTTTACATTCTATCATACCTTAGCTAATGCTGTACGAACTTTAGTGTCTGGATTATTAGCCAGTACAAGTAAAAGTTCAGCTCTTAAAACGTGTTTTAAAACCGATCCAACTTGGCTATCAGGTAAAACCCTAACTGCATCTCGGAGGAGTAATAAAAGTCCTTCACAAACTAAACCTTGACAAGCTTTCCTTTCGTCCATCCACGTAGATTGTTTTTCCTATGTAAAAAATTAGAGTTTGCAGTAGATTATAATTAATAAGCAGCAGACTTAATTACATACTTACGTTACTAAGAGGGTTGGATCCATCACTAGCTGCGATTCCTGAATCCTCTCCAGCACTGGTATCTTGAGGAGGACCATTTCGGCGTTCTTTTCTTTTAGGCATTCTATTTCTCTGAATCTAAAAAAGTAATGTCAATCGAATTTTATCTTTTATTACTTATTTTACAACCAATTTAATAGCAAATACGAACCTGTGTATTTGTTAAACCTTTATCCAATTTACTATTTTCAAGAGTTTCTATGGATTCATCTGAAGAGTTGGAAGTTACTGTAGCTGCAATTTTTACAACTCTTTTTTCTCCAATCGGTGGTAACAAAAAATATATATTGTGTCTTGAGTGTGTAATATAAGTTTCAGATGCTTGATGAACCAGAACTAGGTAATCAGTAATAGCTACTAGATGAGCAAATTCTGGAGGTGCTCCCATAAGTGCCCTAATCAATTCAACCACTGCAGTTCCTGTTGAAGAATCAAGTACAGCACCAAACTCATCATACATAAAATGCTCCTATAATAAACAATGAGATATTTTTATGAATCCTTTAGTATATTTATTATAAAATACAGTATTTACAAAAAGTATTAAATTACTTTGCATAGTGTTAAAATGGTATCAACAATTCCGACTCTATTTAATTGAGTTGCGTTGAACTCACGCTGTGAATGTTGATCTCTTAATAATAATAACAATGCTTGCAATAGCAAATTTAATGTATCATATTTTGCCCATGTTCTCCATGCGGTTAATGCACCTTTGATTAAATCTGGATCCGTAATCACAGCTTCGCAATTTTGTGAGACTAAATGATTACCGCTGCTGATATCTTTTATTAGGATCGAACTATCACAAGCTGCATCTAACATTGCTTTCAGAATGTGTCTACCTGTGTGACATCGAGGTGATTCTAAAATACATAGGATTAAAGATGTTCCATCTTCTGATCGGTACTGATTTAAAAGTTCAGAGTCATTCCGTATTAACTGCAGAACTATTGAAAGAGCTAATGCTTGCTCTTCTTCATTAGAATTTAATTCGACTACCTATAAATTCATTTAATGATGACCATGAGTAGTCATAACTGACAGCATTAAATATTTCTGTATAATTATGCTTACTCTTGCGAACAAATATAAAAATATAGGTACACCGCCCACTAAAATGGCAGCGGGTACAAGACCTCTATACTGTTGGCATTCTAATCGAGCAGAAAGTATCGGAGTCACAGATAAAGGTGGTTGTTGTGAAACTCTATGTTCTGGTGCAAAAACAACCCTAAAACCTGGTTGACCCGGAAATAAATTTCTTACCACAGCTAAAAATCAGCATGTAATATTTATGCAAGAGGAATTAATGATTATCAAGCATTAATTAACAAGTGTAAATTTACGAAGTAATAAACCTACCAGCTGGATTTGCAATAGCCTGAGGATATAAATGAACAATATTGGGATTTTGAGCTTCATAACTAAGAAGCAGATTATCTTGCAATTCAGCCAATTGCGAATTTGTAGCATCCATAACTGTATCCCAATCGATTTTGGTCTCGGATACTTTAGTTTCAATAGCGTGTCTTAAGTACGTTCCGCCATATGATTTCCTTCGACTTGTATCAAATTTTCCTCCCTCTATATTAGATAAAAATATAATTGGCTATTCGCTCATTCTCTCTTCCTCCTTCTCTTTTATGTTATGTCTCTGTATGGTACTCACCAAATCGTATTTCTCGCACACCATCTAAAGCGCCAGATGCAATTAGTTGCTTAAAATCTGGCTTTTCTATGTTTAAAGTACATTCCGCAAGATTAGTATAATTAGGGCCAAGACTTGCTAGGTATAATGCTCTCTCCTTCGTAAATACTGGACATCTGTAAATTAATTTTTAATAATGCATACGTATGATATAATTATTAATTAGTAGTTAAATGTCTCATAAGAAAGACGCGCACCTGAATACCATTAAATTTCCAAGATACCAAGCACCGATAGTGCTGGATCCAACTTGTCCTAATAGAACACACGTGGTGCCAGGTTTCCTCACTAACAGTCCATCAAATGGCAATTGTGCATTGATCTCTCTCCACCCATCTACCCAAAGCACGACTTCAACCACTGCACTGCGTTTATTTAAAACTGTGTCTTTGAAATTCAATGCTAAATGATGCCACCGACCAGAAGGAAGCATACCAATTATAGATGTTTCCGAAACTGTTCTATTCATTTTGTCGTCTGGCCGAGTTAATCGTAAAATTAATTTATCTGAAATATAAGAAAAGGAATAAAATACACTAATCATACTAAAAAGTTAAAAGTCTATTTAAAATAGTTTACCTGATTTAAGATCCAACCATGTTTCAAGCACCAGAGTCTCAAATCCGATAGACATCAAATGAATAATCGATGTTGGTGTAGGTGGAGATGACGAACCTGCTACGACTGATGTACCCAAGAAAAGATCAGACATCGATTGGTCTTTCCACGATAATGTGTAGAGCATGCATTGAATACAAAATAATAAATATATTGCTACATTTGATAAAGTTATATGATGGACTTGTGACAAAAGTCTTAGAAGAAAGTATTAAATTGATTATATATATATATATTTATTTATTTATTTGTTAGTTCTTAGTAAACCACTTTACCAACCTTCACGACTCCAATTATCGGACAGAATACCCCAATCGGACAAACTCTCATCATCTGAATCGAGTAATGGTGAAGTATTAATCATTGTTCCCTTGCTGCTAACGGGTAATCCTCTTTCAACTCTCAACCACATAGAGGCGGAACAACCATGCAACCAAACAGGCCAAGCCAGTTCTGGACCAATTGGTAGACAGGTTGCATGCACAGACCATGGACTGCATATACCCGATGTAAAATGTCTTTTTCGGAAATTATTTACAAGATTTTCAATCTTTTCCAGGTTCTTATATTCTTCCGATTGAGTTTTCGCTAATATTTTCGCATCAGAAGGTACAGGAAAAGATATGATAAAATTTGGTTGTGGACGTGCAGCTAAACCTAGATGGAAAAGCGGTTCCAACAACGATTGTAGAGGTGGTTCATCAACTTTGAACAAAGACAAGTACATGACTAGTTCTGTTGGCGAAATCGATTGTGTCGCTAGCAAAGTAAATACTTCTAGCACAGCATGTTGTAGATCTATAATATTTTATTACGTAATGTTATAAACAGGATCGATATGTTATGTACTATAAAATAGTTTATATATTAAAAATACCTTGATATTGGGTATCTCTATTAATAAATACATCCTTGAAGCCATTTAATATCTTTGTGATTACACCTGAACTTGCAAGTGCGGCACTACTCGAAGCACTTTCTCTGCATGTGACTGCAACTTTTCTTAAGCCAGTGGTTATAATACATGCTTTCTCAGCATCCAAACCTCTGCGAAAGAAATATCATTTATAATATTATTATCACATGTATAGTTTCTATATTTCGTACAGTCAAATACTTACTGTTTACTGAAATGAATTAATAAATCCACTGCCAATAGGCATAATGCCGGATGTGCATTTGCATGACCTCTGGGCTCAACTACCGGTCCTAAGGAATTACTTCTTTTTACAGAATTACTATGCAAGCTTTGTGCTGGTACTTCTACGTCTGCTTCATAACCATCATCAGCTGTAACATATTCACCCGTGCTACTGTCATCGGCGGCATAATCTGGTATCGTGTCCAATGTCATAATCGGTAACTGCAATGAAAAATGGTACCCGAATAACTAAATGAATTAGTCCAATTTAAAATAAATGAAATAAAATGAAAGTTACCCTAGGACGAGTACACTGCAGTATAGTTTCTTCTTGAGCTGGTTTTAACATAGAGACTTTTAATAAAACTTCCACGATGACAGCTAATCCACGACCCAATTTAATTCCTGCGTCCATCAGCGCTCTTCCTAATTCCATAATTATGTCACAATCACCTGTATCACACGTTGTTTCATATATTACTTTATGGACAATATAAAATATGCACATACGATAAAATACTACTCGATGAAAGAGAGATTTAACGAACAGTAGATAGGTCGAGATGTTTACTGGTGTCAAGTATTATGTGAACTGCTTTTACGGCTAATAAATTCACATAGCTTATTGGGATTTTAATCCGCAGCTGCACGCGGCGAAAGAGCATGTAGAACAGAAGCATACTTGGAATACCTATGATTCATATTCATTATATAAAAGTATACTTACACAACGGGGATGTTAGACAGCACGTTAGCAAAGCCTCAAAGAGTCTGTGCGCTGATTTATTGGTGTCTAAAAGGAGACAAGTATGTAAATGTAAATCCAGATATTTTTATATATGGTACAATCCGTTCTTTGTTTTTTAGAATATACCTGTGATGCTATCCGTAGAGATATGTGTAGCCAGCGTTATAAAAAGCTGCGAAGATTTTTGTGACACGAGATGTAGCGACAGTTGAGTTCGAAATTTTGGACTGTAAAGCGTTACTCCAGCTGCGGTCCTCCACGCGACACTAGCCTGATACAGATCTATTTTCTTACTTGTATCTGTTTCGTTGTCAATTTCCAAGCCTGATGTATTATTAATCTCAGAATTATCCCATATTTTTAAAAGGCATGAAGTTGTGTTGATCGATTCCTTCACGTCACTTTGTTGCTGCAAAGTATCACTTTCTATGATAATACTTGTTCCTTCAACATTCTGATCGTCTAATTCCACGCGAGGAATTTGGTTTGTTACTTGTTCTACGTATTTCTCATCGACAAAAGTATTCGCCGAATTGTCCAAAATATCCAGTAATTCACTCGTTTCCTTTTCAAGGGAATCGAATAAAGATTTAAAGGCAGATTTCTCCGTATCTAAGAGATCGGATTCCACGTAAGTCGTCTTCCAGATCTCGACAATGACGGCGACTTCTAGGAGAGCGTAGACATTTCTTGTGAAAGTTGTGTCTGGTAACAAAGTCAATACTTCTTCCAACCCATTAATCTCAGTGAATTCTTCATATATTTGCATGTTTACTATCAAACAAGATATTGCAGAGAGGCAAGATTGAATTAGAAATTTTGCGATAGTATTTCCTTTGTTAGCTGTATAATAGATTTTGGCTTTCAAAAAGGTTGGATAAAAAATGTTTAGAAGCAATTCCCGTCTAATGTGAAATCTAGAACAAGGCCCAATTTTTAGAAGATGAGCCATTATAATATAACATAATTTTGAATCATCCGGAGTCAATAAATCTGCATACATTTCCAGAAAATCCCAAGAATATGTTGCAGGTCTGTTACAGGTGGTACATACTTCTGATTCCGAATAAGCACCGAGTTCTTTAAAAAAGATACGCTCTAGGAATGTCACGGCTGGGATATAAATTGTCGGTTCTCGTTTCTTTAAAAGAGTGATGATACTAGTCATGAGTATTCTAGGTGGAAAACAACAACACGTTCCTGCTGCTGTAAAAACTTTGAGCAATCTGACTTGCAACTCGCTGACGAAGGGATGAGAATGCTTGAGAAGATTAGTGAGTATCATAAAAAGAGACGAAATGCAACATGCTTCTTTCATAACGGCGCCAACGATCGGCTGAGCATAAGGCGCCCCAAATACATCCGAATGGTGGTGGATTTGAACGGCATTAATGCAGGATTTGTGTTTTGTTCTGTTGCAATGAGCTACGTGCGAAATATCATGTCGAACGGACTTCAAGCCACTCGTTAGCGCACCTATCATATCAATGATCTTTCTGGCACGGATTACTGATCTCGCCGGATCAATGCTTGGCAGGTCAACAATCGCAAAAATTGTTCGCTCCACCAACTTTCCATCCTGGCTCTCCGTAAATAATTGAAATAGTTCTAAAAAGTCTGACAATTTTTCTACTGCGCTACCTTGTTGGTGCAGCAGACAATAAAGAAATGCTATTATTCCGTAAATGGTGGCAAAAATGAACTCTTGCAAAAGGGAACCTTCCTCCGGTGAAAAAACATTTACCGGCTTGCTACAAGCATCCTCGAGTAATCTTAAAGTCATAGGCAATAAACCATTGTGAATAACAGCGGTGGTTGGTTCATTTGCTCGTAATACGCGTTCCAATGCTGTAAGCATAAGCCTAGCAGCCGCAGCTTTCAACGTAGCACATTCAGTGCCAGTCAAGCTAGCACCGTCTATACCGAATTGTAAGGACCATAACGTATCCAAGGCAAATTTTAGAACTTGTACAGCCGGTGTTTGTTCGGCTGGAGTATCGTAATCTCGTAGTCCTTGAAGCAATTGAATAATCAAAAGACTCGTCTCAAAATTACTAATCCCAGCATCTAGAACATCCTTGGTCCGCTCATCTATGTAATCTCTCGGTGTTTTCTTTACCGGTCGGATAGGAAGCTCATAAAGTGCTGCTTGCCATTTCTGTTCCTCGTCGCTTCTGACGACTGAAGTGAAATACTCGAAATCCATAGGGTTCAGGCGGATCTTTAGCGTGAGTGATCTTGCCTGATCCACACCATCTGTCAGCAATTCGGATTCGCTGCTCGCGCTTTCCGGTGTGTTGCGACGCGCTTCGGACGTTCCAAATAATTTTTGCTTGCAATGGACCGGCACCTTGGTACCGATACTATGTTTACGACCTGTTCTCCTTCTTGACAATACATTGCCCTCGTAGAAAACACTGTATCGGTTAGATTTCGTCGTTTTGCGTTTCACATGCGACACGATATCTATTGTGTCGACGGTGTTGTCGTTGGAGTAAAATTTTACATAAGGATTACGTGTGGTACCATCTATCGAAGAATACGTGGATTTGTTCAATGAAACAGAATTGGCTTTATTACTCGGTTCCTCTTGTAGGACAATTGGATACAAAGCTATAAGTAGAGCAACCAATTCTCGCCCACAAGAAAGTCCACGCACACCAAGTAATTGTAGAACAGCCAAACAACGCCAACCACGATCCTGAGTCAAATACTTCCTCAGTCTAACAAGTTCGTCCCCGTCGATTCTCTTTGCGCAAAGTTCATGAACATCAGAAAGCAACTCACAGGCTATAAGGGTAGATACACCACCACCGCCGACCGAACTGGAATGGATATTTTCATATTGGGTATTTTATATTTCTATCTTATCCATCGGATTGGATATTTTCTTATTATCACCCCGATACGGGTTATTGCGGAAACGTTCATACAGGTATGCAATCTTATTTTTAATGAGAGACGCGATATCCGAGGGAAGTTTTGAAAGTGAAATCAATTAAAATTTCGGTAACGAAAAAACAATCGTGTGCAGTGACACTTGTGATTAATAAATTTGTTAAATTCTAGTAAGGTGTAATTTTCATTTTGACGAAATACTGGCAAAGATATTGATCGAGGGTAATTCTTGCAAAGAATGTGTGAACGCTAGAAAGTGATCACGCGCTAACGGAGTAAAGGTGAGACATACAAACGTAAAAAGTTACATTAATCAAAACCACAGACATGAGATCATATTTTCAGATTGTGGTCAACGACCACTGTGTCGTTATAAAAATCTATGTTGTTACTTCTTTATTTCATTTCTCGAAAAATAATATTAAAATAACTCAATAATAAATTAATTTTACATTAATTCTCCTACAACGCGAATATTTTTAAAAAAAGGTATTTGTTATTTCGACTATTACCATACGATAAAATTAAGCAGTTATAAGAGACTTAATTAAGTGACATGTAATCTTACCAAAACGATAGAGCATCTTTCACATCTCGACCTTCGTTTATTTGGGCAAGAAATTCCGCGAGGAATATATCCAACCACTGTGATTTCTAAATAGAAAAAACGTGCAATTCATAATTTAACTTATTAACTGTAAAATAACTCATTAAATCACAATAAAAATATTAAAACAAAAGATTATCAAAAGTCCAATGTTAAATGCTAATTACTATAGTCTAAATAAATATAAATAATTAACTCTCTTTTAGCAATATTATGCCTTCTAGATTTGATCGAATAATAGGAACAACATTACGACAGAGATACAAATATCACGAAAAAATAGTAAATATAAAGTACTAAATTGTATAAAAAAGAAAACAAAGATATTGCTTTCTTTAATTTTCGAAATGCAAAATGATTATTGCACGTGCCGCCTGATAAAATAAAAATAGCGACCAAAATGTAAGAATATAAGGATTGAAATTACCCAAATATCTCAATTTTGTCTTATACAATTCGATAGCTTTGCTAACAAATGGCATAATTGGCAAGAATGTATATTATGTTATTTCGGGTTTGTATTTTAACAAACATTCATCATCGTATTTTTTGTCAGAGGCAAGCGATTATCAATTCATGAATTTTACTGATATAAATTGTCTGATGTAAATTTTCTGTAGTTGCTTTAACTTCCCAAGTACGTGGGAAGAAATCAATAATGTTTACATTACATGGGACAGAGGATCACTTGTTATTTCGATACACGCGAAAAAATATCGACAAGCATATAAGTTACGCGTGACTTGTAAGTCATCTTGAGACGAACATAAGGCACTGTTTAGCCATGACTAATTATGATTACGAAATCTCGCTTAGTGAAACGTGGTAAAGATGAAGTAAATGCATTTAAATAAAAATGATCATTGACTAAGTTTTTACCGTTTAGATAGAATATTCCAAAAAAAAGGATATAGATACGTGAAGATAAAATTGATATCGTTGCAAGTTAGTCTAGCTAGTTAGAGTCTCCTCTGCTCTTCGATGTGCCAATTGTTCTATCAAATTTGAATCCTTGTCTTTATGATAACTTTGGCGAAGTGAAAAAAAGGGAAAAGGAAGAAATCGCGGTGGATAGAAATTCTTAGATCCAGGGATCGTGTACCTCATAGCTCTGCGGTTCTGCATGAATGAAACGATCCCACAAAATCTGCAGTTTGTTAGTCGAAGCCGAAGACATTACTAAACGTTCTTCGAACTCCTTTTCGTCGTCTTCCTCCCTGTCTTCTGTCCTCAACCGGGTATCCTCCTCATAGCTCAAAAGCTCGTCGAAGCTGAACCATGGATAAAAGGTGTCCTCGGGTAATCTTCGAGGATCACTGCTAGGGCACGCAACCCGATCACCTGAAATATCGAGATGTCTATACGTTTATGCTTTATACGTTTCGACGTTCGCTTGAAATCTGCACGCATTTGATTGAATCGCTGCGTCTAGCGCGTCGCTACTCTCGTCACTGAACAAATATCCTCTCGCTGGATCTCCGCGGTTTCGAACACCTCGCGCTTATAGCACGTATTGCGTTGGGAGTTGAGGTTGCTCCTCGCATACATGCATCTATGTACACGATCTTTGTATGCGTTTATGTCGATCAAGTACAGCTTACATAACATCCCCACGAGTCCACGACAGACCAGTTCCTAGCCTTCCACGGGAAGCCTGAAAGCTTCTCAACCCACGAAGCACGGCCTACGAGAGAGCAGTAACCCCGGATTCATAGATCGCTGCACGTCGCCGTTACCACCAACACCACAACCAACATCACCGCTACCAATAGCACTGGAACATGGTGACACAATTCATCACCAGTTGTTAACACAACAGTACAAGAACCCGGGTCTACGAGCATCGGCTGCTTCTTATCAACCGATTTACTCTGGTCACACGACGTTACCTCCTTATCGCTTGGTCTCGACCATAACACGATTCGTTCTTATACCTCGAAGAACGACTGTAGTAAAGTAGCCGAACGAAGCTCAAGAACGCATCTACTTATCTTTTCTCCGACTCGTTTCTTCAATTCCCATCGTGGAATCCGCCAAGTTCCCACCAATCAATCGATCCAGCAGAAACGAGACTGTCAATACCCCCGATTGCTGTTTAATGTATCTTCATCCTAAGCAAATGATCGGAAACGTACGTTAGACCACCACCGAGTTTACCACCACCAGGGATCACGACCTCTTCAACTGATCTACACTCGTTCCGGTCAAGTAAATATGACTTATTCCTTTTATTATCAATTTTACTAGGAGTAAACGTGATGGTCATTGATCTTACGTTCTCGAAACTTTACTTTCGAATCGATAATATAAATAGACACAGGACAACTCGAAACAACACGTAAACAGTGTCCCAAATGAAATCGCGTCATGCACAATACTAGATCACGTACCCCATTCGATAGATGCAGCTATACAATTCTATACAGTGACTTTCACTTATATTGAATTCTCTTTTTTTTTCTTTCCTTTTTTCTTTCTTTCTTTCTCTTAAAATATTCTCCAATTTTGCCAGGACCTAATTATCTTACTTCAATGAAATATATAAAATCGAACAGCATGCAGTTAAATATTTTGACTGAAGTCGTAAATTTGCATAGATAGATACGGCCGGACAAATTAACGAGCTACTACAAGACTGCTTTGTTGTCTGATTTTGATAAGTCTTCAAATCGAGATCCACATACGAACTGCCCTGTATGCGACATAAGAAAGGGGCAGGCTAGGGACGATCTTCCCGCAGGTTAAAGAGGCCAACAAAATCGGTTTCTTTCTTCGACGAAAAAACGTAATCCTAAGAGACAGGTAAAAAACACTAAATAAATAACATATTCATCTCGGGTGTTCGAATTCAACTAACTACCTCTGTACAAGTCTATACAAGTAAGACATAATGGTAAACCTTAAATTTGTTGACTAACATATATGTATGTTATCTCTCTAATTAAGAAACGTAAGAAATGTAAATAATGCTCTAGATTCTATTGTAGATATTATTGTAGATATTATTGTAGATCTAGATTACGAAATCCTGCGAATCGGAATATTATACATTACGAAATTAACACTATTATCTTATTGAAATTACATGTACTACATATGCATAAATATATACATTGAAATATGTACGTTAGCGGCATCGAATGATTTTACAGTATTATAATTATCGAATTGTACCATGTTTCCTTCCCACCTAGTGCTAAAAGCCGCGAGAGAAGAGTCTGGTAAACAATGATAACTTGATAAAACAATTCGAACACGTGCAATCAATTGAAAACAGTTCCAGTAAGCAGCAACCATGCAGCCGTAATTGATCAATCTTTGACTCGTATAGACGATTCTTTATTGTGCCGTATGATTATCTTAATAGCGTTCTACCCCACTGTTCTTTAATTAGCTTCGCCTCGACAGTGCGATAATAATGTTCGTCTGAGTCTTCTTCTTCGCGAAAAACCAATCAATATTTGTACCGTGTGTGTCAATGGAAGAAAGAAATACATTTGTTATAATGTGATATTTAGTATAACAGATAAGGTTGTGGTATTAGGTTACAATAAGGTGTGTTATTTTTTCAAAGTGATTACAAATTTTCAAAAGTGGGTCGTTGTGCAATCATGAATCGATAAAATAAATTTGGTAAAGCATTGATCAACTAACTTAATCACTAACGGTAATGTATGATAGCATTCATCTGAGTGCCTGTTTCGGCAGTAACCTCATTGATGTTACGTTTTGCCTTACCAACATAGATTAAGTTTTTTATCCTGGCCTTGACTTTTATATTTTTCTTGATTAAGAAACTATTTTTCAAATCATCCTCTTCGACAATGATTACATTTCTCTAGGAAGTCGTACCTACTTTCGCTAATTTTGTATATTTTCCATTTAACGATTTTTATAACTATATGACTTTTTCTATAATCTAAACGAGAGTGTTAAATACCAAATAACAAGTACTAAACCGAGATAAGAGTTGACCTTCGATGTTTTTGTAAAATGTTGATAATTTAAGATATTATAATTTTTTCTGACAATTTTTTCCCATTGAAGTTGGCTTTATTTTCAACTTGCGTCATATTCCCGCCATACGCTTCACGTTTGCAGTTTCATGCGCAACGAATTACAGCAAATGTCAGGTAGGAGAATGACGAACACGTAAAACAAGGTGGCGAAGTGGCAATAGCAATACTGGCAATGCTTTTGAGAAAAGCATCAACGGTTGTTTCAATTGTCTATGGTGTATTTGTTACCTGAGTTGAGTGAATGGAATCCGTGAAAGAATTTTTGAACGATTAGTCACAGCTTTGAATTATTGGAATACAATATTGACACCATTGTTCTTGCATAAAGTACACATTACATACGGCAAATGCCATTGGGTACTGGAAATGAACACTATTATACTTATCCTTCTTGTGATTTTTGCGCCATTTTCAAAATAGTGTTAGAAGTGTTATTCCTCACAATATTTTTCGAAAAATAACAATACATAATAGCGAAATACAATACGAGATTTAGAAAATATTTTACTGTATCAATTGATTTTGTTCTTAAGTAAAATGATCTACCATTTATTTGATAAGAAAATTTTGGTCAAAAGAAAGGTATTGATTCGTATAGAAATAATGGTTCTTTGTTAAAGGAAAATTTCATTTGAATAGATAGTTGAAGAATTGAAAATTTTTATAATTAGTGATTTAATTATATCTATTATTTTAAAAGGTGCTGCCGCCTGTGCTTACGCGCGATATTTTCAACAGTTTGAAATTTATATTCGTCAAGGAACAACATTCCATGAAACATTTCTAACCTTTATTTTGGTATTCTTCCATTAATCCTTCATGCAAGTGTAAACTTATTGCTTTGGTGTATAATTGTTGATAAAAAAATGACCATGTGGGAAAGGCTACGGAATCCCTGTGGTTGGAGAGCTGGCGCTAAGCAAATTTCAGTCGATGCAATGATACCAATATTTGCAGTCCCAACATTGGCAGTAATAGCAGCGCAAACAGTGTTATGTACTATAATTGTATTTGTTGCAACACCAATATTGGTGTATTACTTGCATCACAACTTCCTCAGATTTCTTCTACGTACCAAATTTTTTTTAATGTGGACAATTACCAGTGTAGTTATGTTGATGCTGATCTTTGAAATTAGTGTTGTACCATTACTAGAAATTTTGCTAGAAGAGAATCTAGTATTTATAATGTGTGTTGTGGGTGGTATATGGTGCGGATACATGACTAGATTAAATGCAGATTCTGCAACTCAAGAAGGTAGTTTAACTCAGGGTTTAGAGCTTGGCGAAGGAAGTGGAGAACTTTGTATTACATGTAGAAGAAGAGCACCTCCTAAAGCACATCATTGTCGAATGTGTCAGACATGCATCCTTAATAGAGAATATCATTGTAAATGGTACAACCCTCTTTATGATAAAAATAGATTTTATTTTATGTAATAATACAGATATATTTAAGATATGTATTTTATATTTTAGGTTGGATTGTTGTATAGGTTCAAGTAATTTAAGATGGTACTTGGGATGTTTATTCTTCTCAGCTATAGCTTTTATTTATGGTTCTAATTTGACTATGACTAGTGTATGTCATCCATTTATACTTATTGGTACTGTTCTTTTACCAGATGATTGCAGCGACGTATATCATCAATTAGAGTATGTATTGATCAAAAAATATTTCATATTAACATCAATTTGTAGAGAATATATAATTTTGAAATTAATGATATCCAGACTATAAAATTATACTCTGCAAAAATACAACACTTTCCATTATTCAGTCTGAAAGCTAAACTGGAAAAATACCAAGGATTTACAATACAAACTTTAATAATCACAAGATATTGATAATTGTTGAGACTTGTGTTAGCGTCATAAATATTGTAATATCTCTTATTTGCTTTCTAAGAATATAAGAGTTATAGATAACATGACATGCAACTGTTTGCTTTGAGTACCCAATCTAAGTATAATAATGTACATATTGTTCCAGCATTGCCCTTTGCTTCATCTCTGCACTCTACAGCTTGCTTGTTGGGCTAGTGGTAGTTTGTTATTTAATATATCATCTTTGGTTAATTTACCTTGGTACAACATCGAACGAGCGACGTCTTCTGGAAGCTGGAAGTCCATATGACCATGGAATGTTAAAAAATGTATCTCGATTATTTTGTTGCAAAACTTAGATATTAAATGTAGACTAAACTATTAAACTTACTTTGTATGGAAGGTGATACTTTGTACTATGTAAAAGATATTAGAAAAATTGAAACAATTGAGGCCAAACAGCAGGCATAGCAGTATGTGAAAACACACACTTTAATATTTATTTCACAGTGCATTTTAATATACTTTAATACTTATCCTTGTTCTTTCTTTATGATAACAAGGTATGTACTTAATAATCTTAAGCTATTGCTCATAATATTAAACTTAATAAAAACATATCATGATGTAAAAGCGCTGATCTCAGTTATAGTTTTAACTATTTTTATTCTATTATTGCGCACATCACTTACATATTTATTATAACTGTGATAAAATGGCCATTGTACGAATTAGCACAATAAAATATATCACTCAATTATGTTTAGTACATCTAAGGTTTAAACATAAATTAGCTATGATAAATATTTACATTTTTCCTATACAAAATAATGTAAAATAAATAACAGTCGTTTGTGTTATATAAACCTGGCATAGGACTATGATGTAATTTTTATACTCTAATTTTAATATCATAGATGAACTTTAATCCTCCAATGCTACATCTCTATGTATAGGATCAAAATCAGGAATTACTTCTTGCACCAATTGTCGTAATTCATTTTTCCTTTTTTCACTTTTTTCAATATCTATAGCAATCACGAGATATCTCTTCCATATGCCGAAATACTTGACTTTTAATTTATTTTCATAAATTTTGATAACTAACTTTGTTTTTTCTTCAGATTTTGCTTTAAGTTCAAGTGTTGTTACTCGCCACAAGTTAAAGTATTTATCTAACAGTTTCATATCATAGAAATCTACTGCTACTTGATATTTCAAGTTTAATTCTCTCACTTGCTGTTTCCATTCTTTAAATATCCTTGACATTAAAATTGTGCGATAAGATGATTCGACAATTTCAGTTTTTATTTCGTATTGTATTTCTACTTCCTTTTTCCATATCGCGAAAATTTTCTTTGTTAATTTTGTCCTATAATAATCCTCTGCTTTTTTGGTATTAATCCGTAATTCTTTGATAAGCATTACGAATGGTTTCACTATGTAATGTCGTAGAAGATACTTTCGATAGAATTCATCCGCTATATTGTTTAATCTTTGCAATTTTTCTATTTCCCGCTGTCGATTTTGTTCTTGCTCTTTTCGTGACCTTCTTGCCTCTGCTAAAGCCTATCAATGAATGAACAAAAAATTCATCATATTATCTATATTTAAAGATACCTATATTGGTTATATCAATATAAAGAGTTGTATTTTTAAGAAGATAACAAAGACTACGAGGTGAAATTAGTGTTTATGACACTTAATATGACATTAATATACTTTGCCCTCTTGTATAATCTGACCTCCTGTTGTAATCTTCTCTTTTTCCGTTCCTCCTCCATTCTAGCGGCTTCTTCTTTTCGTTTTTGTTCTTCGAGTTTCTGTCTTCGTATCTCTTCAGCCAATTTTACTCTTTTCCGTCTAGCCTCTGCTCGCGCTTCCATTCTCAATAAAAATTTTGGTGGTTCCGGTGGGTGTCGAGTTACCGTTAAAACTTCGTCTCTTTCAAGAAGATGTATATAATTTATTATAAATATCTCTCTCTCTCTCTTATATATATATATAATTTATATATAGATTATATATATCTTTTGAATTCACAGTGATATATATATAGAACGTTGCCAAAAATTCAGTATTACCTGTAACCATTTTGTTGCATTAACTGAATCAATGTTCTTCTCGTACTCTGCCCACAATTAGTGAGGGCTTTTTTTGCTATGTCCATTGTCTCCCTAGTTGCCATTAATATCGCCTCTTGCATCTGTTTCAGTTTTAATTCTTCGATTATCTTGCTCTGTTCGGCTAATTTAGCTTTTTGCTTTTCTATTATCTGTTTCTGAGCATTTAACCGGCATTGTGCTGGTGACTCGACAATTATACGTTTACTATAAGTACTTTTCTTCTTCATATTTGCATTGTTGGATTCTTTTACTATTAAGTTTTCATTTCTAATTCTTGGTTTTTGATTTTTTTTTATTACTTCTTCCTGATGTTTTATAATTGTATTTATAAACATTTCGATCTTTTGTTCTTCGGAAACTTCTTTTTCTTCTGTTTGCTTCTGAATGTAATTTGTTGCATCTTTTACACAGGCTTTCCAAATATAGAAGTACTTTCTCATTATCTTTAATACTATATTCTGCTGAATTTTCACTTTAATGTCACGGAAACGTTGTTTTTCTATAGCATTTTGTTTTAAAATATCGAAGTATTTCCGTAGAAGATACAAACGTTGAGTTTCTATTTCAGAATTAGTTTTATCTGTAATCATTACTTTTATGCTTCCAATATGTTGTACTTCGCTATCCCCTTCCTTTTGACTTTCTTCATTTCCGAGTTTTAACAAAAAATCGTCGGTTTCCATTATTGTGCTATTTTTACAAATAGGATCTATGTATATACTTTCATTACAATTGCTATTGATTTGATTTTTTTTCTCTTCAACTGTTATCTGTGAAGAATTTGTTATATTTCTGATAAAATATAATTACTTTACGATTACTTGAAATTCATACTGACCTTATTCCTTAATTTCCTAGTTGTCCTCCAAAAATCTTCATCATCCGAGGATATAAAATTTCTCTTCGTACATATGTAGGGTTTCGAGAATTTAGGTCGAGATTTACTTATTTCCATCTCAAATTTTTTCAGTTCTCTTTCCAAAAATCGTTTTTGTTTCTTCATATATAATTGTTTCGTTTCTTCTTCCATTAATAATCTACGAAGTAATATTTTGAAACAAATTTTCATAATTTTTTATCTTCATTATTTTTAACTACATCATACTTTCTAGTTTCCGCCAAAACGGAGTCATTCACGGATGAAGCAGACAAGTCCTCTCGCAGTATGCGGTGTCTCGCATTCATTATTAAATTTGGATCGAGAAACGTTTTTTCTTCATCTTTCAACATTCGAAGTTTTTCTGATGGATGAAAGATGCTCACTTTCATCATCCGATCCATTAGATTCGTCACTTCATTCATATGTACCATGATAACTATATCATATATAAGTAAAATAAGCGATGTTTGCGGTAAACTGTTCTAAAAAGTCATTCTAGGCTTTTGTTGACACGTTGTTGTTTCGTTGTTAAGGGAGTTATGAAAGATATCTCCTATACACGCGCGTGTAGTCTACATCCCCATTCATAAAATAAGGGCTAGAAATAAACGTTGTTGGATGATGAAACACTATCGACTTCACCTTACATTGCTAAAAAAAGATTTATGTAATATCCTTATATGGTTGTTTTCTATATTGTTGGAAATCTTTCAATGTATAAAATCATTTTTAGTTAAATGTATGTTATTAATAGATCAATGGAGAATCAATCAATGTTAGCATTACTTTTACAAAGTGTATTTTAATATATTATAATGAATGCAAGTAAGTTAATTATTTATGTTTCATAAATTATATTTATTTAAAAAGTACTAATAAAATAGTTCTAATAAAATAGATGGACATATTATATAATGGGCAATTTAAGTTTTGATGTTAATTCCTATTTAAGCTCTAAACATCAAATAAAATTATTTTGGAATTGTTGAAACCATTATTCTAAATATACTATTTTTAAAGTTATGCATTGTTAATTTTATCTGTCAATTCGAAAATTTCCCGCCATTTCAGTGGTTCTCAATCAGCATTATGAAAATGATAATGTCGATTGTTGACGAACCAGCGAACTGCAGCAGGTGCATCACAATTCACGAGGCAAAAAGTGCATCGACTTCGAAAACTTATACATTAAAGATGGTAAGTCTTCTATTTTACAACATCCAAAAGCTCAAGCATTATATCCTTACTTTTTCTCTATCGCAGACATTATCGTACCTTTCCAGTGATCCCAAAATCCTACAAATGTAATAATTATACGATTAGAGAGAACGAATGTCTTTAATTTTTTTAATCCTTTAACAATAGAGCTTCTTGTAGATTCAAAGCATATTTTTAGCAGGTTACAGATGTTGTAACATTTTTGATACACAAGAAGAAATAAAATGGATCCAAGGGGCCCTCCTGAGGGGGCCCCTACTAATTCCTTTGACATAAATAATTTAGTAAATTGGTCTACAGATCATTCTTTCTCTTCATCAATGTGCGAACAACAAAAAAAAATGAATAATAATAAACTGTTATTTTTAACTGTAAGTAAATTTATAAAAGTATGCTTTCATAGATGATTTATCATGTATGATATCTGAAATTATTTTGTTATTAGGTGGAATATGTGGAAGATCCATCACGGGAATATTCCCGTTTATTTCCAACATATGAACAAGTTTCCTTCTCTCCTAGACCTTCGTCTCCACTTTCAGATTTTGAACATCGTGTTAGTCCTCTTGACCCCAATATGAGCTCAGCTGCTAGATATTCACCTACTCCTGTACAACTTCCACCATCTCCTTTTCATAATTCTGTTGTTGTATTACAAGATTCTTCTTCTCCTTTAATATCCTCAACTGAATCAAATGAAAGAACAAATGTTAATTATGTTTCTCAATTAACTCATCCAATTGATACACAAAGTGTACAGCAGTCAGATAGTTCTTCTGACTATGTTGCTAATGAAAATGAGGAACAACTAGTGTCTAGTGTTGGCAGTGAGTTGATTCTTATGCAAGGTAAATTTTATAAGATATTGTTCCTAAAAAGTATAGTATTTTTTAAATTATGATGTATTATATGCATGAAACATATTTGTAGAAACGAATTCCGGGCTAGAATCAGCAACAGCTCCATTAATGCTAACAGGAATGCCAAGTACAGATTTTACATTAAGTAGAGATTTTCTTGTTATGCAAGATGACCAAATGAATGTTATAAATTCGTTTAAAACACAAAACCTTGATGTAGATGATTCTACACATCTTTCATCAAATGCAGAAAATTCAAATAAAGAAAATAATGCAGATTCTTCAGCTGCATCTAATGAACGGGAAATTAGTGAAATTTTAATACCTACTGACGAAAAAAAAGATTGTGAAAAGAAGAATATGAGACGTTCGAAACGTCGTATAAATGATAAAAAGAATTTATGTATGTAATTTTATTGTTTCTTTATTTAATTAGCAATGTGCTGATAGACTAAGTTTATATTTTTTATAGGTTGTGACGAATGTGATGATGTGTGTACTGGTGATAATTGCACTTCACATAATGTATGTACAATAGCAGATCAACCAGTACCATCTCGTGCTATAGCAACACTGCCAGGATCATACCTTTCTATAAATAAATTATCCAATTCTGAAATTATATCAAGTGGATCAGATTATGGAGTGTTTGCAAAACGTTATATACAAAAACGTACTCAATTTGGACCTATAGAAGGTATCTTATATCCTTATGATGGTACACCATTTAGAGATGAATTGCCATTGCTCTATGAAACTGAAAATAAAGAATTGTTAAAAGTAGATGTTTCAAATGAAAGTAGGTATTAATAATTTAAGAAATAATATTTAATAAGATAAAAATATCTAATTTAAAATATTTTATTATTAATGCAGATGCTTCAAATTGGATGCGTTTTGTTAGACCTGCGTTAACTTATAAAGATCAAAATTTGGTAATTTGTCAACAACGTGATGGAATAGTATTTTTGACTACAAGAAGTATTTTACCAAAGGAAGAATTAAAAGCTGGTCCTAGTACTGACTATGCAATACGTAGAAATTTAATACCGCTCAAATCTACACAAGAAACGAAGGATGATAAAGGTATATAAGGTTTACAAAATACTTCGGTTTATATTTATATTTATGCAATTTTCGATTACAGAGCTCAAAAATCAGATATCCAGTTGGTCACGGCTAGATGATAATCATTCCCGGCGTATGAAAGTATTTCGCGGAAGAAATTTGAAAGAGAAAGAAAATTCAAGACAAAATAATTCTAAGGAATGGAAATGTTCTGTTTGTGGTCTAATTTTTCGAAAATCACTCTTGCTTAACTTACACTCTCTTGTTCATGGTTCTGATAAAATAAAAACTAAAATTCAATCTACAGTTTGTCCGCAATGTGGACTGCAATTTGAAAAACAAAAAGAATTGATCAATCATATTTCACAACATGGGAGATTATCTTTGAAAAAAGCAAACAGATTGACTTCTTTGTCTACATATAAGTGTTCAATGTGCTATAAACGTTTTGCGACAAAAGTACGTTTACAGCAGCACTGTTTAGTGCATGGTGCTGAAGACCAAAAACCACTGCCATGTAATATTTGCTTCAAAAGATTCATGAATAATTCAGCACTCTCTTGTCACTTGAAAACACATAGAGGTGAATTACTGTGTTAAATAATTTTAATTTTATTTGGAAAAGAGTTTCTCAAGTTGCTTATATCCATCTTTTTTTGTTATTCAGAAAATAAACAAGTATTTGAGTGTCCAATGTGCCGACAACTATTTAATCAAAGCATAACGTTAAAAGATCATATTGAAACTCATAAAAATGAAGATGGCACATTTAGCTGTCCTTACTGCCAAAGAATATTTATCAAATATTCGGTTATTCGTAAACATATTAGAGCACATCATTGTGAAAGAAAGCACAAATGTCAAATTTGTCCAAAACGATTTGCTACAGTAGATAAATTACAGATGCATCTGCTAAAACATTCCGATCATAGGTATAGTAAGATTTATACTTACAAGGTACACAAAATCATGTAATGTGTATTTTAACATGGAATTTCTTTTTTTTTTTTTTATAGAGAATTTCACTGTGCAAATTGTGGTAAACAGTTTAAGAGAAAAGACAAATTAAAAGAACATATGACTAAATTACATAATTCACAAACAGCCACTGAAGAACAAATGTTGCAAGTTACACAAACTAAAAAATTTGTTCCAAAGGTATCTTTTACTTACTCAAAGAATTATCTAATAAGAATGATATAATAAGATAATATAAAAATCTAATAAGAATATATTGTTACCAGGCAAACCCTAGTAATTACAATCATTTCATTTATAAATGTCACCAATGTTTGGTGGGTTTTAAACGAAGAGGAATGCTTGTAAATCATTTGGCAAAAAGACATCCAGATGTTGCGCCAGAATCTGTACCAGAGTTAAACTTACCAATTTTACGTCAAACGAGAGATTATTATTGTCAATATTGCGATAAAGTGTGCACTTATATTCATTGACAGAATAAATTGAGCTATTTATTTCATATGATTTTTATATTTATTTGCTTTACAGGTCTATAAAAGCAACAGTAAACGTAAAGCACATATCATGAAAATTCATCCAGGAGCTGCTTTACCGCCGAGCAACCGACAAAAGGAGTCGGATTACTCCGATTTACCGAATCCAACATTTAGTCAAACTGTCGGTAGCATTACTACTACACCACAGAGTTGTCAATGGTGTCATAAACAATATGCTACTAAAGTAAGTTGTAAAAATCTTGTAGTTTTACTTATAACAAATAAAAAATCTTTTTAAAAAATTTATTTATTTTTATAAGGCAAAACTTTTACAACATCAACGAAAGAAACACTCAAATTTAATGGAACCGGCTGATCAAGTACCGCGTTCACGTAATCGACAGCCGCAGAATCAGAATCAGCCCCCAGTACTTATTGAAGATCACTTTGTATTGTCCGATTATATTCAGACGTGTGAAACAAATTCAGATTTTTTTAAACCAAGAATAATCAAAATATCTGATGATGTCGATCTAATAGGCAATGGATTAGAGATAGTTGGGCAACAATTTGTTCGTATGCGTGACATACGCTGAAAAGATCTGTGGCAACCTCAATGAGAGGTTTTGTCAATTTAATGAGATATGAATCTCATGAATTTGTGCACAGTAAAGAAACACTGTGTTTTTTGCTGCTGTTGCCAAATAAGGGCATTGATGCCTAGGAGGATTAATTGATTCTCCGCTGGAAAGTATTTGGAGCACAGCTTGGTTAGCGTTGGTGCGAAACACTGAACGCTATTTTGTTGATTGTATGGTTGACAATGATGTCATGACCGTAATTCGGTCGTAATTTTGAATAAATTTGTTGAAACGGAGTACGCACTATTTTACGAATACTTTGAGCTCCAGGACGAAAACATGGAAGAAGATTTAAATGTTAACACACAATGGGAAACACAAACATGGAGACTTAAGACTTAAACACAATGGAAAACATGTTAGTTATTGAGGTCTTTGCTCAAGGTATTATGAGTACAGAGCGCAAACAGGTAGAACAAGTCCTCTTATTGTCGGTACATCACTGACATTAACTCTAGTAGTATCTTTTAAAATTTCGAAAAAGCTTCAATTCGATGTGATTCAATTATGGATGTTAGAGTGATCGAATTTGAGCTTCAAGTTTAAAGTGAAATTTAAACGCAGCTGAAATTTGGAAAATTCGATGAATCTTAGATCAGTGTAATCTCGTCTATACTATATGAGTTTTTTTTTTTATAGACCTGATCGTAGTGTCTACATGTTACATCTGACTTTGATCATAAAACAATTGTCTGTAGATTACACAAAATGTTGTAGTCTGTAAAGAATCGCCCGATCACTTTTACTCTTTCTCGTAATTTATAACATTCTGTCATAATTACTACCGATTCTCGTTTAGAAAAAGATATCTGTGTTTCCAGTCTAGATTTTCGATCAATCGGATTTCTTTTTCGCGCAAACCTTTCAGAATTACTAGTTTCACTAAGGAAGTTTAGTGTGACAATTTTTGCATCCATCATACTCATCGAATTGAAATATCTGATTGAAATTGAAGGTATTAATAGTTACCTAGACAAGAAAACTTTTGTCTTTGTGATTTTATGATGCGTGTAAAATTGATAACGTTGCAAATTATCCATATGCACTTCGCTAGTTTATCAAATTATAACAGCGAAATACTATTAGCATTCCAAACCATAATTTTCTAAATATAATTTCATATATCATAAATTGGCAAGAGAATTAAAAATTTGTTTTACATGCATTATATGTGCATAATATGATAAATATTATGGAAAAACAAAGACAAAAGAATGCATGTTTGTTAATGTTGTTGAGTACATGGAGAACTGTATTGTAACGTGACTTAAATAAAGTTACCCGATGACTGATCTATGTACGATTTATTGTACCGCAAAATCGGATCCTATAATTCTTTACTCGACATGCTATAAGAATATTTACATGCTTATATTTTTCTCTTTATTTAAAACTATTGTATTACTAGTTAATACTGTGAGACATCAAGTGAGTTCATATTAACAATTAGAAAAAAAGTACTCAATAAATTTATTTCTTTTCATAGCTTGAAATCGTTTTACTTCTTTCTTGACATTTTGTTTTTAAACTTTTCAGTAACGATGGCCAGAGGGCCAACTGCATCGGACTTAAGAACAACGGCATTAGATGCGATCGTACCCACACTAGCTCCTTTTTGAGATTGAGCCATTTCATACAATTCTTTTTGCATTACCGCCAAAGAAACCTTGTTCGCTGAGAAAAAATCTTGCATAGAAATCAGTTCTCCAGACATTCTTCTTGGAGTTTCCGAGTAATCTGATTTAAACGAATCTCTTGCTGCTATCCTCGTTCCTCTTCTTTTTGAAAAATAAATCGTAGACAAGGAATATTTCCTCTTTGGTAAATGTGATGCGGCCATTTCCTGATTTCTGCATTGTATTTTTTGTATGATGCAATTTAATCCTTGTTTTATTATAATCGATGTCACGTTCAATAGGGAGTATGTGCAACAGCAACCAATCAGCAAAAATATAAAGTTAATGAAACGATACCTGTGTACGAAGAAATTATGTATCAGTACTGCAGTGTACATTATTGAACAAAATTTCGTGGGACGTACCAATTAATGTAAGGATAATACGAGTTTTGTGTACTAACGAAGTCTCCGAAACCAATAGTTGCGAAACTAACAAAACAAAAGTAAAGAGCGTCGAAGTATTCCCAATGTTCGAATTGAACGTAAACCGCTGCAGCGCAGCAAGCTATCACACAACACACTAATAATAAAAATAGCATAACCCAATATACGCTTGGTTTCCATTCATCGACATCTAAATGATCGTCATCATCTTCAAGTATGTCTGGTAAAAATTTTTCATTCTTGGACGATCCGAATGAATGTCGAGATATTGATGAATTTTTCCGAATATGCCTTTTTAAACGATGGATATGTATCATTCTCAAAATCCAAGCAAGGAAAGTGATGATCCTTTCAAGAAACAAGTTGAAGAATAAAATTCCGCCTGTGTTATAAAAAAGATAATGAGAAAAATTATAGATAAATGTGCATAATAACATTTATCTTTAATGGTTAAACTATTGTATTACCGGAACAACCAAGAAAGCCATACAGAACAGCAACTACCTTACCCGCTCTCGTTTGCGGTGTGGTATTTCCATACCCTGAAAAACAAATTAATAATAATATCCATAATCTATTTTGAAATTGAAATGAATATATACAAACGTAATACAAAGTACAGATTACACAGTACTGAAGAGAATAACTGCAAGACTAGGTCGCAAGATATTAACATTCTGGAATTCACCGGCACATTCTTATGTGTGCTGCGGACGACGACCCTTACCTCTTTATTCAATGCTTTTATGACCAAGTTATGACGCGATAATACAGTCGTCAATAAATTTACTTTTAAGTGAATAGTCGGAAAATAATCGAACATGCAAACAAAATATATAGGGCGAATATGGTAAATTATTTCGCAATTACTGATACACTCGTGTCTACAGTCTTTCAAAAAAAATACAACTGGAAAAAAAGTATAACTGAGATAAAGACCAGCATATGTGTCTGGCGTTCCACTGACCTATTATTACGGTTCAAATACACTATAAGATGAAATGTTTAGAGTTCCAAATAGGTCATGATATATTTCTTACCAATTGTAGAAACTATGGTACCCACGAAGTGAAAGCTGCCAAGAAAATCCCATCGTCGGCTCTTGTTGATGCCACCGGAGAATGAAGCGTTTCCATATGCATATAATAACTCATCTAGTCTTTGGAGAGCAATTGGACTACCTTGCAAATGATACTTTCGAAAACTATGATAAACGCGCCAAAATTCTGCAGTCTATATAATGAGCAGAAGTTTAACATACAAGTATTAACTTTTACTTCGATATTTATTTAAATGAAAAAATAGTAATAAAACAACAATCTAGACTAAAAAGACAATTTAAAACGTAGATAAAATAGAACAACCAAAAGATAAAAAATGGTTTCATACCTGTTGCATTTCAAGATCAGCTTCTAGTTGTTGAAAGATTGCAGCGCCGGCTAACATGTACATTGTCAAGGCGGCGATATGAAGGATGAATCTTGCGTTGTCCTCTCCGAGGCCACCGAGGAGACACATCACCGACAATTCTCATTTCTCCAGATACAAGAGACTGGTTGCAATCCCCACTTTTGCCTTTCATCTGGGTTGGCGCAAACTCAGCGACGAACATCCACGAAAATCCGCAGATGCATTGTCAACGAACATTATCAAGATACATCATTTAAAATCTATCGCGACTCAGAATTTTATGATTCTTCAAGGTATATTTGTAATTCAATTACTTCTTTGTATTTATTTTTTTAATTACCTGTATTTGCTTTAACACAGTGTTAGCATTTGGCATATCAAAATTTTATTCAGATGACATGTTGCAAAAGTTTGATCGTATTATTTGAAAGATGTACAATATTGTATGTTACGTAATTTTGTATTGTAAAATTGCAAGGCTACATGATTTATAAAACTATGTTGCAGAAAATATAAGGCAGTAGCATATATCGCTAGTGAAAAAATCCTATGAAAGGAAGGTTCTTTGACTAAAGATAAAAACCAAGTCACTCTATAAATGGGTCTCTTGCGCATAAGGATGTAGCGTAAACTTTGTACATGATTATTTCGTGGTCTCCGTAATTCTTTAAATTGCATCCTTAAATACGCAACATTTATGTCGTGTTATCCATTTGTTTTTAATAACACTATATGTTACAAACCAGCCGTTTAGTAGTTTTTAAAGGATGGGATTTTTGGGATAGTCAAAAATAAATCATCGTAAATTTATAATAAAAATAAAGTTTCTTAATTTATGTAGGCAACCTAACGACTCTACAATGTTCATATAAATACTGTAAACTAGGCACATTGATTCTTACATCAAAATAGTTGTAGGTACATGCGTAAAATTCATAACATTCACATTAAACACTATAATACTATTAAATACGATATCTGAATTAACAGATTTCGCAACGGCTACACTATAGTTTAATTAATCGCACTTACAATACAATTATCAATGCCTCGTTTGTGGACCTTCTTCCAATTTCCGCCAAACAACCTACGTAAAACACACATTAATAACACAGTTAATTTTTAGTTTCTCCCGAAATGGAACCTTATGTCTAAATACCAACTTACATTGCACATTTCTCTAACCAAGGCCTTTTCTCCGTCGTGACCACCTTCTCTTTCTAGTTGTTCTCTAACTTCGAGAACCTGAAGAGCTCGTACCACTGCTTCTGGTCGACCTCCTATGTGAGGATTTTCGCCTGGGCTGTTTTGATTTTCCCAGGTTTCACCGGGTGGTACTTCCCAACCCTGTGCTCTTGCTTGTAAAAGACTCTTATCTTCTTCGAGCTGCTTTACCCGTTGTTCTAAACTCCTTACGTACTGCATAGTTTGGTCTGCAATACAAATTTGAAAAATTGATCAAAATTATTCGCATAAAAGTATATCTTCTGTCAAGAATCAACGTAACAAACGTGATAACTGTACCATTAAACGTAGATGCATGCCTTGGTCTCGGGGGCGCGGTTTCTTCGGCATTCGTACTTGAACTTGAACCATCTCCATCATCTCTTTGACCACCTCCTCTCTCTTCATCCAAATAAAGGCAAAGTTCCTTTAGCTCTAAATTATCTTTGATTAACTCTTGCTGTTTGTTGTCCAATTGACGCAATTTATTCTGATAAGCGGATACTTCCTGACGCATAACACTCGCCGTATATCTTCCAAATCTTTGCCATTCCCTCGCTAACTTTCGACCCTTCTGTCGATCATCGTCCAGAAAGCAACAAAGATCTCGCAGCTCTTGATTATCATCGCTTAATCTTTGGTTTGCTTCTTTCAGTGCCCGAAGCTCGCTAAGCTGAAATAGGAATACCTGAGTCACCGATATTCACACGCATTTTTATCATAAATTGAATTCCTACCTAATTAGATATAGGGTAAAAATAAATTTTATGAACAATTCAAAATTTCTAAAATATGCATTTATTCTTGAGTAATAATTTTTTAACGAAGAAGAATTCGATCATAGTGGAGATTGTTTGCGACCGGACTCATATGTGCGTGACTGGTTCAAATTACGATGGTGGACCCGACCCGTGTGTGACCTAAAAGAACCTCAAGAACTTCCGTGTGATGTTCTTAAAATCGGTGATCGTATCTTCTTCACGAAACGAAATAATAAAACAAAGATACCGGTGACGTTAGTAGAAAAGAAGGTTACAATTATTACTTTTACTCTTCCTCTCGTTTATTCTTCCTCTGATCGACGTACAAACTTTCGCTTATTATACTACGTAAGATTAAATCTATTTGATTAAAAAACAGGTGAGAAACTAGTGAAACTCACCAAGCTTTGTATCTGTCGATTCTGCTCGGCGGCAAGCCTTGCGATATCGCTCTCGGTCTTCCGAACAAATTTAAGCATCTCCACAGGACCGAGCCTTAGAAACTCGTCGTCGGTGATCCTTTGTCTAAGCGGCGGTGTCTGTGCAGTGTTTACCGTGGGATATTGACCGTTAGGTGGCAGGTACTGACCTTGGCCGACCTTCGCCTGAAGGTAGCTATGAGGCTGTGTTTTAGGGACGGATGCAGTCAAAGTATTTCCGCCTTGAGGATGATGTCGATGCTCTATCCTCGGTGAATATTTACTCTGTACATCCTTCTGTTGCGGCACAGGTCGTGATTGAACGGGTTGATGATTCAAGGTCGCGACGGGACCTTGACCAGTGATAGACACCGAGGTTGGCACAGAAGGGCCTGTACCAAAATGAGGATGATTCTTGAGGATACCGCTGGTTGGCTGCGGTGGTGGCTGATATCGCGGTGGCACTTGCTCCACTGTCGACTTGATCACGTGCGAAGGATGCTGCTGCTGCTGCGGCTGGGACTTACTCTTATTGGACATCGCGGCTAATTTAGCTCCAGGCTGCGCTGTGTCCCATTTCAGAAAGTCCACCGTGACTTCTTCGTGTCGACCTGCCTCGTTCGACCCGCTAAAATCTGGGTCGCTGTACGGTCTCTCTTTCTCTTGCTCTCCTGCTCTCTCTTCAGATCGGATATACTACTTAAGAGGTGGCCCACGCGATATGTGTCTTACCTCCGCAAGTCTTACCTTACTGTCTACCAAACTTCTCCCCTTTTCCTTTTCTTTCTCTTCCTAAGATTTCTCTTCGTATCACTGTCACCTTATGAATTTCTTTAAACTTCCCTTTTATTCAATATTTTACACGCCTTGTCGTACAGTGCAACATTCTCTACCACTTTTAATCAAATTGTAATTACGAGAATTCGAACAATCCTGACAAGATTTTTAGAATTAAATTATCGGAACACAGAACGAATCGTATTCGTGTTCACGAACAACCTTGGCTTCGTCTCGGTATTAAAGAGTCGACGTCCTCGGTTTATGCCGTAACTCCGAACGATCGCGTGGTATGCTCACGTTCCAGCTGTTAACAATCGGATTAAAACACGAAAGCATAGTTTTGCGAAAGAATAGGATAAATATTGGCCGCATGGACACTTATTTTCGTTACGAAATCCTGAGCATACTAGCGATATTGCACTCCCGAGAGCTAATGCGCTCAGCCGGGCCCCCGTTTTTCTCGCTGCGGGGCCGCCGCATTTCACAAGGTGCAGTGCCGTAACATCGAGTGGGGCATTTCAGTGAAACCTTCAGTGAAACGACAGAGATAAACTTTCTTACACATCTCTCTGGATTGTTAATTGATTTAACTTACTACGTGTTATTATAACTATCTCTCTCTCTCTCTCTCTCTTTTCTTCTTTCACATATACTCGATGGTTCCTAATATCCGGAAAAAAATATAATAATTTAATTGCCCAACGTTACGCTACTCATATCCCTATTCAATTATTTTTCATAAATGCCAGTTTGCGGAAGTGTATTTGCGTTAAACTACACAATCTCATTAAATAGCGGCACTTTATCTTATTTACCGATACCAGAGATCAATGATAATAATCTTGAGCGAAAATCGCGTGAAAATCGCGTACCAACAATATGGCTACGATCGCAGACTTGCGATTTAAGAAATGATTGCGGACGACGCCAAGGCTTTAAGGTTTAGGCGCGGGAACGTGGAGGCAACCGCTGATTGGACCAACTTCTTCCTTGAAGGGGGGAGTTAACAGCATGTTTTACTTGTGGGAAGTACTTAGAAAGGAACAGCATCTTAAAGTGTATGAGAATCTGTTCAGTGCAGAGATTTCTCAAAGCCTTCATTCATCCCTTTATTTTAAAATGGGATTCTTCCATTATAAGAGGAATGTAAGTAAAAGATAATATCCGTTTACTTACTCAAATTCTATGATAATTTAATGTATACAATTGCCTGTATACATATACATATATGCTAATATTAAACAAATTATAATTAAAGACATAATAAACAAGAAGCCATTCTGATGCTAGCTACAGTCTTTTTGTATTTGTCATAGAGCATAAATTACACTGTCAGCAAGATACATATTATCGAATATATATTTTAACAATATATTAACAATAAATTCCACTTCGTGTGCTCATAAATTCGTAAAGTCCTCACTGTTATGGGGGATGCTTTTTCGTAAACTAAGGCATATACATCGTGCGTATGCATGCCATTAGCGTCTGCGGAGGATCAGTAGTATGTTTTCTTATGTATGTCCATGTGTGCTAATGAGTAGTTCTTGATGTGTTTGCATAAATTAATTGAATCAAAAAAAAATTCATTTTTCGATTATTTTTGATTAGTTTCAGGAAATCAATTGAAAGTAATCCATCTCAGGAATCACATTTTTCAGCTTAGGTTTTGAACAAACATGGAAAAACCTGGTGAAACTATTAATTAATTTCTTTATTTAAAATTTAATTGTGTCTATACATTTACAATTATGTGCATTTTGTTTATAAAATAAAGAATATGACGATTAACATATTTTTGGGAGAGAAGATGATTGGGTGGTAAGGGGCAGTATATGGGGTGATTATAGTCTGACTAAGGGAATTATTTTTCGCGTAATTATCTTCTTCTAAATAGTGATCTTTGGATTATTGAACTAAGAATTATGCAATACCCGCAACTCAGTAATAGGTTTTATATATTTTACAATGAAATTTTTCTAAAATAGATTATAGTTATGTATTATTTATTCTTTTCGTTGAATTCATTATAAGATCTTTGCTGACTTTTGCTGTTCCTAAACAAAATACTTATAATATACGTTACAACGCTAATTATTGAATCAGTGATAAAGGCATTGTAGATACCGTAAAATGTCAACACCTTATACGTATGACAGAAATGAATATTAAAATTGTAGTATATATCAAAAAACAATTTACCAAAGAAATTGACGAATCTCAGAATTAAATCTACTGGTTTCTGGTCGATGTTAGGAATGTTAAATATTAACTAATATTTAATACTTTATAAACACTAACAAAAGTTCATAATGATCTACTATTATATAACCTTAGCCAGCTTTACCAAACAAAACAATTTTTTACCGTGCTTATATTACTTTAAACTTAGACACTCTGAGATTGGGAAGTGAGGTTAATTGCTTACGTGTCACGAAGTAAGGTATGATGCTATTTTTTTATGGTATAAATTACATAGAAGTATGTAATTTTTGCGTATATAAAATATCACGCTGAAATTTCTTTTTGCTTATATGAATTATATATATTTGTATATACAGTATTTGTGGATAAATATTTCAGATAAATTGTGTGAGTTAGAAACAGATTTAAATATATGATATGGAATAGATATAGATTTTGGTACCTAATGTCACATCTTGATTATGAATAAATTGAAGATGAATTAATGATAAACTGTTTAAAAATGAATAGTTAGTGAATCAATATTGTTGTTTTATATCTAATTCCATTAACATATATTTGGTTCTATATGTGTGAATGATAGATTTATTCTAATATATTAGGAGCACTATAATTGTAGAATAATGCATTAAAAATAACAGAAAAGCAGTGTGACATTATGGCAAACAAATCCTGGAATGTATTGGTAACAGGGGGTGCTGGGTACATTGGTTCTCACACAGTATTGGAACTATTGCAAGCAAATTTTGAGGTGGTGGTTATAGACAACTTTAGTAATGCTTATAAAGGTGAGAAATAATGAATCAAGTTAAAAAATAATGATTATTTCTTATAAACTATTGCTATGAAACAATAAGTAATGTTTTATAGTATTAGTTAATATGAAAATAATGATTTATCAAATTATTAATTGAGTAATATAGTTTATTAATAGTATTTAAGGGAGTTAATGATAATGTATATATAACATAGTATAAGATGTAATGATGATAACAAGTATAGAATGTGTAATATTTTTTGTATATTTATAACTATATAATTAATATTAGTAATATACATTTCTGTTTTCTTTTAACTGAATTTTAATAAAGATGATTTAATATAATGGTATATAATACATATTTGCCATTTTTGTACATAGGTAATGATAATATAAAACCAGAATGTCTACTAAGAGTAGAAAAATTAACAAATAAAACAGTTACATTTATTCAATGTGATGTAACCAATTGGAATGAATTAAAGGATGTATTTAAGAAGGTATGATTACAAATATTATCAAATATAAATGGATCATGAAAGTGAATAATTAAAATAATTTTATTTTAGCATGAGTTTCATTCTGTCATACATTTTGCTGCATTAAAAGCAGTGGGTGAATCTTGCGAAAAACCATTAGAATATTATAAGACAAATGTTTGTGGGACACTAAACTTATTAAAAGTTATGAGAGACTTCAATGTAAAGCGTTTTATTTATTCAAGTAGTGCTACAGTTTATGGTGTCCCTGAAAAGTTACCATTAGTTGAGAATATGAAAACTGGTGATTGTACCAATCCTTATGGAAAAACAAAATATATGGTTGAAGAAGTTTTGAAAGATTTGTGTACTTCAGATAAGGTGTCAAATTTGTCTACATCTTTGGTTTTTTCAATTAAAATGCAATTATATATTTATTATTAAAAGTTTTCAGGAATGGTCTGTTATATCTTTAAGATATTTTAATCCAGTTGGAGCTCATTCTTCTGGACAAATTGGAGAAGATCCTAATGGAGTGCCAAATAATTTAATGCCATACATTGCTCAAGTATCTGTAGGCAAAAGGGAATTTTTATATGTTTATGGCAATGACTATGATACTCATGATGGAACAGGTAGGTAGAAAAGTACAAAATATTTATATAATATTTATGTTAGTATGGCATAGGTAACTACTTTATACATGTTAAAATCACTTATGGTAATTAATAATTAATTTGTAGGTGTACGAGATTATATTCACATTACAGATTTAGCTGTAGGTCATGTAAAAGCAATGATTTACCAAAAAAATCGTAACTCTACTGGATTTAAAGTGTTTAATTTAGGTACTGGAAAAGGGTATTCTGTATTAGAAGTCATACGAGCATTTGAAAAAGCATCGGGACAAAAAATACCATATAAGATAGTAGAACGCAGAACTGGAGATATATCTGCTAGTTATGCAGATGCTAGTTTAGCAAACAAAGAACTAAATTGGCAGGCTACTAAAAACATAGATGATATGTGTAAGTTATTTTTTCACTAATACATTAAAAACAATTGCTTATGCAGTAATTAATAAATATTTTATAATTAATTACATTAATGTACTATTATTATTATTGTTGTTGTTGTTATAGGTTTAGATACGTGGAAGTGGCAACAAAATAATCCAAATGGTTATAAATGCTAATAATAATTGTTGGAATATCTGTTATGAAAAAATATCAAATATTTTAAGTAGAACATTTCATTTACATATCCAATTACTTTAAACATAAGCCATGGTGGTGCCTGATTACCAAAGTCTAAACCAAAGTCAAAAGTAAATGTGGTATAAAAATTATTTATGTAAACATAAACGTAAATTATTGTGCCATAGAATATACATATATTCCTATAATTGTAAAATGACTCCCTATTAATAAAATAATATGTATTGAAATGTTAAAATATTTCTGAAATACATACATTACTTATCACAATAAACGATTTATTGGTAATCGACAAGTGCAATTACTATATTGCCGACAGTAATGTTTTGATTAGAAGATGATAGGTAGCGCAATGCAATAGCTAATTCTCCATAACTGACTTACGTCAGGGGAATTTTACGTCTTTTTGACGTAAGGGAGGTTATATACATACCATTCTTTGTTAGAAAAATAATTATTTATTGTGACAATGACATCCGTCAAAGATTCGTTAAAAGAAGACGTTCAAATTGAACCATCTTTTATGGAAAATTCAGCAGATCACAACTCAAGGTGTGGATCGCCAAAACGTGGAACTACGCTTTCGACAAGCACAAGTAGCTTCGAAGCACTGGACCCACATGATCCAAATCTTAGTCGTTTAGCTAATACGATGTTTCAAAAAACTGGTGAATATTTACAAGAGGAACTTACTTCCACTCATGCTGATTATCGTTTACTGGAACGATTAAACAAAGAAACTATTGCGAAATATACCGAACTAAAAACAATATCGTCTAGTGTAGCTCAATCTTTGGATTCTCTAAACGAAAAATATAAAAAATTGCAACCAATTTTAGATAACATCAATGAAATTGATGATAGTGTAACTAAACTAGAACAAGCTGCATATAAATTGGCAGCATATTCAAAACGATTAGAAGCAAAATTTAAGGACATTGAAAAAGATACAAAAAGCAAGTAGAACTGTAATAGATTAAGCTAAAAACATGTTAATTCGAACATTGTATTATTTATTGTCCAAATAAGAAATATATTAATAGAATTAAGATTATATTTTCTGTTATGATAAAAGTAAGTAATAAGAAAAAACAACCATTAATTTTTATTTTTGTAATTAACTATACTAGAATACAGTCTTACACACATACATTTCTTTATGAAAGTTTTGTAAAAATGTGTTGTGTGTTCTTTTTCTTACATTATATCACATAATATATTTCTAATTATATTTTATTCTACCTATGAATCTATGTGTTATTTTTTATATGGAAAATATAAGACCCAATTTTAGAAGTTGCTAAAAAATAATAAATATGAAGTAATTTGTAACATAAATAGAAGCCAAAAATAAATATTCTTATATGTAACAAAAAATATAACTAGAATATATCAATACATAATGCTTTCAAAAATAAAAATCTCCATTAGTATACAATCTATTGATTGAAATTTGCTCGAATTGTATATAATATAAATCTTTTTTTATAATTGTATATCAGACAGGCATGGATGTATTTTTAATATTACCACAGCATGTCATTTTCCAATAAAAATTTTGTTTAGATAATAATTGATTGTATTACTGAAATATATGGAAAGCATAATCAAGTAATACATGCAGCATATTTATATCATTTACTAATCGAAATTCTTATTTTATTTTGAATATTTAATATTGAATGTGTTAATTTTTAAAATTTATGTTGTTTCTGTTTATGTAAATTAAAAATCATTTAATCAATTACAATCATTTATTATTAAAACAATAACCATGCTGTGATATAAAGTATGAATCTCTTTTAAAAATGTATCATAATATTGAATTTTTTTTTTAAATCAAAATTATAATCAACAATTTTGTTATGTCTCAGAGTTGAATTGCTTGTTATTGACATTATTTGTGACATTTAACAATCTAGGAAATTTCCAGCCATCAATAATTCTACTGCAATTTCAGGTGCAATAGGGAATTCTGGTATTTCTGTGCTACTATTTGTATAGCGTACTTTGTAAGTAAAATACATGCAAACTTTTTGCAATACATGAGATCTGTAAACAAAAATTTAATTAAGAATATAATTAAGTTTTATTAAAAGCAGAATTAAAAGATACTTACGGAATTTCTCGAAAGTTTACTTCATTAGCTTCATTTTCTGCGAATTGTCCAGGGCCACTTAGCATAGCTTTTATTGTTCCACTAGTTAAAGCATGTTCACGTTTAACAATAAATTCATGTCCATCACTGCTGACAAGTTTTACATACATTGCATTTGGTCCTTCACAACCTCCATATACAAGTCCACTTTCTTGCTAAAAGTTTATCCCATTACTTGCACATTATGCTGTATATTTATATTTATATGACGTAGTTAGTATTTTAACTACTGTACAACTACCCTACTGTTATTAACAAAAGGCAAGGAATATAAAAAACATAAAAAGATCATTAAGCAGCAAAACTTTAATTTGCAGAAATAGGTACCGCATGCAGATCAATAGATGAAGTGCCTTCTTCTTCTTCTGCTTTATCGATATTTTCTTCCTCATTGGGCTTGATCCAAAGAAAAATTAGCATTAATCAACAAATTGTTTACCACAAATTTCCTATTTTCCAATTAGAAGAATTAATCTAGCAGTTATAGCAGCCCAATTGTAACAGCACATACATTTCTTTCAAATACACTTCACATATCCCAACTGTCATGAAAAAATTTGGCATGCATAATATTTTGAATAAAACATACCTTATCAATTTGGGTGTTCACATCATTTGACATGTTTGTATTTTATAAGATGTTTATCTTCCTAAGAACAGCAAATTATTAGCTAATATTAAATAATTAATTAGTTACTTTCATATAAAAAATAGAATATATACTTCAGAACATTTTCTTTTAAATTGATATCTATCTTCGTTTACAATGGAATGTAATTTGTTATAATCTATAAAACATATTTATTTAGGTTAAATAAGGTTTTTGCTGCATCAGTTTATACAAAGAATAAAAGTGAATTGATTATTGTAGCATAATATTTCATTTCAGGCTCAATATGATGAGCCAGTAACATAAAGAATTATCAAGAGCACATTAAAAAATTGGCATCAAAAAGGAATCAAATATAAAATAAAAAATAAATCATTGTTATAGTATTCAGGCCATACATTACATTCGCAATTATATCTTCGGGACGAAAAGATTTATCATCGCATTTCACTTCAGAACAATTAATCGTACATACCTCGATGAAAAAGAAAATTGTACAAATTCAGACTTTTTGATCACAACAAAGTTTCTTAATAAACGCAATGGGAATTAATATGGCCGCTGCTGATACATAGTTCTCGATAAATCGAAACTAGAGATTCTAAACTACTTCTCCATCTTCAATCTTTAGTTTTATTTATTCTACGATTGGACGAAGAAAAATTGGCGCGTAAAATTCTATAAAATATATTGTTTTAGTGTAAAACCTTTACTTTTATATAATTTATTAATGTGAATACTATAATTTAAAAAGAACAATTTATCTCTTTCGATAACTCGTAACTTCATTATAACCTTTTTAAATTTCATACAATGGAAACTGTAAAAGCTAGGTAATTTAAAATTTTATTTATTATTATTATGTTTTCATAATATTTTATACATGTATAAATATAATAAAATATTAAATTAATCTTTTGCCTGATATATTTTGATTTTTATTTCTATAGCTATTCAAGAACAATGGAGGAAGTACAAGAAAGTTTAAAACTAGCTGTTATTAATGAATCTGATCTGCTAAATGTAACACAAATTTTATATTCTGCAGAAGAACATAATATGCAAGAACACGTTAAACTATTAGAACTTGATGAAAATTTAATAGAAACAGTAAACACTGGGGATAGGTATACAATCATTTAAATTTGTATGTATTTTACTAATAATTTATGCAACATTCTAGTTTAACGTTCCAGGGTACTGAAGAAGATTCTGTGGTATTATGCACAAAAGATCGAACATATGATATTAGTGAGGCAGAAACATCTAATTCTTACTTGTTAGTACCAAGGTTAAATTTATCTCAACAGATAAATGTGGATACAAGCCGAATAATAAAAGCTTATAATATTTGTGGGATTTTTCATACATACTATGAGGTATATAAGGTTGATGTAAATCAATACAGTAAGAAAGTATAAATTTTTCTATCTGTGAATACATGTATAAAATATCGAAGGTAAAGGAGTGTAGACCTAAATTGGAGAAGTTACTTAATATTCTTGAGCCCACATCTTTTAAAGGAATAGAGTATGAATCATCAATATCTCACGAACTTTTATACGATTGGCATAGATTAAAAAACGAAATACAAGCCAGTGAAGCTGAACTAATCCAAGCTTTAAATAATTATTTAATAACCAATATTGATGGTAGTATATTTTTTATAAAAATTATTAAATATCACATACCTGATATTAAGTAATGATATTAATTAACTATACTAATGTTAATATTAAATAATTATATTATTTCTTGTTTCTTGGTCTCAAGGTTATTTCCGTCTTATATCATTTGAATTTGAGGTCCGAAGTTTAACACTTATGTTAGATCTTTTTGAGGAAAATAGTTGGGAAATAGATGAAGTAGACAAAGAAATTACATATGAATTTTTGAAAGAATTTATTTACAAACCAGTTTTTAATACATTGTTTACAAAATATACAGAAATAAGTGAAAAATTAAGAAAGGATGGAACACCATTATATAAGTATAGACAACTTATACAGAAATATTTCTAATATACATAATGTATTTTATAATTTTAACTAGTTGTAATAAGTAACAATATTGTAGATATAATGAAGAAAAATGTTGCAAAACTTTAGCAAAAGTACTGTTTGTTGCTTCTCCAGTAACTGAATACAAACAATTCATGAAATCATGGAATATTGGTACCCCAGAAAGTAAATAAAAATTTTCGTAAAAAGGATTGCAATTTATATATGATACTTATAATAAAAATAGCTGCTTATATTATATTTCTTTGTATGTAGAAATAGAACCAAAAGAAGAATATCTATATGGAATTGCGCTTATTAAGTGGAATAATTTAATGGAGAAAGAAATAATATCTTTTCCAGAAACTGATTTGCCAATAGATATTGATGAAAGATTTAATAAACTTTTTAAAGCAAAAAAGAAGTGGACAGTTCAAGAAATAACACCCTATATAACGTAAGTAAAAATTAATTGCGTTTGTAAAATACAATCTTTTTTGTCATAGAAATTATTTTATTCTCTTTTTTTTTCAGAAATTTAACAACACATAAAATGAATGTTAATGCTCTTCTAACTAAGTATGCTAGATATTCAATTATTAATGGTATTAAGTATTATAGTTCAAAATATGGTAACTGAAATTACTTATACTGCTGAAATCATTCTTGTTGTTTATTATTCTGTGTGTGGTCATAATACATAGTTACATTTACACAATTTTATAAATATTTTTTAAATATTACATACTGTGTTTATTCTTAGTCTTTATCACCTATCTGATAACAGTAACAGGATCAATGATGGTAGAATATTTTCCTTCCAGTATCTATTTTTTCTTCTTTGCCTTCTTAAAGAATTGCAACTACATCTTTAAGAACAATTATCAGCACTAACAATTATAAATATTTCATGTATTTATTATTTCGTTACAGTTTTCGAAATCTTGTATAATGTAATTATAGAAGAATTTTAGCTATAAAGCTAAAATAAATTAAGCTTTTATTTTCATGTTAGCTTATACATAGAAGTAACTGAATAAATTTACCAAAAAGAAATTAAAAATATAAAACTCAGTCGAAGTTATAAGAGTCAATTGTGTGTTTTGTAAAGAATAAGTTCGTCCTAAAAATCTTATAATTTTATTATATCATTATATATTGTGATATTCGTCATGACATTCTTGCGATAATTACATATCATGTAAAAGAATTATAGAACAAAAGGTATACTTTATATAGTATTATAATATCGAAGACAGTATAAACCACAAGATGTATCTATTTTTCTGTGGAATTCTGATAAATATGTAACTAAACTGTGACAAATGTTCAAAATATGCATATACATAGTAAAACATTCATGAAACATAAAAGTCATTAAAAATAATACTCTTAAGTATTAACATTATTATTAAATGATATAAATTTTGGGTATCTATTTACATATACCTACTTAATGCAGCTAGAAAAAAGTACCTTATACTCTCGATGCAATAGCAGTGTCAAACGTCGTAATCATGAATTACAAATTCCTGGGATGATACATTAAAATATTACTGTACATTTTTATTGCGTTAATAGCAAAATTTGTTTATATTATATAAACACACCTTGGCACATTAGTATTAAAAAATTATGGTTGTTGTAAAATAATGAATAATATAAAAATCAGTCAATCATGATGGATAATAATATTAATTCAATATGAAACTAAACTTTCCCAGGAACATAAAAGGTAATAAATGTATAAAAATGGAATACTTCATATTTATGGAATATTTAATAGAGTCATAAATGCACTGTGTGTGTTCTTACAAGCGCACTGTGTTGACGAGTTATCAATACTATTCTTATGCAAAGATGAAATTTTTATAAATATTTTATAGGAACTGACTTGCCGCTGAAGAATGATTCATTTTTTATAAAACATTTTATATAAATTTCACAAATTGGTATGAATTGCTAAATAATTACCTAATAGAAATAACATTCAGTCCCATTTTTTACAATTATAATCACTCCTCCTAGCAGGAAATAGACTATTAAATTATAAATTCATAAAAACAACTTCGTAAAATTGTATCCTATGAGAAATTCGATTTTTGCAGAATACTTCGAACTATTCATTTAAATATATATTTATAAATATATCTAGAATTATTCAACTACTTACAGGGTGATGCAATGAGACAATCTCTAAAGTGATGGATCGTATACATCGTGATATTGTAATAGCAAGCCTATTATAGTTAATTTTCAATAATGTTAAAATATATGTAACAAAATTTAAATAACTCATCATGTAAATATTGGTTTTGTATCGATAAAAATTACGTACACTTATAACGCTTTAACTTTAAATTCGAGGGTGCCTTTTGCGTCACCCTATATACGTGGTTGTCATATAATAACAAATTAACAATAATTCTAAAGCTTTGGAGTGATTTCTTTATAGCTGTGACTTACGTCTTTTAGTAATAATTCTATGACTACATCTAACGAATACTGTCCTATCTATAAGTACGTTTAGACAAAGTTTGTTAAATGTTAAAAAGAGCTATAAAAAGCATAAATACTAAATCTCTTGCTGCTGAATTATGCGTGAGACGTAAATGGGTAACTTGTACGATGTAGTCTATGTACATATAATTATTCCCTCGAAGTTTTCCTGAAATTAACAAACATAAATGCAGTAAAGTAACGAGTACAAAAAATTTCATATGAATGTAATGAATAATTTGAATTTACCTTAATAGAAGGCACCTCGTTGTTAGCTATCAGTTGTTGCACTTTCATTTGTCGTTTTATTATTAGGTGCAAACACTGATTGTTGATTAATACCTGTTGTAACTGTTTGACTTGGATGAATGACAGGTCCGACTGTTTGGACTAAATTACAGGTAACTGGTACCATTGGTGGCAGATTAACCGAATTATTCATAGGGCTGATATTACAAGATAACGATGGTCTTTTTCTTTCTAAGCTATTTGTGGTCATTTGTTTCCTTGTTGTTGAATTACGTTCGAGACTGTTAGTGACGATATGATGCCTTCTTTCTAAACTAGAACTACAGCTAACATCAGTTTGGCTACCCTAAATGCAAAATTGTATTTTTAGAACATTGTTCTACTGACGTTATTTAATCGTCATATAAAATTAAGTTTAAAGTACAGTTTACCTGCAACGAACGATCAACGGATTGCCCCATTCTATGTAGAAGATCACCGCTTTGACTCTGTCTAAATGTTGTACCTTGACGTTCACTCGATTGACTTCTCCTTAAGAAATGTTCTCCAGATTGACTGGAACGAATACGACTTTCTGGCATTGATTCTTGTGAAGTACTAATATGATTTTGCTTTTGGCAAATTTGGCCTTCTACGTATGGATATCGAATGCGTATCGAATCGATTACATCTAAAAGATTTTTTGCGTCCATTGCTAAAATATGTGCTGCTGATAGCATTCCTCTGAAATTACATTAAATATTTCTTAATATTTTCGTTCATCTGTTATGCATGGAGATATACCAATAGGTATTAATCGAAACATTTACTTTCGATATTCTGCATCCAAAGTAGTAGCACTGTATTTCTGAGCTTGCTTCATAGCAGTTACAAGTTCTGCCATATCCTTACTAAGAACTTTATGCGCCATTTCTACTTCTCGATGAGCAGATGTAGGTAATATGTCCATCAGAACATCTACAGATGAAAGTAAGGCCCTCAATTCGATACCCACTTTACGTACTAATTCCAAATATTGGTCAGCTTTGCTTTGTTGGACACCTAAGTTTGTGAGTTAAAATATTATTTAAAACGTCATAGATACTTCGGTATCTTACATAATAATTCATACCTTGAGATAAAGACATCACAGCACGAACTACACTGGTGGTACAATCATATACTTTATCGTTCGTTCTATCTAGATCAGCAGTTGGTGTTGGTTCCATTTTCTACAAAATAGGCATTCTCTTTCTTTACAACTTTCTTTACATTTAAAAATTATTTAAGCATTAAAAAAATTACCTTCACCACAATTACTTTTTCGGTACTTTTATCGGAACCTATAGAACCGGTATTAGCGCTATGTTGTTCATGATTTGGTGATTGCGTAACTGAACGGGGAATTGGTGGACTCGCGCTTTCGTCTCCACTTGTCGCAATGGACAGACGTTTCTAAATATGGAAATAAACAATAGTAGAATGAGCAACTAAATAATACATCATAAATATGAAAAATGCAAGTATTAAATCGCACCTCTTCCCTTGCCAACCAACGACTATCTTCTTCCGACTGGCGTTGTTGTTCCAAAAGTCGTTGTTCTAATAATTTTTGTTCATCGTCAATTCCACTGTTGAAATTTTCTGTAATGTTATCGAACTGTGATTGTATGGTTCTCTGAAAGAAAATTTCATCAATTATTTTCATCAATTCGCTCCCAATCGTTAAGATAATACACAGTTTCATAAACATATGTACATAGTAAAATTAAAGAGATGCATAATTCTCGATGCAAAACCAATTTCAGTACAATAGTAGTGCAATCATACTCATTTCATGCAGCTCAGATTGTTATAGTGACAATATTATCTCCATTCTTCATGCAAAAAGATTAGCCTACCAAAACTGCAAAATAAAATTCATTTCGGTTATAAACAAAAAATATCGTTTAGTTGTGTATAAACGAAAGAAAAGGGCCATTGTGTGAATTTAAACGAGCATGTGAGCGCATCTGCATTATACCAGAAGCAATATAATATATATGTATATATGTATGTATGTATGTATGTATGAATGTATGTATGTATGTATGTATTGTATATACATTTGATTTGCAACAGAAGTATGGTGCTGCAAGAATTTCGAATCATAAATAAAAACAATATGCTGTTGCAGATAGAGGATGCGATTGTCATTCCTAGGAGGCTTTGCCAAACCTGATCTTGCTGTGCCTCCTCTGTCATCGAGCTGCTCGATGACATTGTGCTATCACTAACAGCGGAAGATATCAGTGATCCAGAGAGTGTACCATCTGTCGAGCTTGTCAGTTGTTCGTCTTGTTTTTGGTTTACGAATGTAGTAATTTTTGCAACACCAGTTGCTATCTGAGGAGTGCTTGATCTTATGATTCCCGCCTGCATCACTGGTTGTGGTAAATACTGTGTTGCGTTCGCCATGGTTACTGACAGATTTGATACGTTGCATTGTGTCGGAGCATGCTGCGTGGCGATAACAGAAGTCGATTGTTGCCCCATTACAATGTTAGATGTGCTTGGATGCATGTGTTGCTGGCTAGTGGGTTGAACTGAGACACCTGATGTGGCGAAATGCATTTGAACGGGATGACTTTGTGCTATTTCAAAAGACAATTGCTGATTCATGTTCATTGTTTGAGCGCTCGGTACGTGACTCGCAATCCCAGCTTGAATTTGTTGTAGGTATACGGGGCCCTGAATCTTCTGAGCTTGCACCACCGTAACTGAAGCCGTTTGTGCCGTGTAAATTGGGTTAGCACCTGTCGCTTGATTTTGCTGAATCGTATGTTGTGTCGGGATATAAGAAACGGGTTGATGAATGGGATTTTGTTTTTGGATGTTTTGCACGTTCTGCGACTGTGACATGTACATTGGTTGCGTTCCTGGATGGCTAATGTTCGAATAGATTTGCTGATGCTGATAATTCTGGGCGTGCATCGGCTGTGCTTGTAGATTTTGTCCTGGAGCCGAAGTGTGTGCTAAATTGCTTCTCGGGTTTGGTATGGCAGATCCAATCGGTACGTTTACGGGTTTCAAATCAGAGACATTTTGATTCTGAATATTTTGCGCTCGAAATTTCAGTACCGGTCCGTACAAACATTCCGTATTTGACCCAGGAACAGCAGCACTGGTCGAACTAACGATCGATACACGAGGATACGCGACGGCAGTGACAGGATTTTGTATGCAACTAGAATTTTGGCTTACCGGTTGAGCAACACCGAACGTTTGATTCGTGTTATTAGCAGAAAATTGGCCAAAATTTGACGAGTGATTTTGATTGTTCAATCCTATGATACTGTTTAAACTACTAGGCCCAAAGTTACCAGGATTTTCACCAAAATTACCACTTACGCTGGGGCTCTGACTAAGATTACCAACGATGGCAGAACTTTGCGTGAAATTAGCGACAGGCCCGTATATTTCGCCACAAGTGGCTACGCTAGTTGTAGCAGGAATAGCACTGGATGTTGTGAATTTTTGCACGGGAGAATACAAATCTCCAGTAATGCTACCAACGACTTTTGAACTAACCGCGTACAAATTTTGCATCTCTTTAACCTTCTGCTGCTTTCTATTGGCAGCGGGGGACTGAGCTTGTGTCGCGTCTGAAATATTAAGGCTCGACATGAGAGGAGTATCCGAGGAATCAAGGGAATCTAAATTAGTGTCGGACAAAGTGGAATCTCCTGAATGAGTATCGTGAGAGGCAGAAGGTTCTGAGGTGGCTGAATCGAAAAAGGGTAGATCTGAAACTAAGGCGGTAGTTAAGACTTGCTCTTCGTCTTGAAATTGTACGGCTAAGGTATTAAAAGGCGAAGCGGGTGTTGTGTAGACGGAGGGACATACCCCCCTAGTTTGATTATCCTTGAGAAGTTGTGCAAGAACCTCGGGGCTTTGCGCCACGATATATGTCGAAACTGGCGCTGCAGCGGTTAGCTGAGATTGATCCGTCGTGTTTTGCGGTTGCCTCGAAGGTTTAGGTGGTGGTACATCGTCTGCACCTAAATGACGAAAAATTATCTGCTCCGTGCCCACTAAAGTATCTCGACTGTATCGAATATAATTTATTCTTTATTTTTTTTTACGTACCCCAAGACATAGCTTGCACTCTTCTGTTCTCTCGTCTCATCGTTTCTTGTTGCTGATGTTTTTCTTCCAATAAAATTTCACTACAATATCGTAATTTTTAATTTAACACAAACTATCGACAACGAAATCAAGCAAAGGTAACCAAGATTAAATTAAATTAAATTTATTAAGTAAATGTACGTACTGTAACGTTTCTCTGATTTCTTTAAATGTCGGACGTTTACTGGGTTCATAACTCCAGCACTGAGACATCAATGAATATAATCGCGGAGGACAATGATTCGGTAACGCAAGTCTTTCTCCGTTTTCTAATTTACGAATCACTTCGTTATTCTTTACACCTTGGAACGGTTTTACACCTAACATTAAAATTTCCCACATGCATACACCTGAAGGAGCAAAAAGAAAATATTTTACATTACTATCAAGTATGGAAAAGAACATCAGTTTTTATCTTAAAACACCTACCAAACATCCAAACGTCAGACGACGTTGTAAATCTTCGAAAATTAATACTCTCCGGTGCCATCCATTTAATAGGTAACTTACATCTACTCGCTGTATAATAACTTTGATCTTCCACCCATCTACTAAGACCAAAGTCTGCTAATTTTACAGAATTGTGTGCAGAGACTAGTACATTTCTTGCAGCAATATCTCTATAAAAATTAATAAATATTTACAGTGATAAACAAAATTGTTCTTAAATCATAATTTTTTTTCTATAATTACCTGTGTACAAATTTCTTGCTCTCAAGATACGATAAGGCAGTGCTCAATTGAAAGGTGTAAAGTAGAAGAGTAGCGAGGTCCAAACGGTGTTTGTTCGATTGTAGATAAGCTCGCATCTCCCCTAATTTGGCCAATTCCATCACCAACCAAATCGGTGCTTCGGAACATACTCCTATTAGTCTTATGATATGAGGATGTTCGAATTGTTGCATTATATCTGAAATTTTATACAAGTATTAATCACACAGCCGCAGCTTCTACTCTGTTGATAAATTAAGAAGAAATTTTTTTACAGGCTTCTTCGAGAAATTTTTCCGAAGTTGCAAGATCTGCATCGACTTTACAGGTTTTAACCGCTACAGGAATTACTTGATTGTCCCGTCCTTTATAAGAACCTTTATGTACATTGCCAAACTGGCCCTCTCCAATGATTTCACCTAGTTCCACTTGATTCCTGACTATCTCATAATCTCTAGCTAAAATTATTAAAATTATTAACAATCAAAGTTTAATATTCCTTTGGATGTAAAAGGTACGTAGTATCATAAACTTGTTTTTTTTTTTTTAAATTATACTCACTAGCTGGCGTTGAATAGTCTCCTTCTTCGTCCACGATTTCTGCGTAGTCCTCTGATAAAATTGTTCCCGTTTTGCTTACGTTTTTTTCCGGACTATTGGATCCCTCTTGTCTATACTTTGGTGGATGAGCATCTATTTTAAAGTCAAGAATATAATCAATAAATGTGAATAAATCAATCGTGGTTCTCATGCAAGTACTCTAAACGAGACAGTAAACTACAGCACGGGATCATTCAAAACTACAAACCTTTGCATGGACAGGGATAGTTTTTCCACGATGCAGCTTGGAAGTGTAAACGATTATAACTTAGTATCTCTTATGTAACGTAAAAAGGATTCGTGCGAGATATTTAGGGTATAATATATGATTTCATTATAAAAATACAATGAAACTAAACGTTCTGTGACGTTTATAAATAAAATAAGTTTCTATAGTTCTTCGAACACTCACAAATGCCGATAAAAATTAAAGGAAATGTTCATTGCCTCAACATCGAGATTGTTAGTTTTAAGATGTCAACACGCTAAGAGGATTAATATTAAGATAAAGAAATACAGAATAAAAATCTCAATGGCAAATGATAACAATTTTTTTTGAGCATGCCAGTTTTTACGGCTGCTTAAAAAATTTTTTAGTCAAATATTACCATACCTTTTCTGTTCCATAACGAGGTATTGCTTCCAGTAATTAGCCTACAGTACCCATCGATTAAATCCGCAAGACTTTCTGCTTGATCTAGACTCGAGCAAGTTATACTAAGCGTTTCTGCTGCTCCAGCTACTCTTAATTTAATACACGCTTTTGCATGTTCTTTACAGTCCGATACCAGTGTTTGAATAGATTGTATTTGAGAGAACTCTGCCATTCTCGTTGGCTATGAAAGATTTAATATTACCAACAAAACATTGTAACATTTTTTATAAAGTCAGCTAGTGTGTTAATCAGATATTTACCACCGTTCCTCCTCTGTGAGCCATGTAAGATATGCCTAAATCTGGTCCAATGACTAGTTCTACGGGTATAGACCAGCTGGACTGCAGTGCAGAATGATACAAGAGAGTTTTAGACTATGATAACTATAAGTAGACAGAGCTACGGCAATTCGACAAACTCACCCCCAAAGCGCATATAAATCTTTCCTGATCGAATCTGTAATGTGCGCGCAAGAGATCGAAGAATTTGAACATGCATTCCAGCTCAGACAATGCTGCAACTTTTTTGAAATGCTGCTGTATTAACTTGCGTAGTGCCTTTGGTTTCATTCCATTCAACACGGACCGCGGTAAGAACTTGTGTAGACCGACCTGCGAACCAAACATGACGCTTTTACAGTAAACTCTCAAACAAACCAATCAACTTTCGTAGGAACAATGCGCTTACCTCTCTCTCTAGGTACTCGAGATTGCTCTTCTTGTCGAGCGCGACCTGTGGCATGTCTTTGAAGAAGTAGCGAATCTCAAGACAACATAGTTGTACCGCCACATCCTGATCAAGAGCTGCGTGGTTTGCGCAGAGATAATCGTTTCGAACCTACGGGAGAAGCAATTAAATCCTGTTCAACTATTATAAAATCGATGGAGTTGGTACAGTTCGGTTGATTCTTGAAGATACCTGATCGTAGTAATAGTAGAAAGTCACTTTATCCTTTTCATATAGATCATTCAGGTTCTGTGGCAAGTATCGTACCCTCAGTTCGTACCTCCATTCGCAGTGAGGATGTTTTTTCTCGTACTTCTCTTGAACCTGGTAATAACAAACGAGTCTTAATCCCACTGTTTCTAATAAGAAAACTTGTTTCGGAACGGAAAATGTCAAAATACCTGATACATAGTTGTGTCTTGATGCAACCAGTAACTCTCCCCCGATCCAGGGTGATGCAGTCTCATGGCGTAAAGGTTTCTATAGTGTCTAGTTCCAACTGATAATCGACTAGTTACTAAAGAGATGATGCCCCTCACATCGATCGCATCACCGAACTTAACAACGTTGAAACCACCTGAAAATCAGACGACTTTTACTACGAACAAAAAGACACGTTGGTTTACCACTCAAAGCAATCTCGAATCCTTTTTACGGTAAAACAACGCTTCCTTTTTTTCTCGATATTTAGTCAGTTTCATCGAAGCATTCTCCTAATTAATTTGAGTAGGACCTTGTTCAAGACTGAGGTAGAAACTTACCGTTAGGCAGATGGACCTTTAGAGTCGCCTTGTCCATGGGGGTGGGCGATCCATGGGGCGGCGTGTTTCTTCCGCCGCCGCTTCCCTGCACGCCACCGCCGCCTCCAGCTCCATCTCCTACGCCAGTGCTCATCCCCTCATGGCTGTATGAAAAAAAAAAGAAGAATAGAAAGGGGTTGGTAAAGAAGTCGGCTTAGTCGACAACGCGGGAACGACCGCGTCAATTATGCATTATCTCATAAAACCTCAACTCGCACTAGGTAACTAACGCGCAAGCTTTGCATCGAGTAGATTAATTATTCATCGGACCATAGAGGGAAGAATCTTTTCTGAAACTCTTCTTCGAAGCGAATTTCGTTGTCGACGAAACGTGGATATTTCGTGACAAGCAAAGAAACTTGTATTCTAGACATCGTACACGGTAACTCCCTGTTGACACGTTCAATTACGACACGTTTTTAAATTACCACAATCTTCTTTCCTGTTTTTTCTCATTATTAAAATCCCTGCTTTAATCAAGAGTTCATGATAACGTTACACCGTGGTATGTATGTTTCTGGATGCTTACGGACAAAGATTTCGCATGCGAATGATCGAGTAATCATGATTGTTCATCAGGCGATTGTTCTCAGCCGTTCCTCGCGCGTTTGTTCGGTATTTTTCAATGTTACAAAAGAACAACGCGATACACGCGATACAATCACTAGTCACCATTCTATCTACTACATTTGCACTCTGACGAAGACGTATTTCACCAGGCAATGACTATTAACGAAGACGACCAGACATTTTGACGCCTTATCACGCGGATTAAAATTTTCACGATAACTTTTACGTATCTATGGTTGACGAATACCGATATTTTTCCAGAAGATTGCATCGATGACGTCATACGAGATAGCCCAATAAAATATCTCGACCGCTCGTCTCCGATTTGACTGAAGACCGATTTGCTGTTTGCTGGCTATCGCGAATAGATATTCCAATGAAACAGCGTACTACATTCCTGCGGACGAAAGAGGATATTTTCTAAAATACATGGGAAGGAACCTTCTGAATCGAGACTCGGTAACAGAAGGACGAGGGACTTTTCTGAAATGTTTTCCATACAAAAGAGTTGCAGAGTTAACCCTCTTCCTGTACGGGGTCAAAGACGATAGCGCGGCTAGATTTAGCTGAGCGTCGGTTACGATAAAAAATTCGCGTAGCGTGAACGATGTTGGAAGGCTTTTGAGAAATGGGGCTGCACGTGTTTGTACGCAACCGCATCCCCATTCAACCGTCCGCGTTTCATACCTACCCCTTATGGACGCGGCCTTCTGACACATTTGTCTGCGCGTTGCACTTACATAGTTACGAATTCAGGCTGCTCGGAACGCGTGCATCCGTGGGAGAGAGCAGGCATTCACAGAAGTTTCCGATCTCGGTTCTGAAACCGGAATTCCGGCGACTCTTTTCAAACGGACCGAGCAGCTTAACGCGCTTGCTCACGGTGAACATGTTCTGAAAGAACTTCGAATTCCCGCTGAGATTTGTGAGATTTCACGAGAATCGGTGATCGGAGATAGACGTTCGTTCCGACGTGTTATTAAAATGATTTCACGTGATTATCGTTCCGTCACCGACTTACGAGGCCATTTGACGAGTAGTTGAAAACTACGTGCTGGAAGGTGGAAGAATCTTTGCGAATGCAATGGTAAGAGGATCGCACGTCCGTAGGTACTTTACTACGCTCGGTTGAAAGTATTTGCAGCTTCCGGACACGTTCTTCAGCCACCTCTACGCGCAATCATTGAAACAAGTTCCATCTTTGTATTGACTTTTCGCGTTCCTCGAAGAACTCGCAACATCGGTGACGCAACTTTTCACGCGTGTGTAAAACGACAGGTCTCACGCTAAATTCATGAAAAAGCTGACGCACGAAAGCGTCGTCGAACAGTTCCAGCCGAGCCTCGTGTTTGCATCGCTGCTATTAATGCAAATGTATATTACGAGCGTCGTCCGCCTAAGGAATGCCGTCGGTCAGGGACGAAGCATTTACGCCGAGAACCACCAGCTATTCGTCTGGTGTACTGGATCGTGGAAAGGATCGCATCGAATCAGAACCAGGTCGTTCTACCCAGGAACGTGAGCTTACTCTAAAAAATGGGATAACTTACCTATGGGCTGGAAGCATTTAATAATTGTTTTTCTACGCGAGAAGTACACTCGTCGCTCGTTTAAATTGTCATAAATTATATGATCCAAACGTAACGGTAAACTCTACCGAAAGGTATAAAATACGGCAAAATACGGCGAATGCTTCGTTAACAGCGCACAGCGGATGGAACAACCGTTTGTCGGCCAGCAAAGTACGAATTAATTATTCGCGCAACGTTACACCGATTCACGGCGCGGTTATGTACCTCGTATAAACTCAAGTCCATGATCCGCGAACGATTATCGACACGAGTAAGCCGGTACAGACGATCGGCCTTTTAATTCACGTGGCACTTTGGAGCAACGTAACGACGAACGAAGAGTTGCGCAACCAGCGTAATTGTTAAATGCCGCCGTGGTATCGGCCAGAGGAATCTTTCTATAGAAAGTCGAGATATAAGATGGAAGGACGAGGGACGACCGAAAAGGTTGGCGGCCAGTTTTCTGTCCCCACGATGAATATTCATTGCTCGGCGTTTTCGCAGCTCGCTAAATCGGCCGAATTAATTCAATTGCGCGGATAATATTAAATAGCTTCCGGCCCGCTAATTACAAAGCGCAAACACCGAGCTCAACTTATTACTTGTTTGTCGCTGAATATCAAGCAGACGAAATAGCTGATGAGATTCGAAATTTGATTCGCATGGAGAAAAATAACGGCGCGTTACTTTCTTTTTTCGTTAGTATCGAAGATGAGCTGCTACGACCGATAATTCAGCGAGATCGGTGAACGAGATCGTACCGATTATACGGCTGCTATCGTTCGAAAGACTTTTCTGTTTCTAGGGCGACGTATCACAGCGAGAAATCGGGAGCACGCGACGACAGCGGCATTAAGAGAGTTTCTCGTCGCGGAGGGTAGTCTCGGTGGTATAAAAAGAGGGAGAAAAGAGCAAGGAAAAGAGAGAAAGAGAGAGGATACAAGAAGTGCGTCCCTGACCCGACGACGGAGCGGCTCGACTCGGCACGAGCAGGACCACCACGCACCTGCGACTATCGCCCACGCACTTTACCTTTCACTATTACTTTCTCTATTGCGCTTTTGCATCGTCACAGCCGTAACGAGGCTTGCGTGCCTCTATCGCTCGTTACAAGCCGCGAAACATACTCGCGGAAAAATACAAGCGCGAGTAATAAATCGTCGCTGGCTTGTTTCGCGGAAGTCGAACGATTTACGGGATCTCTGTTTGCACGAAGGAATCTTAATTGCGTAAGAACAGCGAGGATGGAACAAGTAAGACTCTCGATGATGCAAATTCTCCTCCTCTGCTTCTTCCTGCAGACGTTTCTATTTCCTCAGTCTCCCTCCTTTCACGTTTTCTGAGGTTTACCTCGGACGAGACACCCTGTGAAATTTCCACGTGCCAACGGTGTCAGGTGTGTAGGAGTTGTTGCATCTCAATTGCCCCAGGGAGCATAGCAAACCCCCGTTCTCTCTTCTCCATCGTTTCTCCCGAGGACATGCTCTGTCTCGCCGGAGAAAAAAAATTCCCTTAGGATCTTTGCCCAATGATTCCAAGTTTTGGCCGCGGCAGCTCGGCCACGAGATTCCGTTGGCCTTGCGTTCCACCAGCTCCAGCATTATCCTTCCGGAGTGTTCGACGATCTCGTACGAAATCACGTACAACTCATCGAACGAATCTAGGAATATCTACTTATCCGCCGAGGCAATACCGCGGAATGTTCGTCGACTGACAATCAGTTGACTGGATGCGTCATCGAATAGCAAGCACTTGCGTAGTCGCCGTTGAAAATTCTTCGATCGAATCGTAGATCGCTTTATCGATATCTTAGCGAACTCCGCTCGATCCGGTTGTCTCGTCATAGTCTTTTGTCATCCGTTGGCCATCTACTTTTGCTCGTACGGTGGTAACTCGATTCTTAAGCGCGTGGATCGTTTGATTCGTACGGTATCCATTCGATCCTCGTGATCGATGCTAGCGAATCGAGACGCGAGGGAACTGTGTCGGAACGATCGCATGGGTCTCGTTTTACGAAATTGAATTACATCTGGCTGGGACAGGCTGCGCGGTCGCCGTGTCTCGAAATATAGCCATGGTATAAGGGGAAAGACGAGGAACAGGCATCGCGTACGATTTTAATTTTGCGTTGACTGGTTCAACGTCCCGAGTCTCCGATCATTTTCGCGAGTTTTCCTGCTCCGATGGGGAACACGGGTGTGCCGAGTTGCATACGATTTTCAATACGAAAATAGAACGTGGAGAATTTTTACCACGGAAATGAAACTCGACTCGTCCTTGTTTTTTCCTCGCGCCTCGAAACACCGGAGACGCGATTCACCCTGCCAGCTCGACACACCCTCGATACGTTCGCGTTTCTTTGCCACGAATCGCGTACGCGCTATCTCGACGTCGGATAGAAACTGATCGACGAGTCGAACGGACAACCTGCCGTTCTCTCTCTTCTCCTCTCTTTTCCTATTGAGCCGTTCTTTCTCTTCTATGTCCGTGTTTCACTGGCTCTAACGCGTGGGACGTCGATGAAAAATCGCGTCGCTAGCGCAATTCCTACGGCGCAAATAAACAGGGCGATCGGCTGTTCCAAGTCAGTGCACGATCGCGCCAACAGACTGCCTGGAGACGCCGATCGCTCGATATTTCACCTCCATGAAACTTCCAACGCGATCGCTTCTTCTCTTCTTGCTTTCTATTTCCGTTTAATCGACTTTTAAGGTTAAGGGGTGTATTCGATCCTCCTTGCGTGAGCTTCAAAGCTAGTCGTTTTCATCGGAATGAAAGAGAAACGCGGATCTTACACAAACTAGCTTCGTTTCTCGGAGATACGTACGTATTCTATAGGGATAAGAGAGGAAATGATGACAGGTTGTAATCGCGGTAACTAGGCTACAAAGAAAACGTGGAAACCGGGCCCAGGACAAGGAATGCAAAGCATCGACAATACCGGGCGAAGAAAATACAAGTCCAACAAGTCTCACAACGCGATCGAGTTGCGGTGTGAAAGGTTCTCCACGGGACAACGAGCTGGCGGTGTTTAATGGCATTTAAGCGAAGGATAGAAGTTAAACAATAGTCCGCAGGAATAAATCATCCACGGGGTATATTCGACCGTTCCGATAGAGCCACCAACTTTACGAGAATTTATATTTTTACGAGCAGTCGTGGACTCGAGTTATTTCATAGAGAAGAAAGAACGTTGTATTCTCTATGGTCTGAAATTCAGATACATTCATGGTGTAACTCGTAGGATTTAACACGGATATAGCATTGTCGGTGATCTAGCTTAGCTGGATCGATCGCCCCAATGCATGACAACGGTGTGTAATCAAGGAGATGGAATACGAGGTGCATCCGCATTGCGACTCCGACACGACCCTACACATACATACATATAGATAGTTCGCGAACATCGTGGCACATTTTCACATCGATAACTTTGTAGTTCAACTTCATCTTCCTTCTCCTTTTTCTTTCTTTTTTCTGACACGTTTGCCACTTTTAAGCTATTTCTCTTCCCAATTTATTCGTTACAATATTTGCGTTTATTTTTCTTGGTAAACTGAATTTTCTCCCAGCTAAAGAATTCACGAAGAACGCTATAGAGTTACTTCTTCGGATGTAGGAAATTGTTCCAAGTTTCAATTTCTTTAGAATAAGCCGGATATATTTGAGGGAGTATTGCCGGAGAGAAATCTTTGAAGCGATAGATTATTTACCACTAACATGGATAGACATCGTTCAAGGAAATAGCTGGAACCGGAAGGAAACCTCCAAAAACGAAAACAGCAGCGAGGTAATCGATACGATTTTCGAGAAAGTGACCACTAATTGACCACAGGATGAACGTCGTTCACGGCACAAATTTCACCAACGGGGTAGTAAAGGGCAAACTCCAAACCATCGGAAATCATAGAATGTCAAGCAGAGGGAATTGAGCGGAACTTCTCATGAAAGATCGCGGTGGTTATTCATTTTTTGTGAATCTAAACAAGCAATATTTAACTTGAAAGGTGCTTCGAGTTACCTTCGTGCTCGAGTTGATTATTTTTTAACAGGATATTAAGAAAATACGCTTCATTGGGGTCAAATTCGATGTCCTTTTTCCCGACAATCTCGGAACGGATATATATGTTAAATACAAGAATACTCATAGGACGTCGGCGATTAATTCGAGGTTGATTTGACGCTATCCGAGACGACGCGGTCAGATTACGAAACGTAAAATCGAAGGTCGACCTCTCGAAAATTCGCTGCTCGTAGAACCTGCTAGGCCAGTCAAACATCGAACGAACGATGGTGGTCCATCTAAATTCTAAAATTATGAATCTCGTGGCTTAAAAGCTCGTTGAACTTCGAATGGAAAGGCGAACTCGGTTTCCTAACAGCTTTCGAACAATGAAACTCGTTCGTACCGTGGAAAAGTGTTCTGAACTATCCTATTTGTGCAACAAAGATCGCTTATCAAGACTCGAACGAGATTTATCCCATACGTTGCGTCCTTGATTTCGAATCTATGTTAACATTCGTATCGTTTTTGCTTAGGATATCATCGAATTCGCCTCACTTTTCGATTAATCCGAAATTTCGATTACTCGGATGAAGCGAGGGAATTGCTTTTACGGAGGATATGACTGTTTATGTAGCTCTCGCGGCGAGTGGACGCGACTTGGAATTAAGTACATAGATGCAAGTAGCAGCGAACCACTTGAGAAAAGCGTCGCAGACGTCTCCCGAAACTTTTTAGTTAAGGTCTGACCAGCAAGTTCTGGCTGGCATCCTGACCAAAGTTTCCTCATTTTCCACGTCACGTGACTTCTTTCTAACTATTCGGCGAGGTAAATTTTTTGCTGTAATTTGACAGACCATGAAGCTTTTTAGATGGGATTGTGATCGCGGTAAAACTTTACAACGTACAATGCAAAGCGATTATCGTCGAACGAAAGAGAAATGGAGACGCAGTAACGTCGATAGAACGATACGATACGATTCTTTTGTCGAGGACGCAGATAAAATTTAATCTTGAAAGATTTCGAAAGTTTGCAAGTATAAGGAAACGACAGTAGCTACGCACCGGCGATATTGAAGTCCATTTAATAGCATAAATTAGAAACGGTTACCGAGAGGGCTGTAGTCGATGATGGCAATTTCGTCATGGTTACCCGTTGCCATCGATGTAACACAGTCTACGAAAAAAGAAGGTGTTTTCGCGCGAAACCATCTGTGTTCCTCTTCTTCCTTCTCCTTTTACTCCCACTTGAATCTCCCTCGCGGCGTTTCCCTCCATTCACGAATTGGAAAAGGGACTTGCAAAGGCTTTATGCATGGAAATTGCCATTGGCTGCTCTTCAAACGAACTAACCCCTTTGTTTAAACGCCTGTTCCGTGGTTCTGAAGATTCTAACAGCTGGATACCCAGCGTCTAAGGAACCGCAACCATCTCGAACCCCCTGGGCAAACTTTCCAAAACCTCTCCGAGATCGCATATTATCGAGATTCGATTCGTTTCCATGGCCGGTGAAACGCGTAATTTATTTCATCTTTGTCTCGTCGTCGTTGCGGATCTTTCGGCGTCCCGTCGAAACAAAGCCGCTCGAAACGACCGCGTTCGATAACGCAATACAAGTATAAACACGATCGGCGTGAAATCGCGGAGAAATTCTTTTTGGTTGTGATACTTACTCGGTGGTTTCGAGGTACTGGAAGACTCGGTAAACGGGACGTCGATACATGAAGAGATGGTCCTCGACACGCTCCACCATCATCCTAAAACCACTTCATTCGAAACGGTGGGTCACTGATCATCACCCACCACTAGTCACTGTTTTCATCGGCACGGTGAGATATAGAACACTTCGTTCGAGAACGTATACGCGTGAAATAAATCTTCAGGACGGAAGACGCGTTTTTTTTTTGCTTCCACTGTTGCCTCGCTATAGCAACGATATCCACGATTTTATCGAAAGAGTTCTCTGAAGCAAGGAGAGAAACAAATTTCCGAAGGAAAGCGGTTGGTTCCGGTGTCGGTAGGATTTGGAGCGTCGCGCATGAAGCGGCGGAATTCAGTGGTACCTCGATGCAACTTCTTCGTTTACCGGTGATGTTTCTTCCCTTTCCGGTGTATTTGCTGTACCGCCACTTTCGAATCGATATCGCCGTCGGAAACACACACCGGAGATGCACTGGAAATTTTATCCCGTCCTCCTCTTCGATTAACGAGCTAGCTACTGGATCTACCGAACTCGCGATTCTATATTCCACGGCTTCAATGGATTTCAATTTTGATCTCCGTTGAACGACGGTTTCTATCGTTGCTTAATAACTGTAAACAACCATCGACGTAATTTTAAAACAACTATTTTTATGCAAGGTAATCGCTTTCAAACGAACTCCTCCCCAAGTTCTTTCCAGTACCGCATGGGAAAGTGGAAAAGCTGGCTTAATGTCCTCTATCGCGGAGCGTGGCTGGAAGATACGGGTGTTCTTATCTAAGCCATTGCTTCATCTTTCCAAGCGTCGGAAACTCTTGTTGCGCGATTTGCGAGCAACTTCCAAAACCGATAGAGATCTCGCGTGCACTCGCGTACGTCTATGAGGACGAACCTAACCTATCCCAAAGGCAGGGGCACCGCCTAAATCCTGGCCACAGACCTTCCAGTCCCGTCACGTAAATTCCGCCAGAACCGGACATAAACATGAAACTATTCAGTCGAGATATCGACTGATCGTTCAACGAAACTACGGGAACAGTATTTCCTCGAGCGAATTTAAACTTTCATCGCACTCGAAAAATACCCTGGCAGCAGAGAGATTCTCTTACAACGAGTTTGACTCGAGTACTTTCGAGAAACGAATATCTATGTTGGAATGTAGTTTATGGCGAATGGATGAGAGAGATTTAATTCGTGAAAAAGCTCGCACGACTGCCGGTAAGGCATGCAATCTATTTCAAGATGGACACCACCCACGTCTGTCTGCAGTCTCCGCAGGGCCGACTACCGCAGTGTTATTCCCGTTGGTACGGTAATTAGCCTGCAAGCTTCGCGAACATTTTCGCGATGCTAAACGCTTCGTCTACGTCGGCGAAAATCGGCTTTCTTTCGCTTCGATGCATATGCGTATTTAGAGATAAGAGAGTGGTCGTGTTAATGAAATTCAGAGGGGTCCCGCAGGATCGAATGACTATTCGATTAATCCACGTTTAAACGTAGGGAAACCAAATGGTCTGGGGGAACGAAACGTGTTTTATCAGGAACGGCTTCGTAGTAGCTCATAAATATTCTCGAGAGCATTTTCCGGCTTAAAAAAGTATCGCAAAAGAAAAGCGTCTCTAGGACAATATAAAGTTACATTCGAGTCGATTCGGTTAACTAGACGTTCTCCTGGACTGGAGAAATAAAACCGTTTCTAAAATTATACGATTCACAACCCAGAGAATTTTCGAGGAACTTCAAGACTTTGTCCCTATAGTTACCTCTTAACGATGCTATAAAATTTGGTGTTTCGATACTTAGAATAAGCGATTAATATACTGGCGGTTTATGCGCGGAGAAAGAAATTCGAGTTGAGAAAAAGCATCGTCGAATTGAAAAAACGAGGACACTTCTATGAAAATTCGAAGCGGCTAGTGACGGTACACGCGTGCTCCGCGCACGAATCCAGCGTGCGCTCGATTTTGCGAAACGTAGCCAAGCTTGTGTCGCTGACCGAATCAAGGTCGTGCAACCTTGACACGGCGCTTCGAAATCTTCCTCCTCTCTTCGTCACCCACACACTGGTTCGTACTTCAGCTTCGGCTACTTCCTGTCGCATACGTGCCGATATATGTATCGCGATTCCTTCCAACTCCTGACATGACAAACCCGAGTTCCACACACTTCGTGCAATTTTCCTTTCCAGCCAGTTTTTGATTACCTTCGTCGGTTCCTATCTCATCCCTTGAATCACCTCGTCTTTCCTTATCGCTCTTCGAAACTTCACTTGAATTCACATATCGATATCACGTATAAAAGTGGAGAACTTCACAGGAAGACGTAGAAGCCGCGCAAGCAAACACAGGACGCAAAGAGGGAACACCGGCTCGTAGCACGCTTCCAAAGGACGCGCAGGACGCGCAGGACGCGAAGGGCAAGTAGCGCGGATAGCACCGGGTTTCAGATTGGCAAGTTTCGTGGAACGTGATACGCGAACGTGTCGTGACCTTGGCTCGGTGTTGGAAATCCGCGAAACGCAGGCGGATGGACGGCTTCGGTGGACAGCGGGGTGAATTCCCGGAGCGGAATCGTTGCTCGAAAACGAGCGCCTAGCAACAGCGTGTCGCGAGAACGACGCGCGCTCGTCGTCTCCTCGGTTGCGTCAGGTATACGTTTTGCCGGTTCAAGGGGAGCAAGCGCTTTGCTGGGTGCGGCAGCCTGCGCCGCGACGCCCGGCGTCCTTCCCCCGGTACGGCTCACCCACCGAGCCTTTCTCCCTTCATCCCTATCTATCGGCCTCCCTTGGTTCGTCGGCCGCCTACCCTCGATCCTGACACGGCTCGCAACCCCCGACACACACGGCTCGGGGCGAACGTTTGCGTCCGATCCTGCGAGTTCTCCTCTCCTCTGTCCTCCATATTACTGTTCTCTCTCATTCTTTCTATTACCCGTAAACCGTTTGTCATGGCACATGCAACTATTTGCATCGAAACGAAAGACGGTTGTTCGCATTTTTCAGGATTGCGACAGCTTCTAGGGGTAGGTATCACAAGGTTTGAAAAATTGGAAAGGGCTGGAAATGGACTAGTTCGAAGATTGCGAGTGCTCTCTCCTTGGCAGTTTCGAGCGGCAGGATTTCGCGCGATGCGTTGGATAGAGGTAGCCGCGAACTCGCTGGCGAAGCATCCGGCAACGTCTGCTAGTGTTTCGAACGTTTGCCAATATAGTAGCCGCAAGTTCGTTCGTATCTGAACGAGCAAGGATCCCGTGCCATTTGCCAAATTAGTTTCACACTTGTTATCGAACCGTTCGAATTAATTTCGGCGGTGATTTCGTAATAGCTGCGCTTCGATGCGCTGTGGAAACTCGGAGTTTCGCGTAAGGATGCGTCCCTGAGCAAAGGACAAGCTCGGCACCCCCTGGAGAGTCGAGCACTGGAATAACCGCAACATCGGCCGACCCTACGGAGAAGCATAATCGACGAAATTAACTCGATTACTCTCATACAATGTTCGCGCGTCCTTGAAACCTACGTTGTCGAGTGTTATCGTCAGACTAGCCTAACATTTCGCAAGCTCGAAAACAAGAGCTTTCTCAGACTGCTTGAGCGCGTTTGTAAACGCATTCGTTCTATTTCCGAAATAATCCTTTAAACCTGGAAAATATTAAGCCTGTCCAAGCTGTACGCTACAGCTATATACGTACGTGTACAAACGGACTGAGAAAACAATTTACCGTCAGAGTCGTTCGTTTCGCGCACAGCGACGAGTTAATTCACGTGGTTATTTTCACGAGAGACGGGTCGCACGATAATGCGAAACTACGATGCATCGAGTGGTCGGAGAGGTACGTCCCTGATAGCTGAACAACCCTCGAGAGCCGCTAGCCGGAATAGCCGCAACCCCGTTCGAGCCTATGCGCATATATAACTCTCACGCTACTTCCTGTGACTACGAATGGAATATTCACTGCGACCGAAGTGTGCGCGTTGCAGCTCGCCTAGGTCAGAGACCTATCCGCAACCTCTTGAAAATTTGCGCGTACCTGTGTATCTGGCCGGCACGTTGTGTGCCTGTATATCGGGACGTTCGAGTGACTGAAACCACGATTCGTACATATTAATCTGATTAAATATCGTTAGAAACGCCGGCGATGCGACCACGAATATCGGAAGAATATTCGCAACAGCAACGTCGTAGCAGGTTGTGTCTTTCAACGATATTATATTCGACCACGTGCTGCTCTCAACCTGTTACGACATCCAGTCGGATCGATACGTTTGTAGTAACGCGAGTTACGTCGTCAGGACTGCCTGGGCAGGATTTAACGATCCGATGGGGTATAAGATTATCGCGTGGACAGACGAAATGTCAAGGTTTAATTAATCCTTTTCGTAGACAATTTAATTATCTTTGCGACGGGATTTGCCCGTCACACGAGATTAATACGGCATACAGGGGAAGGTAGACAACGAAGTTATGGACGAAATCAAGTCGACTTTCGCGACTCCGTTTCGCAAATACTGTCGTCCGCCTTTTGCGAGCCACGATAGCGAAGCAATTACGCCATCCTCTTCTGCTAGTCGTTTTAAATAACCAAAAGAGCTTGCGAGCTCCGATAATTGTTACTTTCGACGAAGGGTTGGGAACCGGATCCCAGGCTTCGGCTGGATTGACTTTTTGTTTCGAAAGTTACAACGGCGAAACTTTTGCCAACCTCGGTTCTTCGGTAACTCTGGAAATTAGGAACGATTCGGTTCTTCATCGTCGACGTAATATTCCGTCGAAATAACGGTTTGTGTCAGAGCCTCGATATCGGCGAGTTTTAACAAGACAATTAAGAGGAAATGGAGAAGCCACGGTACCAATAGGTACGTATACCCTGTTCTCCTATGAGCCTAATTCAATTTATCTGACGATTGGCGTGTTATCATCGAACACAGACGCTCGCGGGCTAAGATAGACGCAAGATAGGAAGTATTTGGAGTAATCGGCCGAGAAACGAGAACAGAAATTGCGTGTTGGAGATGCGTTCTAGGACGCGATAAACTCGCAGCAGGGAAAGCAATCGCTATCGATGGTTTTTCTCTTGTTTGAAACGACGACGATAGTATGCCCAGTTGATTCCCGGGAAATTAAAGTCTCTCCTGTATAAAGCCGGCGGCGAATAGACGAACAACAGAGACGACAGGAAGAATTCGTAGGTTTCGATACCGTCAATATCCCAGAATTCCTGGCACGTACGTAATCTTGACGCGCTTGCATCCTGTACGACAACTTCGATTCGGAATAATACCACGGAGAAAAATGACGTCGGCCGTACGCGATCGATTCCCCCTTTTCTCTCTCTTCCATTATTCCTCTTCGAGAATTTCCCTCCGCCTTTTTCCTTCTCGATGAAAATGGGAAAATTCTCTAGTTGGCTTCGTGGTTTAATGGAGAACCTTCTCTTGAAAATTCATCGAGAAAGCGAGAGAGGCACGGTTTCGTCGGCAAGATAAAATATTTAATTTTGTCCGAAACGAGTGAAGCGGAAGCTCGAGGACGACACGTTTGAGAGCATTATCGCCCCAGTCTGGACGAGTCTCGCCCCTTGTTCATCGTTAGATACCCTTGTTGATACGCGGCTGCCCTGTCGAAAAAGGGAGATTCTCCCGCCGCGCTGTGTATGTATACGTATCTCCGATGCAAATTAGTGTGCGACGAGAGAGCATACTGTTTTTCATGCATCCCTCTCCCATCCCTCTTCAACCCCTCTCTTGGCCGTCCAGTCCATTCCATTCGTTTTCTTCTTTTTGGATTGGCCTCGTGAGAACGTTGAATTATCGATCCGTGGCTAGTCCAGAGGCATCGTCGCTGACAACTGCCGCGAGCACTGACGAGAGATTAAAGTATTCCGCAAGGCAACGCGAAGAAACGACTTTCGCGTGAGAAGTTTCTTCGAAACGCCGTGTCGCCATGATAAGGTTTCATGATTTTAGGCATTGCATGTTCCTTGATCCCGTCGAGCCCCGTTTCTTCGGAGATGCATTTTTTCACGAGAGAGTTCCAGCGGTAATTACATGGCTGGATGCACGACACGGCCTTGAACTTCGAACCGCCGCACCGTGCACCGATATGGCGGCAGGAGGCACACACGATGTGTCGCGCATATACGCGCCATCCGGTTCGCGACCGACAACGAGTAACGATTCCTCGCCCTGCCATCCCTTATCATCTACTTATCGTCCCTGTCTTTCCTGTCGGCTCGTTCGTTTTATTATTACGCATCGGGACAAACAGATTACAGTTGCGTGGTCGTGGGCTACGCGAATATTTCGGTTCCGACTGACATTGCACGCGACCGGGTCTATCCGCCGCGATATCGTCTATCGTTTGACGTAAGTTACGATTATAAAAACAAGATAATCGTGGCTCCAATTCTTTTCGTGGAACGAAGCTTCGTCGTAATTATCGCGAAACTGATTTTTTTTTTTAATGGACATGAGAAGCACCGCAAAGATTGTGCGATTCAAATCTACGCAACGAGGGTATCGCGGGTCTTGGGAAAATTCACGCGGTTCTCACTATAAATTGCTAATTGGCCAACGCATTTCCATGGACGTGTGTTCGAATCGAGCTCACGGTTCATTAGTTCCCTCGTTTCTGCTCGATATGTTCGAGTTTTAGAGGAGGTAGCGACTATGAATTTTCCCGTTGCTGATAGATACGGTACGCAGTAGCGACAATTTACGAGAAGGGAAACGCTGAAAATTATGAAATTGCTCGCGTTCTCGTGAATCAACGAGTTAATTCATATCGACGAGGCTCTCTCCTTTTTCGCACGGCTCGATAGCACAGATGATAGATGCGGCTCGTGTATCGCGTAAGAGCAGAAGCGGTCCGTTGTTCCCGCCTCCGCTTCACAGAACAAAACGAACCGAAGCGTAAATAAAACGCCGATAGATTCGCGGCGCGTTACGATCCACAGACAAAAGTATCTCCAAGTTCATCGAACTAGGCGCGCGCACGATAGGCGAACAATGGCCATCGAGCGTTTGGATGCGTTTCGTCCCGTTGGGAAACAAGCAACACCGGCTCCACGCATCGCTACTTTCACACGCGGTTTCCACAAGTCCTACCCTATCCTTTTCGCCGTTCCGCTCGATTGAGCGACGTGGACTACCGAATTAAGGTGGATTTATGCTTACTATACGGCGCGGATCGTCACGCAACGGCAACGTTACGTACCGTACGGTGACGGATAGCGTGAACGGTCTCGTTTAAAACCCATGTTTCAATATTCTGTCGTGCCGGTGCGTTAGCGCTATGACCACGCTTATACGAACAGCCCTATCTTATTTTTCGCAAAAATGTTTATCGGAACAGAACCGTGCCGTAACCGTACCGTGCCGGAGAGGATAATATAAATTCATCTTTATGCGGCGTTCAATCGCAACGCGTTACGTCGGCCTACGATTAACGGATCGAGCGTCAAGCGGGTGAAGGTAAGAGGATTACCGCGAGACAGGATCATCCGTCGGAAGCGGAGCACCTAATTACCTTTTGTACCGTTCAAGGTTCCGAGATAATTTTTTTCCTTTAGAGTGAACAGGATGCGAACAGGTTTTCCGATACAAATATCTTCAGAACCGGATGTTCTTTTCCTCGGAAAATTGTATTATCAATTCTTGTTTGTTTTAGCGATGGCAAAATGATTAGGAATGCGAAAAAGTCGAACGACCGTTACGAATACGTCTGATCGGAGGCTGATACTCAGTGGCCATAAACGATGCCGTGTATGGCTTATCGCGGCACTTCCGGTCTTCGGTGTGACGGACACGGACGCGTCCAAGTGAATATATGCGAGGAATACAGACAGACTCGCGTGTCGGAGGTATATAGCGGTGGTTTTGAAAAATGTATACGTGCTATCTCGCAGCTGCGCCCTCATAATTATGCGCTGAGCATATTCGGCGAGTGACGACGGTGGTCCAACATGGCGGTACGCGTCGTGTGCTTACTCCTTTTCCTTTTTCGACGGTTATTGACAGGTGATTCAACGGATGGAACATCGGACGATTGTTCTTTCTTCGTAAGCGTGTCTCGTAAGCGATTCTTAGCGACACGTGGCAAGAAAAGGGTTACGATAAAAAAGGAGAAAAAAGACAGAAACGAAAATAGACACGTAACAAATACGGGAGCACAGAATAGGGATATGCGTAATATCGCTATCGTCGTCTATGGAAACAGTCATCGCGAGTCTAAACGATCTTGGTCGAATCACAAGGACTTCTCTGAAAACCAAGCTGAAGCATGCTTTTGCTACAGATTTAGCCGAGTCTACCCCTCTTCGTGGCTGCGAACTCGAGCGGAATCGCCGAGTCGGACACGCTACCTCTACCACGGGAAACAAAGAGTTTCCGCGGAATTTTTTTTCGACTTGTTAATCGCCAGCGATTCCACGCTCATCGTGGCAAGTCCGCTCGAAACGTTGCCGTTATTCGACCGTTCACGGTTGCTCCTTTTTGCTACGGATTTAGAACCTCGGGAAAGGGAATAGCAAAACGCGAGCATAGAAGAGAGGCGTGGCCGGCCCTAAGCATTACCATCGCGACGCGCCACAGGAAACCGCACGGTTCTTCGTCTGCCTTTCGAAGGGATCCTGTGAAACGCAACCTAAGGCGCGACTTCTTTGGAAGAAAACAATCGCGCGTTATGCGCGCTCGGCATTAAAACGACTCGCCCTTTTTGGAAAGACAGGAGACTGATTCGTCTTGAAAATACGTGCGGCAGCCTCGTATCGGCCACACGATAATTGCAAATTAGACGTAAGTACATAGGCGGGTGGGCCTCGTTCTACTTATCACCGGGTTACGTTTCGTTCGAAAGAATTGCGAATCTTTTTTAAAACGAGGCGGTTTAACTTTTAACGAGTCTGAAATTACGCAGTTTATATTTACCGATGAAAAAAGAACAAGTTTCGTTCTAGCTGGAACCAAAGCTCTAATAAACTTCAATGACGTAGGAACACGCGCAGTCGGAGTATAAATCTCGATCTTGGCACTGGCGCACGGTGCAATAAAACAAAGATCGCGCGTTCGTATACGATTCGCGTATTTGTATTCCAGCACGAGCACGTATCGATACCCTTGCCGCTTATAACTGGTCGCGCACGGTCGCGAGCGAGCAGAGACGAGCGAGCTGGCGAGCGAACTCGTCGGCGCGTGAACACGCGCGTACACCGCGTGTATCTCGTCGACATAGATACGCAGAAGCAACGAGCACAGAAACAAGACGCTCGTGTATATAAATAGCTAGTTAGGGTCGATGGACAGGCTAAAGGGGCGGACGCGAATCGTGAGAGTGTGGATTCATTTACCTGCACCAGCGATCAGCGGATCGGCCACGCTCGTCAATGAAAAACGACTCGTTCGCCAAATTCTTGACCGGTTTGCGCTTCCTGGTGCGAACAAAATTGCAAATGATCGTACGAATCAAATGTACGTTATAAAGTATCGTTTTAAACGAGCATGAACGAGTCGTAAAACGAACGCGGATGATTCGAAGTTAAGACGGGTGGTGGAAAGTAACAGGGCGTGGAAGCAGAATGAAGCGAGGGGTGATAGTTTGATATTGTTTCGGATTCGATAGACGAGCGAGGTGACGAGTCGGATATCTCGAACTTTGTTCCTTGTCCGACCATAGACGTCGGGACTTTAGTCATCGGGGAAATGTCAATAATCGGTACAGTGATGCAATTAAGTTCGAAGGAGACATTGGCTCGATTTTAAAAAACAAAAATACACGAAATCGTTGATCGCGTTACAGTCGGTGTGTTTATCGTCGTGGAGTGGAAACTTTCTCCATTCGGATTACGTGGCATTTTACCTGACGCGTTCTGTGAATCATTCTTCCGAGAGACGGATGAGCAAAGGCATAGTGGCATCGATCTAAAAGTCGATATGAAAGAATTGTACGCGCCAGAAAGATTCTAGAATTTTGCGACGTTTTCGTCGCCCGTGTCCTATTTCTTCTTTCTGTTTCGTTCAATCCACATGACAGTTGGGAGGAAACAAAGCGGCGAATGAAACGAACGTCAAACGCTAGACCGGCAACCGTTTCGTTCGGTCGAAGTCGAATCGATCGACTGATCTCGTCATCCGACCGTGCCCAGCATTCCCGTTAGACGCTTACGTACAGTCTATGAATGTTGGTTGAAACTGAGAAATCAAAATCGTCGAAGAAATCGTAGGTGTAAACCCATGGAAGAACCAATGGTACGCGATCGAGGTCTTCGAACTTATGTTTTCTCGATTGTTTCGTCGTGTGAAAAGCCGACGGAGAATGGCGAACAACGATGACGACATCGAGGACAAGCTTGTGTGTCGTGAAGAGGTTTTCAGTTGACCAACGCGTATACGTATAACGTACGTCGATGAGGCGCGTATTGTGTTCAGGTGAAATGCGAGCAAACAGTTGGATGCCGCACTAGCGAAAGTTTGCCGTGACAGAAAGCTCCGATAAGACTATGAGGAAGCGCCGTTTATCGAAAATCAGACGACAGACTGTACGAGAGTCACGAGTAGGCCACGGACATCGTGGAAAACTGCCACCCCTTTGCCGAGATAATGGCACGGCAATCGAGCCTCCGACGTTTGTCGAGGTAAATAAAAATATTCTCTAACTTTACGTAAGATACGTAAGTAAGCATTGCTAGAAGCATGACAACGATGATGAGTTTTATATACCAAAAAAGAAATTATTGCTTCTCGTTACAATGACGAAGGCGTGACAAGGCGTCCGTATTACTTCACACGGAATTAACGCCACTTTATGCGGCTTCTAGCGGCCCCGAAGTGGGCATAAAGAGACGGTAAAAATACGACGATTATTTTCGGAACGAGTCATGGAAGCCGGTTGCACCAATCACGAACCTCTGGCTCCGACCAAGTTGGTGGACTACGCGTACGTTGCTAACCATAACACTATTAATTTTCAACGGTTTCTTCCCGCCACGCTAGTTAAGCGCGTTCCTCAATCAAGACCATTTCGATGCATTTCGCTCCAATTATTTCGGTCTATTTTTTAATTATACTTCGCTTGATACTTTATCGGCTCTTTCGACATCGTTGAAAATTCCGTTGCACATCTCCATCAAAACCTTCGATCGTCCACGATCGAGACAAAACCTCTAATTAAAACGCTTCTATCAGGCATGATCACTCGTATCGTTTACCTTGGATGATCCCGATTGATTCGCGCGCGATCGATGCTAGCAATCTCATTGGTTAAACCGGAGACACTAGTGACCACTCTGTTATCGAAGTTACCCCCGCGAAACGTTCCGCGTAATAGGTGACACGTTCCGACGCGAGATCGCGGTAGCCGATCGATGTCTATCACTGGCAATCGGTCGACTGATAACTCGATGACGTTTCGTTGAATGGCGCGAAGCGGAAGATCGAACAGCGACGTCGAGAGGAAAAAAACGCGAGACGGAACGCGACGGAAGACGAAAGACGGAGGGTGTGGGCCTCGTTTCTTTCGCCTCTTCGATGTAAGCAGCCTTGCAGCGAACCAGCGACTGTCTCTTCTCTATGAGAAGCTACCGTGTCTCTCACACACGCACTTCTCGCTCACGCACTTCGCTCTCTATCCCTCTCCATCTGGTTGCTCCTTCCTCTCTGTTCCTCTCTTCTTCTCTCTCTCTCTTTCTCAGGCCGCTGCTCCCTCGCACCAGTTAACTCTACCGTTCCCTTGCACTGGCGCGCAACGGACCCTTCGTCCTCGTCGCTCTCACCGTTTCTCCACTCTTCTTACTCTCCCGATTCGTTCCTTCTTCGCCGGCTACGCTTTCGTTGCTCTCTCGTTCACGCACTTCGTGCCTCTCTTTCTTTCTTTCTTCATTACCGATCCTTGCCGCCGCGATCGTTCTCCTTCCTTCGTACATACGACGAGCGTGCGAGCATACGGGAATCTCCGCGCGTTCACCTTTTTACCTTACAGCCGCTTGATTATTTGCTCATCCATGAAACGAAGAAAGTGTGCGTGAACGCCACTCGGGCCTTGAATATCGCGGGGGTAGCTGCATGGCATGGTCGGGGCGATACGCGACGACACCTTCCGACAGGTGTTGCCGCGCGACAACCTCGCCGATGCACGTCGAGCACGTGGGGCAGCCTGCTTCAGACATGCCTCGATACTTTCGATGAGTAATAACGAACCGTTGTAGCGCTGTATTATTTGAGATCGAGAAATCGTAGGAAGCTGACTCGGGTCGTTGAAATATACTCGTATTACGAATTTAATCGTCATTTCCACTGATTTTCGATGATATCATTTGGATAATGGAAATTGAGAAGCGAGATAAAATCAAAGAGTCGTGGCGCCAGGAAGTGTCGTTTCGAACGGCTAGTAAACTCATCGGCTTTTTCGTCGCGGCAACCTTCTCCCGTTCCGTTGCAAGTAAATTAATATCGATCGGGCTTCGGAACATAAGTATGGGATTCGTAAATATTTGATGTTTGCCCAAACCGGAGAGCCCACACGAAATTGAAATTCACGGATGAATTTCATTCACAAGCAGCAGGATTATCCCTGATGGAATCGTCGTCCTGCCGGCCATAGCTTGTAAAGTAACGTATTTTTTAACGCGTTCTTTTTCAAAGTTCCAACTCAAAAACATGCAAACTGCGATAGCTAGATGTAAATAGGGGAAGGGTCCAGGTTCGGTTGGTTGGTTCGAATGACACGGCCATTGTCATGCGAAACTCGAAGGGGGCTCCTTTACGAGCGGCTAGCTAACGTCAAGCAGTCATGTCTGCTCTTCGGTTCGCTGGATATTAAATTCACCTAGGAATTCCACGACTTCTCTTTACGAACAAAGCTTCAGGGCGAGAAAAGACAGACGTGAGGCTTGGATCGTTCGTACTTTTTACGGTCCCTTAAATTTCGAGATCTCAATATACCCGCATCGTCTAGTACACATACCAGATAATCTTCGGCGCGAACAAATCGATTCGAACGATGGAATATCCTTTCTAATACGGCAAAGAAGCACAGAACGAGCTAGATAACGATAGTTAGAAATCGTTGGTGAGTGCGAGCTATTGAAAACAAAGCTAAGGAATTCGAGGAAAATATTACACGCGAAAACAAAATTTACAAAATTTGCGAAACAAAAATGGTATATCGCGTGTCTGCGAAAGCACACTTTGTAAGTGGACTGCGCGCGGCAACGAAAAGAGTGACCCAAAATACAGGCAAACTATCACGTGAGAGGAGACAACTATTGAAGAAACGTGACACGTTATTTTTTCCATCGAAAAATATTTTTGCATACTTCCCACGCAGATAGAGCTTTTAAGATGAAACAAACATTCGAGAAAGAGCTTTCACTGAATTGAACGAAAAAATAGACGGAGCTAGACTTGTGCAATTTGTACACGGTGAAACGAGTCGGGTAGCTTTGCTCCTTTGAAAATTAGAGCAATGGAGAAGACAATAGGAAAGTGGCATATAAAACGGGAAGAGAAAAGAAGTGTTTGCACGGAGTCAATTGGTCGAGGATGGGACCACACTCGTGCGTCTACCAATGACGAAGAAACAAAGGGCAAGGAAAGAAACGCAGCATGATACCGCGTGTATCGCTTTTCTTCTTCTGCTGCCATTTCTCCCCTGCTGTTGCGTATCGCATGGAAACTCGGCTGTGTTTGAACCGCGTGTCGACACAGCTGCGAAACTTACGACAACGTGCAGGTCTTGCCTCGCTGTCCGAACGATCAGCAATGGAAATGTCTGTCGTCTGTCGGCAAACAGCCTCGTTAACGCTCCATTTTCTCCCGTGGGAGCGGGTGATTAATATTTATGCATTCCCTTCTACACTAGCTCGCACCAGTTTCCGATCGCAAAAACCTCTAGTAAGTAACGGAGACGATCAAAGGACTAGTAATCAACAATATCGTTAGTCGATGAAGGTGTAAAGCATTTCGATATTCTTCATTGGTTGATGAAAACTGCAAGGTATAATTTTTTAAGAAAGGCTACAGATATTTCACGATTTGATTTTTAGAATAATATACAGTAATCTACGCAAATATTTCGACATTCGTAAAAACTTTTACGAAACATTTTGAAATTTCATTATCGTCATAACGAGACCCGAAATGTTTTGTGTGTCACATACAGTACATATATAAAAGTCTTCTATGGCTGATATCCAAATATTTTTACGAGCAGTTATACATATATATTGGATATTCGCATCAGTCCACGGCAGTTACCAGTAAAAAACAGGAAACTGAATATCTCCGAAGTTTGTGATTGGAATCTTGACTTATCCCGGTCATAAACGCGAGGTATCGTAAATAACGGACTAAAACTGCATAGAAATGATAGATCTGAGAAAAAAAATAGCGTTGAAGTCACGTCCATATCATAAACTCTATCCACGTCGCGGTGCTTAACGCAGCCACGACGGTGTGCTCTCCTAAACGAGAGAAGACGAATCAATTGAAATTCATTAAAGTTCAACCTCAAACCGTGATCTCGCGTGTCCGTGGACGAATAGGACGCAACCAGAGTGCCCGTTTATCGCTATACCAATCGGCTATTAGCCGGCCGAGAATTCTTAATTCCGAACAATGGGCGTATCAGCGTCGGTTTTTCTTTCGTGGATCGCACAATAGTGACCCTGCTCAATGGTTGAGTCACCGTGTATAAACTACCTCCCACGATAAACGCGTGCAACGGTGACAACAACGCCACGAACAGAAGAAAAGAGAAACGAGAAGACGAAACGGAGGCAACGTTTCACGCGGCCAGTACTTTACGCCAATTTGCGGCCTAGACATTCTGAAAAGGATGTTCCTGATAATATGGAAAACGTTGAACTCCGTGGATAAGGTCAAGCGAGTTCGTCGTTCCTCGTGTAGCTGCTTACAATGGCTAATAGGCTGCACGTAGGCACACGGGCCTGTGTATATGAACAGCGAAGAAGAAAAGCACCGTGCAAACGTCTGTCTGGCTGCTTTGCACCACTTGCACCAAGGAAAACTTTACTAACGAAAGTACAGTAATTGCCTGGTAACTGGATCACGCTGGATGGCCAAAACGAATCACGGTTCTCTATTGCTCGTTTAAACTGCTTCGATAAGCAAACTTTCGAAAATGCCGGCTCTCGTTGCCGATTTTATGCCGAACAAATTCAATCGTACGTTTTTTCGTACATTCGTACGAAATTTCGTATTCCTTGACACAGAGAGTAGTTGCCGGCAGTTATTCGTCATAATTATTTGAGAAGCTTCGCAGCACGTAACAAAGAGAATCTAGCAACGAGGAAAAGTCGGATAAACGCGATCACGAGGGTGTGAGATAAAAGAGACCAATCAAAGAAGTAGGAAGTAAGCAACTCTTCGGTGGAGAAGACTGCGAGATGGTAAATAAATCGAACGTCTGAATAGTCGTAGGACCCACCTCGTTTTCGTTTTTCCGTCTTTTCACAGAAGAATTGGAGCCAAAGTTCTAAAGGTATAAAAGTAGTGTCAGTGTCGAGGTGCCGATTCGAGAAAATACAAGGGCGAAGTATTTTGTGTGTCGACAAAAGAAAATATCGCGCCATTCGATATAAGAAAAAAGTAGAAGAAAGGAACGAATTTTCTTGACGAAACTTAGTTACTCTAGTAGTAAAGAACTCATCAAATAGACAGGAAATTAGGGAAAAAGAAAGAAGAAGAAAAAAAAAGAAGATAATCGTCACAGCGATAGCAGGATCGGTCGGTAGCTACATTACAGTCGATTAGTATATCAGTAGGTAGATCGTGAAGATTAAGAGTACGTTGATTAACGAGATCGGTAATTAATTGCTCTTCTATCTCACGGATTCTACCGGAAAAGAGAAACGCGGCGCGAATCCTTGTACTTCTATCGGAAAGCAGCGTTAATTACCGTGGTAAAATTACTGATATCATCTTGGTAATCCGGTTAAGACACCGTCGACTACTGCGCAGCAAATTATTTCCACCGGAAGCTCGTGCGTTTCGCGGTTGTCGTTCGTGTGTTTCTGATCATCTTTATTCTAGTAACCACACCAAGCTATGACTCTTACGACTTGTTAACAAATGTACTCGTTTAATCTCCTACTCCTTATACTCACGCGACACCTATGTTTGAAATATATAAAAGATTAGCATTTACTTCGATAAACGCTGATAAACGGTAAAATAAATTCGCTTCGCAATGTATCACGCTAGTTACTGTAGTTGTAAACGTTGCAATATAACCAGTATTATAAATGGAACGATTACAGCTAGCAAAAGATCGTAATTAACAGCGAAGATTTATCGTATTAAAACAGTAGAAAAGATGAGAGAATTTAAGACGGACAACAACCTTATCTGTCTCGACAGCAAAGGTAAAGGACTAGCGGATAAGATAAGGACGTATCGCGAAGGATAAACAGTGGCCCATGACAATGGTAGCCGTGCACCCCGAAGCTTCCGGTTTCGCCCATGAAAATAAAGCATCCCGTGCGCTCCTGCGCGACGTTAAGATAACGGCACATTCGTGAACGAGCTCTTATCGTCTGGCTGAAATCAGGAACGAAACAGAGGGAAGAAAAAGTCGATGCGACACGGCGCGGTGGCTCCAACCGGAAGAAAATCGACCAGACCACCTTGTATTCGAGCGTTCATCATTCTCGATGATCGCAACGTCGATTAATTAAGGACAGAATCGCGTGACCGGAAGTGAATGAGAACCACTTCAAGCGATCTATGTACGTAGGCGTAGTCCCGTGTTTCCAGTTTGTACGACGACTCCTCCGTAATGCTGTCGTCGATAAGAAAAATCTCCCGGAATATCAACTACCTGGTAGTACTACGATAACACGGGATATGTCGTTTCTATCCGAGGGTGACGAAATCGATCGAGAAATCGGGTTTCATTTGAAATCGGACGCAAGACAACGAAATGGAGTTTTGAGGTTAAGCCCAAGCGTAAGTACGAGAATTCTGCAGACTCGAAATTTAATATTTGACGTCAGTCGAAGGATAGATAGTTAAGGTTACCCGATGCAGAAGCAAGTTTGGTTTGATCTGAGCGGAAAGCGCGGTGGTGGGAAGCGCGAAACAAGGGAAACACGTAGTTTCGATTACGTCTGCTGTAAGTTTCGCAGAGCATGCGCCATTAACTTCGACAATCAGCCGAAAACATATAAGAGGAAGGATCGATGGACTATCGCGCAAGAAAAATTTGCTGAACGCGCAACGTTCTACGAAATATTTTTTGTGGTTAGTCGACAAACCGACAAGAGGAGGAAGACATCAGGCCACGATGAAAATTGCGCTCGATAAAACACGCTTTCTATTATTTTTGTCTTTCTTTAAACAACTGTCAAAAGAATTTTTATTGCGACACAATGCGCCACTCGAAGAGAAATTTATCTGCCTTGTGTACCGGTTGAATGCTCGCAGACGGTGCATTTCGGTTCATTTATAGGCACAGAATAGGACTTACAGCGTGACAAGCGAGACCCCACTACCCCTATTTAATTCCATATTACCCTTCCTGAAAGGAAAAAAAAATGAAAAAAAAAGAGGATCCGAGATCCGGTTCGAGGTCGATTCCCTCGACTTACGCGTTCAAGGTTGGAGCGTGTGACATGACCATTAAAACACAATAGATCATTTCGAGCCGGCCGAGCTGCTATATAATTAATTTAATAGAAACGCACGCAAGAATCAACGATTGTCTTCCTTCGTATGCTCGCGCAGCGGCTTCCCCGAAATTCGAAACCAGCATACAACGTTTCCCTCTCCAATTTATCGATACCTCAATTTTCAATACATATGTATGTATGCAGCTATCTAATAAAATGACTATTGCTGCCAGCGCCTCCGCTCGTTTCAGTTTGCTCGTGTAATTGCGCATAATTATGCGACATTACGCGTTCCCGATCGGTGAAACGGATTGAATTCTTCCTCCGTTCGCTGTTATATGATCGACTCATATCAAAGCGCAAAGATGTACGTAGTATCCTTATTGCAACACAACACCGGCGTCTCTATAGCCTATGCTTTAATCTAACAAATACCCTGAACAACGTTTCACCTATGGAAATACAGTTGTTAGCATTCTTGCTAATTTGCTTAAATCTTTTTGCGGTAAATGTAACGCGTAGGTAATATAGGGCTCATCATAGGGATTTCACCGTAATAATCTTCGCGCGGGAAATTCGAACGAATCACAGAACGTACGTATATACCGGGCGACGATGACGGTATGCGGCAATTGGGAGCGCGAGAGCAATCTGCAGGTCAACTTGCTAGGAAATTCATTTAATAGGGAGGAACGAGACAAGGTGCCGCTACGATTGGTCGAGGACGATTCCATTGGTGTTTCTTTGTCCGTGGTGCACGCGGGCAGTTGGCCCTAGATGGGTTTAAATAGAGAAAATCGAGCAATTTTTTATTCACCGACATCCAACGAAGCTGCCGCATTGCGTCTTCTTTTTCTTTCGTCCACGAATCTGAGACGAATCAGCAACACTAGCGTGGTGAACCGTTGATGCATCAGAATTTGCTTGGGCATGAATTGCATAACGGAGAGATAGTAAACCGGACAACCGAACCGAAATATCGTTGGTACATCGTGACCTTGCTGCTGTTAAGATTAATCTCCCGTAATGGGTTATCGTGTACCGATTATGTAATTTCGTCGCCAGTCACATCGATAGGCGTTACGCTCCTTTTTTTTTTATTCCCTGTGTTCTCGCATCGGTAGGAAGGCGAGGAATGTCAGTTGCATCGGTATACGCCTCTTCTTGCCAGGGTTGTCGAGCACAGATGCGCGCAAAAAGGAGAAGGTGACGAGAAAAAACGACGCGGCGCGCGAGAGAGCGTCGCGAATTCGCAAACACGTTTTCAAGAAGAGCCGCCGTGGCGAGCCTGCCGAGAGCGATCGATAAATTTAATTATGTGCGCTGACTGTTCTTTCACTAACTGCTGGAATTCTCTACAACAACAATTCTCAGACTAGTTACGATGTTTCGAGGAGAAACGATAGCAGTGGTCGCATCATTAACGTCACGAATAATGATAAGATAACTAAAGGTGGCTGAAGTAAACACACCTGGAAAGATCTGGCTCGCGATCACCGACCCGTTTATAGTTACGTCATATCCAAACTTCTATCTGCGAGCTCATAATTTTATACAGTGGAGTACGGTTCAAAAGGGGGAGAATAAAAACGAATGTAATTAACTGCGATGGAAGTTACAGTTGTGATATGTTACTGCCCTTTTTGAACGAGTGCACGATCTGTCGCGACACATTCGATTCAATCACGTTTTAACCATTCATTTTTCATAAATACTTACACGTGCCACGTTGCCCACGTTTGATTTATTCTACGATAAGAGTAAATTAGTAGTTCATATTCGTAACACTGCCTGGTTATATGGTTTCGTTCATCTTCTGATTGTTTTTAAGTTCTTTCAGAAGAAGCGTGATTTATGTTGCTTCGTAATAACAGTGGTAACAGATGTTTTAAAGTTATATAATATCTATGTAATAGATTCATATAATAATCTTTTTTCTTACATTTGGCTTTTATATATATCTGAAATCTAGTAAGACCAGTAGGTATCCTTGTATGTACATACGTTACAACACATTACTCACTGGTACAATACTATTATAATATATTATTTTAATATTTGTATTAGATCATTATTCTTTTATCGTTGAGTTAAACTTTACCACCTTGTTTTGTAATTTTCTATTATGTAAAGTAAAATAATTGAGGGGACGATATTTGTCTGCCCCTTGCCTTTGGCAATCCATTATCATAAGGAGAAAACAATTATTTTCCTTCTTTAGAAAGCAGAAAACAAAATACACGAGCAAAGGTCGTAGGTAGAAATGAAATTTCCTGTATCGAAAAAATTATTCCAATATCCAGTCTCCGATTTCATTTACACCTAACGTATCTGCATATAGTTAAACCGTTAAGCGTTCGAGTGAAAGTTTGTCGGTAGTATCGAAAAGTCAGAATTTAAAATAAATTGAGGACGGTCCCAAATGTATCGAATAGATTACAATGAACATTTTCGTCCCGATAGATCTGTGATACGCGACCTACGTAGAAAAGATCTAGCAGAATGTCAGGAAGAAGGAAGCCCTTCCTGTCGCGTAACGATTATCTAAGGCGTCCTATGTGTCATCCAACGAACCAACAGCAGCATTTTATGTAACACGATTCGTGTAATCGCGATCCTCTTTCGCCGGCGTAACTAACACACAGGGAAGCCTCAAAGATGGCCTCTTCTGTCGTTCGCTTATTAAATTTTATTATGTGTTATTTAAAAGCTAGAACCACATTTTTCCACGTTTCGTTCGATCGTTGGTTTGAGAATAGAACAAAGAACAGTTACTTGTACTTACGATAACGACGAATCTCGTAATATTGCAGTGATCTGCTTCGAAAGCCCTCCTGTATCCACGACAAATCCACCACCTGATCCCAAACTTTCGAGATTGGAATACACGTTTCACTAACTGAATCAATTTCACACTTGATTATTTTAATAAAAAATAAACAGACGCTGGGTGTATGATCCAAGAATAACAAAGACACTGTGTCAAAGGGGAGTTCATAAACAATACGCGAAACACCCGGGTTAGCAGAAATTCGATCGGTCGTGATCAGTTGTCGTAAACACTGGCTGCCATGCTCCCTCGGCACCTGTCAATATCAGCGTACATTACTGCCATCTTGCAGCGCCTACATTCATTGTGAATACTAGCGCTATCTACCAGCATTCATATATAATATTTGGTTCAAAACTGTAGTATCTACCGCTGTTTTCGTTTACAAGCGTAATTTCGACATTCAAGACGATAACAAAGAATGTCCAATAATTGAATCAGTTTTTACCTTAAAATATACGTATATAGTTTATTATTGACATTTGAAGCATGTATGTTAGTATCGATACAAAAAGGATTGTCGCGTGTTTGATAATAAATAAAAAGGTACGATGAGAAGAATAATTATAGTATGAACATCACATGTCAGAAAGAGAGAGATATACATATAATATAGCTAAATACTTTCTTACAATTAGAATAAGAATACGTTTTGGAACTATTCGTGTTACCGGAGCAGTAGCGATAAACAGAATGATGCAAGGATGATACGATAATCAATAATAATACTACAATAAATAAGACATGAGTTTACCGGCGAGAAATATGCGAAGATGCGAAAGGGTTACACAAACGCACGATCGATCTAGCATGAAATTCGTAATATCGCATCACGCAAGAATGCCACATTATATCGTTTTCAATCCAAGAACAGAAAGAATGCAAAATAAATATAGATACTTGATAATCAACGTGGTCGTTAGCGTTCATGTATGATCGATAAAAATGCCAAGCACGTACCGCGAATAGTGGCTGTTGGCTATAAACTGCAGTCTTGGTCCAATCGATCGAATGATTAGCGATCGAAAATCGAGATGACGAATACGAGAATTCATTTGAGTGGATTTACTAGTCTCGATATGATCGAATACGGAATTGATAATAAGAATCTTGCCCGTTATCATAAGTCGAGTTAGGTATACAATTAACGGGATACTCGTTTCTCGAAATATTTTTCCTTCAGAAAGCGGACACATCGTATCAAAATTCCGTAAATATTCAAGAAATTTGTCGAATTTGACTTCAAGACGAACAAAGTGTAAAAATATACGATCGAAGTGCAAAAATCGATACTTTTTTTCGATTAAATCGTTCGGTCGTTATAAGAGTACCTTACGGGAAGATCGTGCTCCTACTTGAAAGAATATGATTCGATCATTTCTTATAATAATTTACGAGTCGTCTTGAAATCGACATTTTTTGAAAAAATACTTTTTTAAAAACACATTTTCATGAAGATAGAATTTGATCAGGTTAATACAAATAATTCTTAGGTTCTTCAGTCGGTTGCCCGCACACTCCATGGTATTTCTTTGTAACTATGCTTCGACTGCGACAGTTTTCAATTTCCAAAAAACATTCATTGCTGTAGGTCATGCCGTCGGTACCGCAAACAGGATCGTAGTAGGGTGGACAGATCTTTTGGCAGCCACGGAACAAGAAACCTTGCACGCATCTCTTCATGGGCACCACGTACACGTGTTTCCTGAAGAAGGTAGTATATGAAAAAAAATAAATCGTCATCGGTTTCAAGACAATTTCGTAACTATCCAAAATCGAGCTATCCAAGCGATTGTTCAAGTTCAAGGAAAAGGTATAATTTCAAACACAATTATTAAGCGCTTACCCGCAATTGTCCCTCTTCATTTCGCATTCGTTACGATAAAGCTTGTTGTCGGAACCACAAACAAACTGCCGCTCTCCACTACAGATCTGGTTGCAAAGCGCAGTAGTGCGACAATGCTGTGCTGGAACTTGAACTACCCTCTGACCGCATGTCTCACGCTGCAGATGGCAAAGGGATCTGAACGCATATGAATACACGTATGACGCATTTGTAGACATAGATTTCTCTGAGGAATTAGGGACGTCGAATGCCGCGAGAATTCTAGGAAATAATTTCTTGAACTGACTGGTAAATATTGTTAAAAATGTTTATCAATGGCGTAAACAAAAAGCTTAATAACGATGGCTGAAAAGAAAAGAAAAAGATCTATCGAAAGGATGAATTTTTCAATGCGAATGACCACGGTTAAAAAAAATATCTATTCTTCGTAACTAGCAGCGATTCGTGATTCACACGTCCCTAAAACTTTCAGCCCTGAACGTCCGGGAATCCAAATAACGTTCTTAATCACCGGTAAACGTTGCCATCACTTCCACAAACTGGTTCCTCAGGTACCTCGCTGCAATCTTCGGGGCACTGTTCGGTCTCTTTCAAGGTCGTGCACTCTCCGACGTGAGCCAATTGAATACCCTTTCTGAAAAGCAACGGTAACGTCAGGAATCGAACAACTGATCGAGCCATTACTAATGACTGATGTAACTAATGCGCGTAATGCGAAACATTTAGCAGCAACTGCTTCTCGTTATGTTAATCACGCGTCGTTTATCCGTTCAATTCTCTTCGAATACGCATTCGAATAGTATATCCCTGGAATGCGAACTTACAAGCAGACTGCCACGTTCAAGTGGCATTGATTCGGATATGTATTGGCGTCGCTTCCGCAAACTGGATCCACCTCGTTCCCGCATCTTTGCTGCTGTTTCATGCACTTGGTCAAACGAGCTCGACACTTTTCAAAGTCTACCACTGTCACCTTTCTTCTTGCTTGTCTACGAAATAAAACAACAATCATCAAAATTAAATGGCGAAATTATAAATGATCAATGAGAATATTTTGAACACACGTAAGAGAAACTAACCCGCAATTAAGCATTTGCATTTCACATTCGTTCTTGTATATGCTTCCGTCTGATCCGCAGGTCGGAACTTCCGGCTCGCTTTTGCAATCCAAAGGGCAGGCGTTCGATTGGCCACCGGACGTCCGTTCCAGCGACACGCAGTACGACATCGGCACTTCGAACACGTGTTTGCTAAACGATTGATATCGTGGTGAGTCTGGTGACGTATAAAAAGCGAACAAGTTCGCTAGTCATTCACAGCGTGGCGAGAAGTCGCGCGCGCCTGCCTCCGATCGAGGACTTTTTCAAGGATGTGCTCCTTACCCGCAGTTCTTTGCTCGCATTTTACAGGTATTCGAGTAGAGGATTCCATCGCTACCACAGGCTGGCTTGGCACCGCGCCAACACGATTCACGACAATGTCTCGTGGTTTGACAGTGCTTCTTGTTCGTACGTACTACGCCTTGCCTATGGTCGAGTAACAATGTAACCACTCAATCGAACAAAATCATGGAATGTTGTGCGTATTCTATTCAGCAATAACCGGAACGAAGTCGAGCGTCGTTCCGACACCTATACAAAAGCACGTACCCACAGGTGAGCAACTTCATTTGGCATGTAGACTTGTAGACATTGCCATCGCTTCCACAGATCGGACCGTCGAGTGGTGCAAAGTCACAGGAGACCGGGCAGTTCTCCCTGTGTGCGGAGATGTTGTTGCAGGGGCCCAAGTGGGACAGCTCGATGCCGACTCGACAGATTTCGACTCTGAGCATGCACTTGTTGAGATACGTGCGGCCGTCGGTGCCACATACCGGATCCTGATCGCCGGGGCAACGATGCTCGCACTTGCTACCGGACGATCTTAGACAAGCGGTCTTCTCCGTGGCCACGGTCACGCCTATGCAATTTGTAAAGTACCGATAATTACCGGCCCCCAGCCGCGCAACCGATCGGTTGCATCGGATGCGCGAAATGTACCGCGTTTACTCTTAACAGATTATCGTTAATGGCATCCGGGGAGTAGGATTTAAGGTCGTTCAGCACGCGAAACGAGGGAACGAACCAAGTGTCTCGATGCTGGTCGACGATGCATCCCTTCGACGGACGTTGTAAACCAACTGGATAATCGCTGACGATGCCTCACCGCACGTACGCATCTTCTAATCATAATTATTACGCAGTTAAAAGGGGCCCCTTACCTTTTCCACACATCTTCTTCCGCATTTCACACTGGGACGCGTAGATAACTCCGTCGCTACCGCAAACTGGCTCTCCGCTTGGCGGACATATTCGGGGACAGGCGCCGGTCACGAAATCTGTACAGAAATTAGTACAAGAGACCGTGAAAGACCTCGTTAGCATTTGATCGATCTCTCGGGAAAAGAAAGTAACAAGTGCAGCTACTCCTTTCGTGACCAAGTACAACACGGTATCGTAAAACGAAATGCCATTTACTGTTACTTGGGTTTATAGCGAGCCATCAAGACGTATAAGGTCTTCTTTATTAAACCAGCGGTAAGCGCTAGCCATAATGGCATAATTACAATGGAAAGGTGAACGCGCAAGCCCAAGAAAGAAAGTGACTGGCAGAAGATAAATACCTGCGAAGAATCAAAGGAAACGTTGGTAATTGGAGCCTAGATCGTTTCTGCACCGACGATGCATCGCATCGAAAAACCGCGTTCTGCGGATCTGCGCGTGGAGCGTGTTCATCCCGGAGCGTGAAAGGTCGAGTTAAAAATAATCGAACAAACCGGAAAGGAAGAAGCGAATAGACCGCGCTCATCTCTCGATCCTTCTGGATCGTCCTGTAATCTTTTTTTGTAGCAACCACGTGTAATGGTAACGTTAAACCCAGAGATTCTGTCGAAACTTTAATTGCTTCCTGCTGACCCTCCGCACAGATATCTCTACTGCACCGGGTCCGCTGGCTTGGTTTCGGTCCAGTGATCGCCGGGTCAACAGCACACGGGATTTACTGCGGTCGTTCTACACCGGCTCGCATAATATGTAACAAATTATAAAATCGAAGTGTACAGTTAAAGATAACCGACACGAGGAGAAGACGCGAGGAGCAGTTACATCGATGCCGATAAAGTGGACAGTTAAACGTAACCAGAGAATAATTTAAACGCAGCTCGATCACGTGACTAATCAGCAGACGCACGGAATAACTTTTTGAGATATAAGATTCGCCTGGTTGCCTCTCTCTAGCCCGAGATAACATATGCAATGTGCACGGAAAATGCTGCCACGTACGAGAGTGCAAAAATACATACGATCCTAAGAGATCTCTGCAAGACCGGTACGTTCTAGTCGTTACCGGAATGTCAAGTGAACAATACGAGCTTAATGGACGATTCGTTCTCTGTTCTCGCAACTCGATAATTTATCTACGATCGCGGTCACGCATCGCGCGCGCATACGCTTCGTACCGCTGTGCGCCACGCCAGAGAAAGAACGACAGACGGGATCCGTTCGAGCTCGTAAAGATTTTTTTGAAGGAATCGCAATGGCTAGGACGGCTCCTTTCGCGTAACGATCGAGTTAGACTCTCCTCGGGATACAATTTGCTGGAATCGCGCGCGATCAGGGCGAACGGTCCGATATCCCGTTCGCCTGCGACGGTAATTCGTAGCTTGCTGAATCCGAGAATCTGCGCTCGAATTCACAAAGTGAACGAGATAGTGCCGATATGCATTGTAATATAGGGGACCGTGGCTCTTCCTGCTCTCGGCCACCGTATCTCACAAAGACGCCGCGAACATCGCCGATATTATACCCTTTTTCCGTGTAATAATCGAGTTACACTCCTTCCTGCTTCGCGGGGAGCCAAAGCACGTTAATAACCGAATACGGCCAGAGATAAGCATGATGCGAGTTTTACGAGCGTATGTTCTCCATAATTACGACGATTACGATTTATCGATCGAACGATATCGGTTAATGTAGCTCGGTTGCGATACGCGTACGTACGCGCCGCGACGATGTCTAAATTGAATTTCCGTTAAGATAAAGAGAGAGAGGGGGGGGAGGGAGAAAGGTGTGCATGATCTCTCCTGAAGTATAGAACGTTTTAGAGCCCCTTGAACTATACGAGACACAGGTTGGCAACGTAGATCGTTAAAAATTTCAAAGGAGAAGCCAGACTGCCGGATACCATAGATTTCATAAGTCCGAATCGCGTCGCATAAAATTGTCGGCACTGATTAACGGAGCCGCACGCGAGGCAGAGAAAAGCCCATGTCGGTGGAACGGAGGCAAGAAAACGTAGATTACGAGAAAAACTATTATAATCTTCGTGCGTACGATAACAAGCAGAAGAAGGCACAAAAGCTCGTCAAGTGGAAGAACGGGAAGAACGTGAGCGTGAAGACGAAGAAAGAAAACGACCGAAGTAGTCGAGAGAGAGCAGACGAAAGAGCAGAGGAGAAGAAGAGAATGAGATTCTTCGTTGGAGCGGACGTCGGTTGGTCAAATGGACGTGTGATTAGCGGCGTTGATGGGCGGCTGAAGGAGGTGTCCGTCACTCCCACGAACGCGATTAAGTGAATCAATTATGCCAATAGAGGAGCGACCAGTCTGGTCAGGGGGCGATTGGTGAACAATGCAGATCGAATTATATCCCTGTGGAAGATGTACGGGTCGCACGAGCTAGCGCGTGCATGCATGCGGAGTATGGTGTACAGTGGATGCCCGCCACTTGCTCCAACGAGAGGGAATGAGAGCAACGGAAAGAGACGAAGGAAAGGAGAAAGGATCGAGGGGGAAAAGAGAGACTGTGAGGGGGAAAGGAAGGAAAGAGTGTGACAGGGAAAGAGCGGGAGGGGAGGGGGAGGGAGAAATATGCGGGTCGGTGAACCACGGCAAGGATGCATGCCGACCGGGTGGATGCTGCTCCTTGGATTTTTGTCCACGAAACGAGAAGCCGGCAGAGGAACACGGCCAGCTCGCATCCCGCTCTCGAAGATCGATAACAGAGAAATAAGGATCTGTTTAACGAACCGGAACGATTTGATACGAATAAACCGTGGCTCATAAATAAAACGAACAATGTACGGGACTGCGGCTTTTGTTCTTGTTTCCTAGTCGCTACTTCTGGAGACACGGCCAGAAAAACGGTAGATTAGATGAACTGGATGGACGTTGTGGTTGGAAGCGCACTCGGACGATTGGCTTGCATGACAGACCTTTTGATTCTAGCTTAGATAATTAAACGGCCATGATTCGTTTACAAATGTGAACGCCTCTCGCGAATCTTACGTCGCAGGTGTCAATTAAGTCCGAGGTAGGTTACTACGCGTAAATCAAACCGTATGGAAACTCATCTTCCGCCTGGGAACAAGATATATTCGAAAGAGTGCGAGGAAGAATGTACGTACGACGACGCCGCGACCGCGACGGAGCGAAAACGAGAAACGAACGTTCCACAAAATCTACACGAACCAATCAACTCGCGTTCGATTTAATTAATGTTACAACGGCCATCATATTATTATAGCCATATACAGCCTGTTGATAAGTCGGCGAATACTGGGAACGATGTTTCTACGGAAGCCGGAATCAACACTCAAATGTATTCGCAAGTTCCTACGAATTTTAACAAACGACACATTCAAGCGCCTGACAAATTGTGGTGTGTGCTCGTGACTGATTAATTATCTAAGTTGAGCGTGCGCAAGTTCTCGCTTTTTTCCCTTAAACTCGAATAACTGACAATCCTTCCGCTGCCGAACTATACGGAATCCTTTCAGTTTATCGTTGAATCATTTTCAAACCTATACCTGTTAAGCGGCAATGATCGATAAGACTATAAAATTCCAATAAATCAGTATCTTACGATCGTTTCGGTACATACGAAGTAGCACCCGGTAACGATGGGACAGACATGAATAGTAATCCATTAATTCTAACAAGGATCTTGTCCGTGAGATCTGTATGCGTATGATCGCGTGCGCGGGACGGTATCTCGGCTAGGACGAAAGAAACGACCGTGTAAATCATTCTCAATCGATAGCGTCACAATCACGGTAAGGTCGTTCGTGTTCCGTGATTCCAGACTCAGCTCACAGCTCGTTTCTCGTACAACCTCCTCTCGAACGTATACCTTCGGTCGATCTTCTCGACGTAGCCGGCCCTCCTTATCACCGTGAAACGATCTCGTCTTCCTCTTAGGATTGTCTCGTAACACATCCGCGCTGCATTGCATTAACCAGCTTCTATTTCTGTTATGGAGCACACGAGTCGATATAATTAAACCGCGATCCGTCGTTTGCGTCGATTGTTCCGAAATCGAGATCGGAAATGGTGAAATTATTAGGATGTTAGACGTTGCATCAGGAACGAGGATATTGTCAGAACTATCACGGCAAAGGTTTGCGAAGTATCGCGACAACTGGTATCATTGTTCCATACTTTATCTTTGATCGACCGTGTTTCCGTGTCGAAAAAACCTGACGTTAACGACGGTCTGTATCGTCGCGACTTCCGTATTGCGGTGAAACGATCTTATTTTCTGCCTAGCAACGCTATTGTTCCGATAACGTTGTAAAGAACCAGTTCAAACGCGATTCGCGGGAAAAGACGAAGTCGCGTTGTCGCAATCGGATGATTTATCGTCTGTTTTAGCGACTGTTCGAAGATACCGATTATACTTCACGGTATAATTCCTCGATAAATCGGACAGGTATTTCGCATTAAAATTATGAAATAATTTCATTCGTCAGTTTGGTTTTAGATACTCGGAATTACAGACATGCACAGTATCACGCCAAATATTTCAAGCAGAGAAACGGCTAATTATGAGTTAGCTGACAGCTGCTAATCAAAACAGGTTTCGCGTGTGGTTGGTGGCTCGATGCATCACGGCTACGTCTGTTACGGGGAAGACGGTGGCTACGATTCTCCCGGCTAGATTTTTGCCGAAACAATGCTCATAAATGCTAATCAGTGAGTACCGGTTTAGGCGATATAGCTTCTGCTATAACTGTATTTACGAAGCACTTGTATTTTGAAAGTGACCGCAAACGATTAATTAAAACGTAGGATATTTTCAAACGCTAGGGTAGAGGTGTATTTTGCGGTCTGGAATTGAATCTTGAACCGTGTTGTTCAGATCCTCGTTTATTACCTTCGCCGTTAGAAGTAGTAGGACGTTTACAATTTAAACGATCGGCAAACCATGTTGGAAATAGTAATAGTAATAAAGTAGCCGTACCAATCACAATAAAGTAAAGCGTTCCATTCATCGATCGTCTGGAGTGACGTAAAAAGTGACAGAGCAAAAAATCAAACGATACGGTGTTATCAAAATTACGTTAATGCGGGGCATCTCGATGAAGAGAACGCAGGAAGCGCGTGGCCCTAGCAACCGGCAAAAACGGTAGTATGTGTGTCGCTGTTCATGAAGGAACACGACAAACGAGTTGCGTTCCATAAATCGTCGTGTTCGGTTTAAGTGGCGAGTGGTAAGTGGAGTACTGGGGCGAAAAACTACCTCCCAGATCGGCTCGATCTCCCACGAGCATGCACGTGAACGCGTGTACACTCGCGACCGTTCGCTCACGCCGATCCGTTACATCGGAGGAACCTTCGATCCATCGTACATGTTGCTGTGTATATACGGTCCAACCTACTCCGCGAACATGTCCATTTTTTTTTCACGGTCGCCCGCGCGCTTTTTCGTCGCGCTCCGCTCTTCTCGCACCGCGTGAAAATTCCAAAGCGTACGCATACTTCTCTGTTCGATACGGAACGAAAAATTGCGATGATGCCTGCCTCGATTCGATCAGCGATCGGCTGAAATTTCAATCGTCTGTTGCGTCGCGTGCTGCGATTTCCTACCTTTCTCTTCCGCACATTGCGTGCTGGATCGAACATCATTTTCGTGTTCGGTTTTATCTTTTCAGAAATTGCACCTCGATGCTCGTGTCGTTGAGTACCATTACAGACTACCGGTATGATGTCCTCGAGACTTGTACGCGTTATCGGCCGTCACAATAAAATAAAAACGATGATATAAATGGATACTCGTCGGATTCCAATACCCTCGTCTGACATGTGTTGCCAGCTAGACTCGAGTTCGTATTAACACCTCGGTTACCGTGGAATAGCTGCTCGCTGCCACGAATCCTTTAAATATTAGTCGATGCTGTGAACCGTGAATGAATAACATTCGAGTAGACCGTCGCCGCACCGTCACTAAACCGCTAATGCAAATGATACTTTTGCACAGCCATAAATGAACATATACACGTGGAGCACGATGATTATTCGTCAAATTCCAGCTATCAGGAAACTGTAAGGAACAAGATCATGCCGCGAGCCAATTGTACTTTTTCGACTCTGTTTTCATCAGCCGGAGATACACACTTATGTACACGAGTCTACGTTTTTCACGTAGATTTGGATAACGGGAATAGGAAGACGCGCGATTCGTGCATAACGTTATCCTGCTGAGAATAAAGAATTCCAGGCCGGTTCTTTTACGGGTTCGTCAAAGTTGTCGCTATAAAATCTCCACGGAATGGGAATTCCGTGGCGTACGTGGCGAATGCATTACCGACAATTCGTACGATCGATTTCGCGCCACAGGGAGCATGAGTTACGACGTCTAAAAGCGTGCATCATTTTAGCTGAATATTCGCGTGGAGGTAGTAAAAGCCTTTGAAATCCCATAAGGATGTTTCATCTGGTGGTCGCAAGCATAAACCTTCGTATGTAATTTGAGATTTCCTTGGGCCTGGTGGTTGGCAGAGTTTTCATTGAATAGCGGGTGCCAGAGGGGAACGGGACCGCGTGAGAAGTGTACGGTAAGCGTACTTGCGCGTTCACGTTTAAGGATATTCCATATTAAAGGTAATTAGAGTAAAACGAGGTAAGAAGGACGGAATATTGAATGATTAAGAAGAAACGCATCACTGCATCTCAAAGAAAGGGTAATTATCGACGAAGGTAGACTTTCCTCTCAGCTACGACGCACGAGCCAATCATTCAACTTTTTGGAGTTTGAAAAATCTTCCCTTCCGGATATTATGAATTAACTACGTGGGTTTCATTAAAAGTATCGACAGAATGATCGATGATATTGTAGTATATTCAGGAAACACGGTTTTAGATAAGAAAATTTCACTTTTACGCGCCGTGTTAGGCCTAATAGCACTACCGCTGATAGGATCGATAAAAATCTGAGAAATATGGTCACTGCCTTATTCGCCTTTTGTTGGAGGATAGATAAATTTTCGAACACTAAAGCCATTATCTGGCAACTTCGATTCACTAATCAATATCGATTTACTAATCTTGTATCTTGCATCTGTTTGTAATCTAACCGATAGGATGTAAACACGTCTAGGAGAATCAGCCTATCAGCCAGGAGTTTCATTGCGGTATAAACGTTTCACGTTTAACGAGAACGACCTCGACCCTTAATTAGCAGTATACTATTGATAGCTCGGAGAGGTTGAATCAGTGTTCGTTGAACGAGCTAACAACTGTTTTACCGCGTAAGATGCACATCGAAAGCGACCCCGATTCTACTTACTCTTGAATCATAGCTAAATCGAAAATCGTGCTACAAATCTAAACTGCTATTCATTTTCTCTTTTACTAGAAGAGTAGAATGTGATTTAACGCAACCGGTTGAATATGGCTTAACTGGGACCTAAATTGGTTGAATGAGAAAAATTAATCGACCGACAGGAATAATCGTCAGGGATGTTGATGCTCCATTGATACTTACAAGTGAAGCGAAAGCTTTTAACCTACCATGCAGCCATTAATTTACACCGATCCCCGTGTGGTTCATCCACAGGAAGGAGCCATGAAAGTGACCTCGACCTTACCTCCATACCTACTTAAGTCTAGGCCAGGGTTTCACAACCCTCGATCGTGAAAATGACTACGGACGATCTTGGCACTATTATTGGCGGAACAACCGAGTAAACGCGATCGATAATCGCCCGGAATCAGGATCGTCTCTGGTCGTTTTCCATTCCTCTCTCGTGGCTTTCTCATTTGCGTGATTTCTTGCAGCGTAAATGAGGAAACACGTCATAGCTCCGCTGCTTTTTTGCTAATAAATCCGGAGAAATCATTAGATACGTGGAAACCAGAAAAGTAGAGCGTGAAACCGACAGCTATAGATAGACATGTTCCAATAGTATTGAAAATAAATAGATAAGCTTTAACGAGTTCTTGTTTCTCCTTGCCTTCTCGTTATGGTTAATGTGCGGTTACGGTATTGCCAAATGAAACGCGTTAATACGATCCCTGTAACAGATTCCTTGGAGGACATTGGCAGCCTGAAAAACTATCCTGTCTCGCTGCAGCCGTATTGAAATATTAAATCCTGCGTTTTACGGCTAGATGATGAAAATATGTGGAAGAATAAAGGAGAAGTCGGTATGAGGAAGTTAAACGGGGATCTTATTTCTGCGCCTGTCCAATTGCAACTACCATAATCTTCTTTACTATGACGGTATTCTCGTATTTCTCGTTCGTCCAATCGTATTTTTCGTTCGATCCTTCTTCGTTGTATCTTCCTCGACTACAAATCGATTGTTGACGTCGGTGAACAAGCTCGACCGTTCGCCATCGCGCGGAAAGACACTAATAAAAGGTCCGATAGCTCAAGGAATCTTCACGTTTTAACGCGGACATTCGTTCAAAGTCAGCTGACATCGAAAGAACGTGACGAGCATTTCGTTGCCGCATGGGCGTAAATACCGCACATTCAGCGAGTACTTTCCCGCAAGTATACACGAAATCTTTTATGCGCATATCATTACTGGTTACCATTGCTTCGGCTTACAACTTGATACAGCTCTCGTCCACGTTGTTCAAATCAGTTGTAAACTAGTGGAAGATCGTGAAGGAACGCTATGCTAATTCTTAACGCCAACCTTAATCTACCCTCTCTCTCTCTCTCTCTCTTTCTTCTAATGTCAGCCGTAATGATCAGACCAGTTTCCTTAATCGAACCAAGAATTTCAATGCTAAAGTCGAGGAATGCGTTTGACGCTAGACAACAAGCCAATTCCGTCTCGGAATGTTGTAACATGAACAGCCAACTAGACCGTCGAGGATGAAGAATTGGGAATGGACGACACACGAGTTTGAAATTCACAAGTACACGTTCACTGGGTCTTCAGGTCAGCGAAGTAAGTCAAGCATCGGCGGATGAATCGAGCTACGGTAACGGTGTCGTTCCCGAAAGGACAACCGACTGGTTTGGTTTATCGATCGAACAGAGCACAATTCCGCGGAATCAAAGATCAGATTGCGCTCCAGAGACGTTCAAGGTTGACTCGCAAGCTCTATTCAACTTTGATCGATCGTCGTCCGATCCTTAACGACCTCCTACATCCCCGCGAGAATCTAATAACGAGAAGAACAAGCTAGACTCGAGAACAAGAGCAAAACCATCCAAAGGTTCATTTGCCGAACCGACGATTAAAAGGATGACTTCCCATTTTTCACCGAACAGCTCGAACCGACAGTAGTATCTGTTCGGCAGATAGTGATCTATCGTAACGATTTCATAAAGATGATTAACGATGCAATAACGCGAAACAGCGGGCAGTTGCGGAATGGCTTCGTCCACTCGCGTATCGTTTACCGTTTTCCGTGAGCAATTTACGTTCAAACTGTCAAATCCAAATGAAATCTCAAACTCTGTGAGGTAGTAGGTAGGCGTAATTGTCGGTATAAACGATCGCGTTTAATCACAAACGACTAAGTACTATTGTCGTGAAATCGTGAAATCATGTATGCATTCTTTACCATAATGCTAATTCATGTCCAAAGTAGAACGATATTTATGCTTTCGTTTTATCCAATGATCTACTGTACCTCTTTCTTTCATTATTTTTATCTTGGCACGCTATACGCCTGGCACAGACCAACACCTTTCTCTTATTCAATTAATTTACCTGTAACGCGATTAGTAAAAAGTAGAGAACGGATGAAAGCTCTGAATAAATATCGCAGCGGTCATGATGACGATGAAAGATGAGCACGATACACAAAAGTCGAATGAAAAGAATAGCGTGGCCTGCTGGTACCAATCTAATTCAAATGCTAGATGTACTAGATTCCCCGATACGTTCCATTAAACGCGGCACGGGGCCTCATTGTACGAACGAAATAGCGCGTACGTGCTCAATGTAGGTGAAAAAGAAAAACACATGCTCTTGAAAGAGATACGTGGAAGTAGTTGCGCCGTTTAATCTAATTTCTAGTGAAAGGTGCGATCCGCCGCCGCGAAAGTGTTTTAATACACGTTTCACTGTGGCATCGAGGAGAACATCCTGAATGAAAACCGAATGAAGGAGATTCCTTGCTGGCTCTCAACCAGCACTAAGACGAAAAATTGACGCTAGACAAACGAGAACGTGACTACGTTTCGTTCGCGGGTTTAATGAATAATTTACGTTTCTTAGTGTGCAAATACCGTCCACATACGACGAGGAAACTGTTTCGATAGTATCTCTGCTGCGTGCTTCCAACCGATGGTACATAACCTGCGCCCGGACGACTTTCCACTTAGCATAAAATCGTACTTACGCATCTCTCCAGCACCGTTTACTTAGCAGTCTGTTCGACTTTTGAACCACAGTTACAACTATAAGCTATTACGCGGCAAGAATTTTTCGTGAATTTAAGTTCCGACCCTTGTATCACGATAACTCGTTCAGAGATATTTTAAGCTCGACGATTTTACGGTGTATTCTATCGGAATTATTTACAATGTCGAAGAAAAAAGAGAGAAATTGGTCAAAATTGGAGGTGTAGCATAAGATCTCTGTCTAGCGACGTGAAATGCAGCCATTGCCCAGTTTTGGTGTCACAGAACCAGGCCGTACAAATATTTTCTAAGCATTTTCGAATAACGGTAAGAGGCTGGCCGATCTTCAAAGAAAGAAATTACAGTTCAAGTCGAAGGACGCGTAACATAAAAACTTGGTGTTTCGTACGGAGTGTAGGCGTGGTCATCAACGACCGTGAGACGATCCATTTCTCTATAGAATTTGTACACTTTTTCTTTGAGCTCGTTTCTTACCTTTTTTTCTTTTAATTACAAACGATTTCAATGCGTGCAAAGGTAATTGAGTTTCCTTTGGATACCGCTGAACAGGATGTTTGAATCGGTAATCGTTCGTTATACATATAATTACAGAACAACGTTAATTAGCACGCGCTCAATGTTTTCCGCTTTTCTGACAGTCGCGTTCAAACCTAGCATGGTAATTGATCGCAATTATTCAGCACTATTCGTGCAATGAATTAATTATCAACGATTTAAACGATCGAATTAGATCAAGCCGAATATGCAACCGTTACTATTTGACGAATAATGTTTCTCATACCCGGCTCATCTTTGCTTATTCATGTTCATCAGATGGTTATTAATCCTCATATTAATAAATATGAAATTGACTGGAGAAGCGGCATGCCCTTTTTCCCTTCGGGTAAACGCGAAAGCCTTCCAAGCGTGAAAACACGTTTCATAGTCGATGGAACGATGGACCAGCAGAATACAAGCCAGTGAACATCACTTTTTTTTTACTATCCTTTTCTTTCTATGTCCAAGTAATTTCATTTGCGGAAACTATATAGGAATGAAAATTTAATCTGTAGCTCGACAGTTTTCCGAGGAACGGATAACGAGGAACCGGGTCACGAGGATTTGAACACGTTGAAAAGTCAATGAACCGAAACCGTAACGCTTTTAAGGGATCATCTTTTATTAAAACGTCTCGCGGCTATTCAGACGCTTTCAAATTATTTTCAATGCAAACCAATCGGCTAAACGTTTCACGATTTTCAATAATAAAATGTTTACTACAACTTCAAAGCATGCATTCTTTCTTGGATATCGAGTCGAACAAATTTGCTCGTCTCCTTCCTGGACCACTCACCGAGGAATTTATATTGTTTACTGCGATATTCGATCACAGGGGGAAAGATTCCTTAGATACGGTCTGACATCGAGAGAAATATCTTCTTGTTGAACGTAAAAGAAATGACGAGAGGAAACGAGATTTCGAGGAGGAAAAACATATCCGAAACGAAATTTCAAGAGACAAAGAAGAAACTTGAAATACACGAAATCTTCTTTTGAGGACCGCAGATTATTATCGTATTTCTTATACCTTAATGGCAGGGTAAAAATCTCAAAAAAGAGCATTTCTGTGGTGATGCCTTCTGTTTCGTAAAAAAGGGCATAAATCCTGTTATTCTTTTGACATCTGTTATTACACTTCGGCTCATTTTCCCTTACGTATGTTTGCTCACGCAACGGGCTCCATTTACCTGCTACAGACTATCATACAGTATCTACTACACATAGACATATTAAAGCCATGAAATTACAACCGTGATTAAATTTTGGAAGGGAAGTTCTACGGAACATTGGAAAAGAAATGATAAACGTTTAAACGTTCGAATCAATTGTCCCACTTGTAATTTCTTTTAACACGCAATCTCGTTAAAAACATAATGATATTTATTAGAATACCATGCTGAAAGAGTTAACGAGCTAGTGAAACTACATAACGTTGGCGCTGCTAGTTTCTTCGCACTATCTATTTCTTATTGTTATTGTTACAAGCGACAAATATACATGGTATTATTGTTAATCGGATGCAGTCTCATAATTTGTACAAGTTAAGCCGCAAGGAGGACTATAAAAGACAACTTCTTTCCTTATGCTTCGTTCCGTAGAATTTTCAGGGTCGTTGATACGAGCGAGTTTTTTAGACGATTAGCATACTTAATTAGACGAGTCCGCCCGGCTAACGTCGTTTTACGAGTTATATGTGCCTGGTCGAACACTCGACTTGGTCTCTACAGAACCCTTTACGTATTCGCAGCAGACTAACCGTAAGGTACGTAATAAAATTAGCCTACTCTTAATGGCAATGAATATGCATTCTCGTACTTAAAAGAGAAGATAATAGAGATTAAAGGTAAAGCGAGACTATTCGATGAAGGTTTTTTGCGTAAAACTGTATAATATTCCCATCCAGAAGACCTTGTGGGAATATTATTTTGGCAGAGATAGCCGGTTCCTACTATTTCTTTTAGTGAATTAATTAAAAATCACTCGATAGACTAAAATCACTAAATAGACGTGGATGACTTAGTCGTCGATAAAGTAAGATATAAAATACTACAATTAATTACACTAGTTTAGTAACGCTGGTACACGCTCGAACAACCGTAGAATGTATACATAAAATCAGTGAGAAAGGAAGAGGAAGGAACTCGCCCCTGTGAGTTGACTCGTGCACGAGGCTGCGAGCGTGCTGGAGATTAAAACGAAAAACCAATGGTTCTTTTTTTTCTCCGGTTGAAAGAGCATCGCACTTGGCCATAGAGAGATACTGGCTCCCTGCTGCCAAGAATTCAATGGGTGTTCTGACCAAAGCTATTTGCCGAGAAAAAGAGAAAAAGAGATAGGCTTTAAATGTCGATATAGGAACATGAGTGCCGCTCTTTAAAAAGAAACACATTGACGCCGCGACGCTGTTTGCAAGCTTGAATTTTGCTGTTCCTGCTTAACTAACCCAATTTAATAGGATCAATTCCCATTCAAACGCAACACGTTCGACCAATTACGATTCTCTTTGCTATATATGATATACCTATCTACCTGACGGGATAGGTATGACCTGAAAGTCGAACGCAAAATACATTGGAGGAAATACAATAACGGTATCTCGTGATATCAATATTTCTTTAGACGAATTATTTTAACGCAATATCGATCACAATTATGCATCCAATAGGAATTGCCGGGCATGCTTTTACTCTCCATCGGACGGCTGACTGCTTTACACGGAATATTGAATGGACCCGTCTGTTCGTGTATCGTGTGGAGTTCATTAATTTCTCAATTAGTCAACCGTGAAACCGTTAAAACAACTCGCAATAGACGGGAACGAATTATCGATCAATTTCTCGGCTAGAATAGCATAATCACTGAAACAGCTTTATAGTGAAAAAAAACGAGAGGGAACATAACGACGAACATAATGGACGAAGAGAGAAAGAAGGAAAGCAGAGGACAAAGAGAGGAATGTCTGAACGTAGAGACAGGTTGACCTGTTGCGACTTTCACCAGAGTGGAACACGATCGGTCGATTCTAGTGCAGAGGTTAAAAGCGATACCGACCTTGGAGGCAACACAGCAAGATGATCCCAACGAGGAGGGAGATGTGACGATGCATCCTTCGTACTGTTGACGATCCGTTCGGACGTTTGCCACGGTCGTGTATCAACGACGTCGTTATAAGTCAATTTTAGTAGGCGGACGACTGCGAACGATTATCTTATTGTGCGTAGACGACGTTCGTGCTCTCGCCACCGGTTAAGAAGGATAAGGCCGAAGGCGCGGAAAGATGGTAGAGAAGGTGATGGTGGTGGCGCCGTGAGGAAGGAGAGGAGGAAGTGCCCTCTTCGACCTCTATCGTCCTTCGAGGTCCACGAACGACTGAAGCGCACGAAGCGACGTCGGTCCGGCTATAGCCTCCCCTTCCTACTTTCACGTGGCGTGCTCCCGTTTCCAGTGGAGGCGCGGACTGGAGAGCCTCTCCATGGGCCATTTACCATTACCATCATCGTCGACGACGGCCAGTCAAATGGAGGAGGGGTAACTGGACGAGGTGGAACAACGGGAAGAAGCCTGAAAATCCGCCAACAGATCGGAGATCGGAGAACCACCGTTTCTAGGCCAACTCTTCCTCCTCCACTATCAGATATCTTAGTCTTCTTCTTCGACTTCTTCTTCTTCATCTGCAAGGAACGGCCCTCTACCTTTCTGACGTCGGATGTGCTCGTTCACCCTTATTCACCACAGACCATCAGTATCAAAGCATAGTTTTATATTCGGTCACGGATACGAATCTGGAACAAGGAGAGTAGTTATAGAGATATTATACCGCAAGATAGTAGGGAAACAAATTCTTTTTTCGAAATCAACCTATCGAGAATAAAAGACTGAATCAGAGGAAATGGCTGGAAATTTAGCGTGGCACCTGACTGAGAAAATTAGATGATTAAAAGTATAGAATGTTCTTGGCTTGCCGATGAAGACGCCATTCTGGCAATGCAGTTGTTCATTTACATTTTAGCGGGTGCACTTTCTAATCGAACGATTATGGGGAATTTTCTTGTTACCGACAGCGACATTAATCTCCTTTCCTACTTACATTCTAACCACTAATTTCACGTGCAGGTGCACAAGAATTGCACTCACCACGAAGAGAGAAACATTTTATGCTTGCGTTCTCTATCGTGTTCCGCGTCTATAGTGATTAATTAAGTGAGATTTCGCGGATAACACGCGATACATGTATAAAAACATAAATAAACTACTCAAAGTTAAGAAGCGAAATTGGCTAGTGGACTTTCTCATGGGCGTTTGCCGGACTTGAACGTAATTCCCAAATACTGTGCGCTTATATCTTATTGGGAAGCATTATTTATTTGCATTTCATAGCGGTGAAACGATCGAAACATAATACTGCCGTAACATAACTTCTACCTACATCGCATGTAATAGTGTCTAGTAAGACAATTTTATTCGTCTCGATGTATATACTTTCTTAGATTCGGCGAAAACTCTCGGTGCTCCAGTTTCGAACATCTAATGTTCAAAGGAGAGCTAAAAAGCAAATACACCGGTTGTTACACACGAAAGTGTGGCAGTGGCCCAAGGGAAGAGAGGCGAAATGTATACCGGGGCCGTTCGCTCTCCAGTGGTGCAAGTGCAGCTGCAGCTGAACCTCTCCATCGATGCTAGCTGCCCGAAGGCCGGGAGGGATCGTTCATCAACATCAACTGTCAGAGTATCTGTCAGACTGTAAAATGTACGCATGTACATATAGTATATCGGTCCCTTCTCTCTCGTGTGAACTTCACCATTAACCCACTTGCGCGTTTAACGCGGTAGCCTCGCCTAACACAATTGTACCTGTATTCAGGTTCCCAGACATAAACGAGTAAAGTATGCAACTAGCCGAAAAATATCTAAGCAAAATTTATTTGTACCTTGTATATGTAACATGTATCGATGAAGCGTTCCTTCGTAACGATCTTTAGTTTCGATTGCGGGAATCATGTATTCTCACTCTAGTCCGTCGATCAACCGGGCCAGTGGACTGTCTACGTGTAACGACTCGCATGTTTTTGCATGTGTTTCACGACGGCCTAAAACGACAAAACACGATCGAGCAACGACCTTCTTGCCTCGTCGTCGTGATATCATTACAGAACTTTGCACCTACTTTGTTCACTTGCACGAGCAATGTCATTGCTATAGTTCTGCGATCTTAGCCTGCGGTGAATATTCTAAGATCATGGAGAAAGTACGACAAGAATAAGCCCGAGGTCGATTTAAAGATTTTTTTCTTTCAAAGAGTGTCCATGTACACATGAATAAATGTATGTACATATCCATGTACATGAATAAACAGCAAGTTACCTTCACGTTGCTTAATAGAAAATGAAAATAGGTTGATAAGCAGCTCTACGTATACGATCCATCGGAATGACGCTTCGACAGATTAAGTTATTAATGTGTGTGTAGGCTGCTCCCATTGTTCTGTAATTGCATAAACGATTCATGTTTCGATTTAATGCCTACATTTCCTCGCGTATTTCCTTTCGACACGGTTCGATAAGCTGCGGAAGATCAAAGAGTCCTACAGCCGAGGACTCAGTACCAATCTGACAACAGGATAATTTGACGCCAGGAACAAGTTAGGTCAGCCGCACGAAGGTGATCCACTTTATTCCAATCATGTGCTCCAGCTTCTGTGATATCGCTTTGGACACAGCATCGTAAATTATTGTAACATTATCTCGGCCGACCTGTACACCGTTATAACGATTAATTAATATCCTCGCCACGCCGTGATTAGCATTCATTATCCTCATCGTATCACGTCAAAACGTTAAGACGTTAAATGATAATTAAACACGTTTATAATGTGCAGTGATTCCGCTGATCATAAGCTTGAGTGTTGTACAATATATCTAACCTTGTAAATTGCCAAGGAATATTCACATATACCTACAACGTGTATGGATATAAATGCGTTGAAAAGCATTTAAAGTATACTTTTTGTCAGCTTCTGGATAGCCCGCTTTATTTTTACTCCTAGAAAGTATTTAGGTCAAATTTTATAGTCTTTAGAGTACTCGTAACCACTTAGTTAGTACAAGACACGCGTTATAACATTGTTATATCCTTGGTCCTCGCATCGTTAAACCATGATATATTAGAATTCAATTGATTATAGTGAAACTATAAATTTTGGTTTGTCATAAAAGTTTCAATGATTTTGAATACTTCACTTCGAAAACATCTAAATAAAAATTTAATATCTTATTTAAAATAAATATCTTTATGTTCATTATATTTCTGCATGCGTCTCGCATTTCGAAACGTATAATTTAAAAATCGTATAAATGTTTATTTAGGTCATTCTACGCAAACGCTATGTAAACCTAACCATATGCAATGACAGTAATTGCGCACAAACATCAAGAGCAAATGTACTTCAGACGTGTTCTATTCGAAAGGAAAAATGTTCACGTGGTCAAGAATGTACAAGCATTGAGGAAAGCATGAAAAAAATGAAAGGATTTGTGGGTCAGGCCAAAGAGACTGAAACAGTCGTGTGTTGCTAGTGAACCGAGGAATCGGGGATTTCCATGTATTAAATAAACATTTCGCCGCTGTCAAAGCAAAGTATAGCGGTGTAGTATGGTGTCCCATGTCCATGACCATACAGGGCAACTCATAAAGTATGCAATTGGACAAGGTAAAACGACGTGCTTGCACCGAGACTGCGTCGTTGCTCGGCCATTCGCTAAATTATTATCGGGACCTTTCACCTTTCTATCTAATAATCTACCTAGTAGCAGACAAGAGCATTAGTGTTGTAAGTGATCATTATCTTCCGCATTACTCATATATTGATTTCTTTATAGATAAAAAAGAAGTCTCGACTGATTATCGTATTAGCCTTTATAGGACAAATGCTTTCCCTAACGTTTCTCTCGGAACCTGTTGAGATTCCATTTGGTCGGAGTGACTAAGTGGATAAGCGGGAATAATGTAATTAACACCTTCCATGTGAAACCAAACTGTCAACTCGAAGACAACAGAATTCTAGTGCATATGTAAACATCTCATACTTCATGACCAAGAAATGTCACGTACGGAACAAATAGACATGAAAATGAAGACATCTCCGACTTTATGTAGTTCTGAAAATGTATTAACGCGGTTCGTGTATTAACCACGTCGTAAGATTGGATGTTGATAAATATACCTATGATCAACTAGTTCGCTGATATCTAAAATGTATATGTAATGGCATTCGTAATGGGATATACTGATTAAATGGCCACACGCGTGCAATCTTATAGTTATCGTGACTGAAATGAGTACTTTGTGAAAGCTTGACGCGCATAGAAGCATTAAAAACGTGTATCGTTACATAAAACTGAATTACATAATTACTTCTTCGTACAATGTAACGATCTTTCTCCTTCGTAACGATATTTCTTTAATTATCTGTCACATTTTGATAAAGTGCTTAATAACTTACCAATACATTTTACGTTATTTCTAATAATAATTTTCTTCTAATTTGAATCCCCGCCCATTAGGTAGGTAACCTCTGTTTTCTGTTTGCCGCCGCCATTAATTAATTTCCAACAAGGCGTGGAATGTAATACTCCACTAGAAGCGATTATTAAATCATTACTATTAATCACGCAGAACGCTTAACAATATATAACTCCTATGGAAATACTTGTCAAACAAGTTTACAGTATGTTAATCACACCTATAACATCGAATTCCGTATTTTATCTAAATAATATACAAATAACCGTGTTTAATATTACCGCATGCTAAATTATTGATTAAGAATGTGAAATACAACGCACTTTATATATTTTTCAAATACGTCAAACACGTTTCCCCCTCTGTTTGATATAATCCGTATCTGCTTAATGGCAAAATATCATTTTGAAATCATTTTCAGTTCTGATCGTCCGATAGATGTACATATGTATGTAAATAAATACATATGTCATGTCACGTACCAAATACATATGTAAGTGTGTATGTCAATTTTTACGTCAAGCAACAAAGATCACAGTAGTACTATTCATAATCTCCAACACTGGGTAAGTTAGATACCTATATTATTGACTAAGTACAGAATGCACATGACCATTGACCACAGACGAGATATAGTATAGACGTGATATGCAATATTTTTTCATGTCCCATGTTTTGTGAATCATCGTCTCCTTTACCATTTTTGTATCACACACGACGTTATCGATTCAGTATTGTACTGTTCTTATTCAATGATATATATACTCGTCTGTGATGATGTCACGTCTGACCTGCATTAATCAATGTGAGAACACAACGAAATTTCTGTTTTTCTTTTTGTTTGAACAATCAGTATTTCAGAACTTGTGTATTGACTAACGTTAAGGAAGTGTACTTTAAAATTGATTTTCAGGCTGTTCATTAAAAGAAAGACCGGCGCAGGAAGTCCCTAGGATATAGTGTTGTCCACTTCAGCTGTCACTCCATCTACAGTTATTTTCATTCTGCTCAGCTATATAAGTCCTTAGACTGTAAAACCTAGACGTAGCCACGATTTTGTCAATCGTATCGTATACCGATTATCAGCTTTATGAAAATGTGGTAAGCCGATTAATTTAAAGTAGCGCTAGGTACATTTCTCCGCATAGATTTGTTTACAAACATCGCGGTGACATAACCTCAATTCAGACACTTTACCTGTTAACAACTATATGTCTGTAACGTATGTATGTGTACACGCGGGATATCAATATCATCTGTCAATGTTCGGTTTAAAGATGCACTCATCAGGAAATGGCACGATGGTCGACTGTATTATCAGGGGTATTCCTGGCTCTTACTATGATCTTGTCCCTTGGCAAACTTCTGATGATGCTTGCCACCGGAAATGGAAACAACGGGGATCTCACCGAAGCAGACCAATGGCTTGCCGAAATTGGATTGAAACAATATCGGCCTCTCTTCAAAAACAAAGGTCAGGATTCGATTAACCACTTTTCCAGTTTCACTACTCTCTTACTTTCATATTAAGTTTTGCGTGATAACTGACATTCATTGGATGATTCATAAACAAAAGCATTTTTTAATTCGTAAACAATCATTACGATGAAGAACGTAAGTAATTTTAAGAAATATCTTGGATTAAAAGTTATACTTATGGGTTTAAATGAAATCAAATTAAGATTGTCGAACACTATAATCGATGAAGTTATAATACATCATCGTTTATTCCTTTGACAAATCTCTAGAATGATCATTCCGACTACGCATGTGTACATTCCCCTGAAACAATAGGTTCATTCTCGTCGAAATTCATTGTTTGGCATGTAATCAATTTCTTTTACAAGAATAAGCTCCAGCTATATACTATTGATTGCTCATAAATTAAATCAGTCTTTTAAAGTGCACTAATCGTACGACAATATGAACTTAGAAAGCCTTCGCTCGTGCAAACATTATTAATTAGTTTATCAACTGTTATGGTTCAAAACCATTAACATCTCACAGAGTATCGTAAAGTTTAATGTTACGCACTGTCAACGAATAATTAATTAGGAATATTCTTTTCCAACTATGTAGTCTACCAAAAGATTCATAAACATCCATTATGGGAAATGAGAAAGTTTCTTAAATAAAATGTTATTAACAGAAAAGAATATATATATCGACCAATATGAAACATTGGCATGTGCAAAATTCGAATCCAGCTTTCATCTTAACTCGTTCCTCCGCATGTTCTTTTTATCAGATTCGGAAGCTGTAGCGATGCAAGCTGATGAATCTACGTCAATGTCCAAACTTTTATCATCTTAGCCCAGGTTGATGTCAAGGATATAAGCGCTTGCGCGAACATTCCTTCGAGGCTAGGCTTTTGTACCTCTTTATTGGTGGGACGAACAAATAGTTACGAAGTTCGCAGCTGCGGCAATATCACTGCGCGCTTGGGCCAGCAGAGTGGGGATGCTGTTCCTCCTCTCACCCCTTTCGAAAGTAAATGTCTGTGTATACATGGCCACCTTTACTTTTTCACGGCTTGTCCATCACTGTACGTTACTACTGATTCGGAAGCATAGTATTAGGTTGCCCAAAAGGTGTCTTACTTTTTCAGATATGTCTCTTACAACGATCCATCTTTATATAAACATGAAACCTAATCGGTCGAACGTTGTGATCTTTATTTTGATAGAACAAAATGGATCATACGTAATTCGATAAAATAATATGAAAAAGAAAATGTTGTGCATCCATTATTTCCTTATAAAACGAAAGAAACTTTTCGAACGACCTAATACATTGACTAACTGATATTACGAAACTCTCATAGCCAAGTACCCGTGTATTTAAATAAATAATCATTTAATTAAAATAAATATTACGGATGAGCCAAGCGCTTCAACCTAAACGAAACTGTACCGAAATAACGAAATAACTGGTTCAAGCAGAACGATGACATTTCTCCGTCGATTCGATGCAAACTGTGCATTTTTTAATATACATAAATTTAAGAGCTATATATGGTCTTTTATATGAATTAACGTGCTGATTCGGTCGTTTTAAACTACCGCAAAAGGATGAGAGAGGTCCTTTAAAAGAACTCTAAATATCAAGTTCCGTCGACGCGGCAGAAAGCAGGATTGGCTTGTCGAGAATAGAGGTACGATTTCGTTCAGTCAGCAAGTAGCTGCCTCCAATAATTACTTCACCCTATTCAGACTCTTTATCGATCGTGGATCGTCCGAGATTAGATGTAACTGGTTGTCGAGGGAGTCCAATACAAACAAGAGCACTACTTTACGATTGGTCGATAAGTGGGTTGCAATTATCGGAAAAATTCAGGACATGCAGTGTTAAATCCAATGACAAACTCGAGTCGAACGATTCGGCTTTTATGAGCATTTTTTTGGAAGGTATAAAACCGACATAGTCGGTCCAATTTCAAGACGACGGGTCGTTGCATCCTATACTTCCAACCATACGATGAAGCTTACAATAGGATCGACTCCTTCCATGTATCGCCTCCATTGATTTACGATTTTTTCTCAGTGCATGTTTCATAAAAGCAAGATCCTCGAAACATTCGAGATTACGGTTGTAAAGATGGTCGTGATTCACATAATAAATAATAGAGATAATTTGGAGAAGGGGTGGTATGGTGATGCCAGTAGAAAAGTAGGAGTAAAGTCGTCGGCGTGACGACTCACGCTTCTGCAAGAACGGAAAAACGCAAAGCACGGGAAGACGATCGGCTTACTTGACGTGGTCTTTGTGGCGTGGTCGGGACCTGGTGGGAGTACCAAACGGGTGGCAGAGGGTGGCTCTAGCCGCGTAATCGTCTCGCATGCAGTCGTCTAGCGTGAGTCCGCGCGAGCGGATCGTCGAGTCGCATCGCTCTTGGTTGTCGGGTATCGAAATACTTGCTCCACCAAAAGTCGCTGCAGCCCCTTCGCAAATTTTCGCGGATTCGTTTAATCGAGAAGCAAACAACGTGAGCATTATGCGCGTTGCCAAGTGGCGCGGACGTATGAACCACCGTACTAACGGAGCCATTGTGAACGGTGAAACCGTAAACGAGCCTCGGATGTTCGCGCGATCATCGAGCCTTTGACACACAGGCCCGTTTGATCCTTAGTAGACGCGTCGAGTCGGTCGTAGAAACCCTCGCGTTTATCACTCCCCGGCCACCTTAGCCGTTCCTTTACCCCCACCCTTCTTTCGTCCTCCCTCTATTATTCGCGCTTCCGTGTGTACTCCGACTTCGAGACGTACATGAAACCAACACCTTAGACCTCCCCTAGGCCACCTTTCGATATCTTTCGAAGGCTACTACATACTTCGTCGTGACGCTTGACCCTCCTTCCACGACTCTTCTCAGCCTCGTAGACAACAAGTAGCGAGTTCGTAATTAATATCGTAAACAAGTGCGAAAACGACACTCCTGTTGCGAAGGGGTAGGTTTTTTTAGCGCTCGAGAACTGTATTCCGAAGCTGAACTAGCCGCATACACCGCTTCCTCCTTTCTGCTGGCACCGCGATCTTTCGTTGCGAATTTCCCGATCGAAGTTGCCACGATCCTTCGGCGGGAAAACAGTCTTCAAGCGACGAGACAGAAAGTCGATTCGAATCAGTAAGTGCATTCCTTATCACTCTGATAACATTCGTTTCACGGTCGAATATGATCGCGGTATTTCATCGCCTTTTTATTTTATGTCACGATTGTTACTATGCATCAATATTATGTATGAGTGTTTGAATCGTTGCTTAATTAATTATTTTCGCATAATAAAAAACATCAGCTCTCATTTCTCATTAATTCTGCACTTGTATTTGCACTATTCGATGTTTATGTGTGTATTATTCAATGCTAATACTATACTTTCACGAGTTAACTAATCATTTCTCCTTCATTAAACACACTAAAATCTCAACCAAAATTTCCTTACCGTAAATTTCTTAAAGCAAAGGTTGTTGCGTTTCGCGGGAAGTTAGAAGATACTGGCAAAGTTTCTCGAGAGGAAAGCAACACGGTTCGAGGGTTCGTCTTGAGAGGAGCTATTCATGCTTTCCCGGTTCTGTTCGAATTTCGAAACTGTCTGGGTTGATCACGTAGGTGTTACAAATCACTTGAAAACTTTGCTACTTGAAACCGCGAAAGATCACAGGACGATTCCATCACAAAAGGCATTTACGTCACTTGCGATCCTGCATATTGCACACCACGTCGACACTCCGCCCGGACATTTCGAAAGTCACAGATCGCCTAGAGCATAGCAAACACGTCCTGCATTGCGACACTTTGAACGCTAGTTTCCCCACGAGCCTCAAAGCCAGGAAGAAGTTATCCGGTAATGCGTTTTATCGGCTCGATGTCGACGTCGATACTTTCCATTGAATTTCTCAGATTCAAACGAAATAGTGGTAAGCGAAATTGAATTTTCAACTTTTCTTATAAGTTTCCTTCCTTTTTGTCGTACGCGGCACAGTTCTTTATATGAGTAGGGGAAAGAAGCTGCAATATTAAAAAGAATGTTTCAACAGTAAAATCGTTGATCATCCATTGTACCGGTAGAATCGATAGATCCGACATCGAGAAACGACCTCCCAGCGCGCGATTCTTCTCATTGCCCACAGAGTAATTTATCATGGACCATTTTCCGCATCCGCATTGTTCGAAAGTAATGAAACGGAATGAAAATTTCGGATGTCCGTAGCATAAATCATTCTTTCGCGAATATACGATAGGAGAATTCGTATTCGCTGTGAGTTAAATCCACGCTCGTATAAAAAAAAAGAATCCTGTTGATTGACAAATTGTCCGCGTTTCATCGATGACAACACACTGGCAGGATTAGCGGAAACGCGTGTCGATGAAGCAAGATAGGGACATTGATCACGCGAAATCGATGCCGTTATTGTATGTATCTACGTTTCATGAAAGAACGTCGGCCGATGAGAAAAGTATCGATTCTCTTGCTTGACCTTAACCTTTGAACGTTCCTACGCGGAAAAAATTCCGGACAAGAATATTCTGAAGACCGAGTTGACCCACGACACGTTTTATCGACCACGTTAAAAATTAATTGTCATTCAACGAACAGAATGCCTAATATGAAACGAAGGATCGAGAAACCAACGGCGTACCCGTTTTTTACATGTTAAACGTCTGTCGAGATTTTTACCGGTGTAATCACGCGTGTACGAAGAAACAGAAAAAGGTAGATGAAATGGCGCGGGTAACCGACCTAAGGGGCTAATACAAGACTTAAACAATGAGAAACCATCCCGCTACTTGATTACATACTACAAAGAATTGCAAATGAAATACGGGTTAGAGATGGAGATTTGATGAAACGTATAAGCGATCGGTGAAAACTTGCGTAAATCGACTGCAAACATTTTTTTCGTATTTATGTTTTCCTCTTTTTCTTTAGATACATAGGTTGGAAAGAGTTACACGTTTTTATTAAAAATTCATATTTTTGTTAGCACATGCTGTATATTACAAAGTATACTTTATGGAAAAACTCTATGAGAGGAGCATTATTTCTCGCTCTCGAGAATTATGCAAATACAAATCAACCATGCAATAAACTAGCGCGAATTTAACGACGTTATCTTCGTCTGCCGCGCCGCCCAGTAAATTCCAGACATCAATTACGTTTTATCGTAACACGAATAATTTATTCACAGCTCGCGACCACCCGATTGGATCATCAAATTCTTCCTCTTTTTTATCTCAAAGATTTCCTTTCTTTACATTTTTATTTATTTATTTTAATTTACAAAGTAACGAATCTTACGTCGGAAACACGCCAATGAAATCCACGATTATCTCACTTGGAAAGTCGGACGAAACAGATTAATGAATCCGTTAAAGGTGAAGGAAAATAACGCACGTATGTGTGCCATCTTCGATCTAACTGTATCCATTTCAACCGTGAATCCTCAAGATTTCCCGCGAGTCATACACTTTTTCGATCATAAAATCGATTCTTCGTAGCTAATTTTTGCCCGCAATAGAAAGCAATAGATAAATAAGAAAACGAAAATCTTATTCTAGCAGGAGAAAACAATGTATTATCTGTGTCATTGTAAAAAAGATGTTCAAGTATATGCACGACCGCCTCTAGTAGCCGACAAGATTGTAATTAATCCGGCAAACAATCGTCCGTTCTCGCGGCAGAGTATTCACGTTTTCGCATCGTTTCATTCGACTTCTGTACAGAGCTAATCCCTGTGGGTTCGCGAAAAAGTTCTTTGCAACAAAATGTACTGCTCGGACCAGGTTCCGTACGTTTGAGAAAAAGAGGACGGAAAGAAAACCGCAATTACAAGCGGAATCCAGTCGCGCCGTTGTTAAGCACGCTAGTGTAGGAATTCTATTAACGCGGTACCAAACCAAGCTATATACACGCCATGGTGGTGAAACTGTGTCACCAAGTTCGTTCGGTGCCCCTAGTGCTTGGATATTCCCAGGGTATCGCGTATCGCTGAAACAGGAGGAGGAGAAACTCGTAAATTAAGCAGATGGAAACAAAATATTGTAATTCCAGAGGACCGTCTATATCGCGCCCGCGGTTAGTGTAAAATAGCAAATGTTGAAATCGATCTGTCCTACCTTCATAATACCGGCAACCCTCTCGTGCATAATCGTGAGAATATATGACATACATATGCCCTGGTTTTCCCTGCTCACCACCACCACCTTTTACTTCAATCCTCCCCTGCTGCCACCCCTCTTAGTACCGAAAGGATCGTTAGCACGAAGTAATGCCAGTGAAGGATATCCGTTCGAAAAGGTCAAGAGTCGATGCGAGCTTGCCGGGTGCTACGCGGTTGATTCTTTCATTGTATCGCGCTGCATTCTTTTCTTTTTATTCTGCCGCGTGTATATCGCATCTCGACCACAAGCCACGAAAAAAGACGAAAAAGAAGAAAATAAAAGGAAGACGTAAAGGTCTGAAAAACGTCCAAAGTATCACATCCTTCTTTTACTTTTTAAAATGTTACTGCTCCAGGGCTTTGATGGACTCGCTAATGGAACACTTATCCCTCCAAGTCCTATAACACTCTGCGGATGAAACGGTCTGTAAGTTTCTTTCTCTTCTTTTTTCTTCCTTTCTCTTTGTTCGAAAGAGGAAATGAGTAGAGAACCGATGAAAACATCGCGTTTCGAATCTTGACGACTGTCACACAGTTTCGTTTGTATCGAACACGGAGGTTGACGCGTCTTTGTTGCTCGTTCTCCGATAACCGATGTGATCTCGAAGCCCAGTGTTATCGGTTGTTTAATCGTTGCACGCGGAACAACCAGCTGTATTCCGGACAAAGATTGTGATCCGATTCGATTCGACGAGACTCGAAGATCGAAGAGAGCGAACATCGAACGAACGAGAAAAGAAACAGACGTAAGAAATGGATAGTCGCGTACCATTTTGACCGATTTATTTCACAATCACAAATAACGATTATACCTTGAACTACAGTCGTATGTTTCGTCCTTTCGTATCGTTTTTTATCGGTGGCAATTGCAGCGGTGCACGTTGGCCGATAAATTGTGCAAGAGAAACGAGATGAGCGCGGAAAACACGGGTACGATAACCCCGGTTTGACCTCGAATGGACTCTTGACCCGGTTTCGGGACCGTTTAATTCATGGTAACGTTTCGTTGTCGTTGATTAAAGTGCGACTGCTGCTGTCCTATCGATCCGGCATCGTTTAATTGGCATCGTTAATCGACCGGTCTAAAAGCACAGAGAGACATCGAAAAATTTCCGGAAATTGCTATCAATCTCTTTATCCGAATCGAGTTCCCCAGATCTGGGTCAACATCGGCAAAAGTGTACACTCCACATCAAAATATCTCGCGGAGTTTGGCCCTTCTTCCCCCTTACTGTTTCGTTTGTTCCTCACACGACCGGATAAGCTTAATCCTTAAACTTGGCGAGACGAAATCCTCCCAAAGTTGGTCCGTCGGAGTTAGCAGGAAAGCGGTGCTAAGCCGAATTATCGTGTCCCCTTTTAGGTATTTATGACTACGCTGGAGAGCGTAGGCTGCGAAAGCATAGCGAGCTCTCCCTTATCATTCCATTGCGTCTTAGCAAGCAAATATTCCCTTATTCTGTCATTTTTCCTCTTTGTGTTCTCTACCTTTTACGAAATATCCCTGTTAGCTTTCACCTGACTAATAATTGAAATTAATTGCGTATCGTTAGCGCGTACGATACAAATCGCGGCCTTGTCTGTGAGAGAATGATTAATGCTTTTCCAACGTTCATCTCTTGCTACAAACGCCCTATTATTCCTATCTTTCTACGTGCAATGACTTTAGTTGTAAAAATACAGCTACGCGTTTGTATACTCGACGAAATTTTAATCCTTTGCTTGACAAAACCGTCACATGCCGCGCAATTGTCAGTAACTGTTCATCATTCAATCACCACAATCACATTGTACGCTCTAGTGATGAATCGGAAACAAAAGACAGAGCGTTTCATTGTTCGTGCCATAATGCATCGGTCTAGATTTATTGCGCGCTTTATACGAGAAACAGGACTAGATATCTCCTTTCAAATAGATCTCGAATCGCGCAACCTTCGCGAATTATTAAAATTTCCATCGTGAAATCGAGTAAGGTTATGATGATAAAACGCTGGTATAATAATGTTTCGAGAAGATGACCTCGTGACGAGCGAGCGATGCGACGGTGAACAAAAGAATGCTTCGTAGTCGGTAAAAGTCGACGAGCCAGGAACACCGTGGAGGAATTATGCCGGACAAAAATCGAGGCTGCCGAGATGGACAACGCGACAAAGATTTCTTTGCCGACGAGATATCGTCCATCGGCATGTCGCTACGACCCAGCGGTAGCGCATCTTCCGGTAAGTAAAATCTCTCGTCGAAAATCACCTTTAATTCCGCACTTTCTGGTTAATCGCCACAAAATTAGTATTCCTTCCGTACGAACGAAGGCTCGAGTTGACCGATACGTTTCTCTTTGAGTTAACATCGAAACTTTCTAACGTTGCACAATTCTTATTTTTTAACTATGATCGATTTTTATTCGTAAACAAGCTCTTAACACGAGACATTACAATTTAACTTGATCGGTTCTACAATAGTGCAATTTCTCTCTAACGATATGACTTGGTTTTATGGATATAGAGGAGCAAATTCTTGATTACTTTTCCATTAGTGGCCCCCGTGGCTAAACAGGCCATCAAAAGATTGCTTTCAACAGGACAGTCCACGGACAAGGGATACGATTGCGCGGTACTCAGACCTGTACGAAGCTGATTGAATAAATTTAGGATAACGCATTCTTTCATCGAGTCTTCTGATTTGATCACGCTCGCATCGTTCATGGCGCAGAGCCAAAGAAGCTTATCCAACCACTCTTCCTTCTTACTCTGCTCGGTCTTGTAGTTCACCCCGTGGTCCCGCATCCACAGAGTTAACTGTAATTTCCAAATCGATACATAAACCGAACCGCAACATTCACTTCATGACACTGCAGTTTGTAACCGCTGAATAACGAATGAAATTCTTAAATTCCTTAACCGTTTGAGTCCCGAGCAGCGCGTTCGCGCTGTTTAGATTTTATGTCGAAAAGTGCCAGTACATTTGAACGCTACGGACGACTGACGGTATTTTGTATTTCATTGTTATCTTCTCAATAATTTTTATTGAATAAAACTTGAAATATTTATAGACTAATAGTACGTATATATAATAATATAGATTTATTTCATAAAATAAGAAATATGACGAGCGCTATTGCGCCGCTTGTTTCTCTTCGCAATCGATTAAGACAAGCGCTATCGCGCTGTTCGGGATTTTCTGACCCTGTTTTTTCAAAAACCTCTGGGACTCAAACGGTTAAACGCGAGCTACGTTAATGGCACGTCTTACCTCTCCTCGACATGTGAGAGCCAGAGGGTTTCCGAGGAAATAAATTTTGTCGATACCACCCGGAAATGCTGAAGGATCCAAGCAAGTTATGCGATTCTCCCTGATATCGAATCGTTTGAGCAATGGTATTCTGCTAAAGATTGCTGGTGCGATTTTCTCGATTCGATTGAACGACAGGTCTAATTGTTCCAAGTATACCAGATCCTTAAACCACGCCTCTTTCACTTCTGTGATATTATTGCTAGGTAGACTGAGTTTCCTCAAACTAGCTAGGCTGTCGAACGCATCAGCGTGAATATCGTATACGTGACAATTGTAGATGTTCAAGAACAGCAAATGTTTGGCGTATTTGATAAAAGCTCGTTCTGCGATGTATTGGAAATTTGAGTCAAAGACCAATAGAGCGGATACGTTCGTCGTTTGTTTCAAAATTGTTTGCAGAGTAACGTTAGAGCATTGCAAACGATGGGCTGATCCTGCGTAACGAAATATACATTTAACAATTTATCGATATCAAGAGATTTTTGTTTCTCTATCTTTTCCTCGAATAGAAATCGTATCGGCGAGGAAGATAGAAATTTACTCGTATCCCGTTTACTTGTTCCCCGATTCACCATCGGGACAATCGAAAATTGAACGTAATTGAAGCGAAAGAGTTTGCCTCACCTCCTTCGTGCTTGCTCACAGTGCATACCGCAAGCACAAACCCACACTTGAGAATGCACAGTAGAATAACGGAGAACGACGTACAGCGCATTTTAAGTGGCTTACACAGTTCGGTGGTTTTACGACTGACAACGACGTACTGAGAACGGACATGCGAAGGAATCGTCTCGTCGTCCAGTCTCGAATTATCAGGTTTTGTTTCCTGTCCTTCTCTACGATAAATACCCGGTACTATCGCTAAATTCCTATGAGTCTCTAATTAGAAAAGCTATCTTTGTTTTCGTCTGATAGCGTATTCTCCGAATTAATTAGATGTAACGAGTTCCTTTTTTCCTTTTTTGCGAAACGTCGATGTCAAAGGAGAAAGAAAAGCTTTTTGAATGTTACAGGCATTTCATCCCTTGCGAGCTGTGGCGAAGTATACGCGTTACCAGAACTGCCGGCGCAAGACGAAGAACGATTACAACGCGCCGCACGTTTACTGCAACAAAGGCTCGTTTTACGCCAGTGGTTGACAGACCATGGCTTGCATAGCCATTACCAGAAGTGAGCAGAATTTTAACCAGGGGCTTTAATGGTTCCATGGTTTCCCCCAATTTTCCTCGAGCAAAAAGTCAAAATAAATCTGTTTTTTGCTTTCATCAGGCTAATGCAGATGGAAGTGATGTCTCTAGAGGATGTATATTGGGTGGAGGATAATGCTGCACGGGCAGCCCTTGGCAAGGATCTACCGCGATGGATCCAGGCCAGACAGACGCTGCCTACTTCAAAGGAAGATTTAGAAACCCTCAAGGCTGATCTATGGAGCGCCGTAGTGAAGAATAGTCAACATCAGGACGCTTGGACATGGGGTACAATTTCTTTGTTATTTTTCGCAAATTTCGTTCGATTGCATAACGCAGGAACATGCTCGAGCAGAAACTCGAGGAATAACTTTCTTTCTTTTATATTTAACAGGTGGAATGTTGGTAGTTTCTGTGTCAGTAGCAGGGTTAGTGACCTTGGCTGCTATGACACAACCAGCTCTAGCACCAGAGGCAAAGCACTCCTTGCTGCAATATGTGACTGGAAAATATTTATTACCGAGCAATTGCCGAGTTCACTTTGCATGGGATGAGCCACAGCTCGTAGGAGGAACTATGACGTTTATAGTGAAGGTACCTAATAGAACATTCTAAATGCGTATTTAGAAAAAGTAACAAACGGCACAGGGTAGAAGTTATTTTCTTAATACTATTATCTGGTTATTTTATTGTTCCTGTTAAAACGATGGCATTTCTCTTTCAAACTGTACTTTATAGTTTTATCAACGCAACGGTCAACCGTATCCTATTTGTGACAAAGACAATCTGATCGTTGAAGTCACAGAAGGTACACGCAGGATAGCTACCCTTATAGAGTTGGGGGGTACCGACCCCTTAGCTGCTAATACTGCAGTTGTGAAGTTCACTGTCCGCCATGCTGGACAATATCGAATAGCCGTACTTATTGGTCCGTGTCACGTTCACGGCAGCCCGTTTCTTAAAAATTTCCTTCCCGGTATGTTTGCATGATAAACGTATTAAACGGTACTTCTGAGAAGTATGACTATAAACAATTATAGAATCACACTTAATCCTTTAGGTCCTCCGGATCCAAATAAGACCATCTTTGTACGACAAAGTTCGACAGTCGTTTGTACAGCGGGAGTTGCACACTCTATGACAATAGAACCTCGAGACGAATATGATAATCTGTGCATATTTGGACCCGGTGATAAACCCACGGAAGGTTACCAAGTTAACATTACTCAGGCAAGTAGGATGCCATTATAATCGAGCGATACTTACGTTATTGCGATTGACTTCATTCACTATTTTTTTGATTACAGATTGGTAATTCAGTAGATAAATCGGCTGTTGCGGATTGTAGTGTACAACTTGAATACGATTCTCCGAATCAAAGGATTCGCTTAAAAGTCAGTTTTCCAAAGGGTAGCTGTTATCATGCAACAGTTAGTTTAGGCGGACTACAACTACACAATGGCGATTTCGACATCATTGTACTCGAGAGTACGAAAGATACTTTTTTAATATTATACTGTTAATGAAGTTTTATTTTTATAGTATTTATATTTGTTAGCGCAGGTGAAGTTGCTAGAATGGTACACAATAACGTGGCTTCGAAAGACCCCAATATTTGCTATACCGCTAAATTATTGGGCATGCAAGGCGAGAAATTCTCAAAACCAAAAAAAGTTGTCTGTTTCATTTCGCCTAAGCAACTGACTATTAAAGAATACTTACTAAGGATTATCCCGAAAAGGCTTGTTACATTCAGGCTTTGTCCATCGACTAAAGCAAGTGAATTTGTCTAATTGCGAAAACATCGATTTTTTTGTAAATTGAACGCGTGCAATAATTTAAAACTATATTTTTCAGTTCCATTTTGATTGTTCGAATAATCAATACGAAGGTTACGATTCTTTTTCTATCGATGACGGATGTCAACCACCTGTTGAATTAATTTCTCTATATAGAGATATAATAGCCGCTACATTCACGTTGTTTCTGTTGAAGAACATTGGAGGAAGTGAAACTTTTGCTGATAAACAAGATTTCTTTTACCACGAAGTTCGGAAACATCATCAAAAACATTATCACGAGAAGCTTTCGATGAAAGTTCAACGAGATAAATTGCTAGAATCGGTAAGTGTCAATTATTAATTAATATAATCTGTATTCTGCTCAAATTTAGCACGAGTTTTTCCTTTAAGTCCATGAAAGCTACCAAAGGATTTTCTGTGAATGACTGGTGTAGAAATTTTGAAATCAATTTCCAAGGCGAACAAGGTATGTTTTATTGAAAAAAATATATTGTATTCATTTGGAAAAAGGTAATATTTAATATTTTGTTCCAGGGGTTGATTGGGGTGGTGTTCGTCGAGAATGGTTTGAATTAATTTGTGCGGCACTGTTCGATTCAGGAAACGGTTTATTTGCATCTTTCGGAGAATCACAACAGGCACTAGTTCATCCTAACAGTAAACGGCCTCCACATCTTAAGTTAAAACATTACGAATTTGCAGGACGAATCGTGGGCAAATGCCTATACGAATCCGCTCTTGGCGGTTCCTATCGGCAGTTAGTACGTGCAAGATTCACAAGATCATTTCTTGCACAAATCATAGGCCTCAGTGTACATTATAAGGTAGAATTACTTATTATTAATGTGTTGTATCAAAATAAAATTGTACTAACCTATTTATGTTCTTATCTTCTGTATAGTATTTCGAGCAAGATGATCCAGACTTATATCTGAGCAAGATAAAATATATTCTTGAAAATGATGTTGAGGAAATGGAACTTTATTTTGTTGAAGAAGAATATGATAAAGATGGTCAATTATTAAAAGTAAGATCATAACGTATCTTATACTATATTGTATTGCTACTTGTATTGTTCACGCCAAATATATTTATTATAGGTAGCTGAATTAATACCTGGAGGTGGTAAAATTCGTGTAACGAATGGAACTAAACTGCGTTATTTGGACGCACTCGCCCAACATAGACTTGCTAGTTCCATACGAAATGAAGTGGAACATTTTCTAAGGGGATTGAACGAACTCATTCCCGATAACCTTTTGGGAATTTTTGACGAGAACGAACTTGAAGTATGTAAATATATTTTTTTCTTATCCTTAAATATTCTCCAATCAATATTTTCATTATATCTATATTTATTACAGTTATTGTTATGTGGAACTGGTGAATACAGCGTGGCAGATCTACGTGCGCACCATATAGCTAATGGAAGTTCTTCAGAATTTCTTCGAGTTCTTGATTGGTTTTGGACTGCAGTTAGCAACTTTACGCAGGAAGAGATGGCCCGATTATTACAATTTACTACAGGTTGTTCGCAATTACCACCCGGTGGATTTCAACAACTGAGTCCACGATTTCAAATTACAGCAGCACCAACTTTTGCTAACTTGCCTACAGCACATACTTGGTACGTAACTCAATATTCTGACTGACTTTCAAAGCGTAATAATTATTTAAATATTGTTACAGCTTCAATCAGCTCTGCTTACCGGATTACGAATGTTACGATCACTTTGAACGAGCTTTATTATTAGCGATTAGTGAAGGTACTGAAGGTTTTGGCATGATTTAAATTGACTAAGTGTCAATTAAGTTCTAGTCTTATATGATTGTGCTATTTATTTAACTTTTTATTTTTCGTATTATTAACATAGTTTTACTTTAAAATGTCTGCTCTTTTTACGAGATTAAAAAAATTACATTTACCACACATTTTAATACGTAAACAAAGGAATAGGATTTTTGAACATGTTCTTTTTGTGTTCTATCAAGTGACTATCAAGAACAATCAGATATATTTTTCAAAACATAAACGACGATATTAATATTCTTACTGGCTTGTGGTAACGTTTTTATAAAGAGATGATGCAACGAGCAATCTTACAGGAACATCTTGCTCAATTTATTGTATCAAGATTTGTTGTAGTTTAAAATATTGTAAATTTTATTACTCATAAAAATAGGTACGTACACGTTCCTCAAGCCACCAGATTCGATATATTTAATTCCACAATTTAATCGATACGCAATAAAACATTCTTTTATAGTTACCAAATTAGTCAAAGTTAGCATGTGCATTGTAAAGTTTGAGAAGGTCGTCGTGAGGTTTATTAAACTATTCACCTAATCAGTATTTTTATCTTCTTTTTTACTTCGAATATCGCACTAAGTACACGAAATAAATAAGGAAACAATGTTTCGATGAATGAATTTCGTAAATTCTTACTTATAGAAGTAAGTTAAGTTCTTACCTACTATTTGCAACCAAAGTCAGTGAGTAATCTTTAGATTTCTTTGTAGATGCAATATCTGTAATTTTGTTAACTATAGCATATAGCATTACACGAAATATCTTTAATTGCAAATAAACATACTGAGCTTTTCTTCGGTTTCATATCGCATAAAAGGGTATTTTAAGGTGGTAAATCGACGAGTACGACCGAATCCAGTCTCAAAATTGTAGGACAGCATTATTTGTTGTCGCAATTAATATATGCAATAAAAAATGTTTTAGATCGACTAGCGAGAAGATTACATAAAATTACACCTAACACAACGTACTCAAATATAAAATAATTTTGTGATAATAAGAACGAATCTTCCACTGAAATTTTTGCCGTGTCTTCGCTTACCGTGTACGAAAACCTCAAATGAGAAAGGATCTATACTGTGCTGGCTGAAGCCTAAAAGAAGTATACCGCAGAAACGATATTGTTATTGAACAAAACGAAAATCAATTTTATCTTGTACTTATGTACGCAATAATGAGATATGTGATCAGACACGTCGTATTTGTGTCACTCGTACGTGGTTATTTAGATTTTACGATCTATTGTAATGTGTTTTTTGAAAAAAATAATATACCGTTAGCATTGCTCTACTATGTACATTTATTTCGTCCACGTTAAAATGGTATATATAAATGTTATGTAAAATATGATGAATTACGATTATATGCTATGCATACATTTATATGCGTATTTATCAGTTATCAAATGTATTTGTTGATGTTTCATAACAAGAAATCACTTTTCCATAACAAACTGAGCGATTCTGACGGTATCTCATTTTTATCGCTTTATCATGTTACATGAAAAAAAGGTGTAAAATATAGATAAAAAAAACTACATGATATCTAGATTTATTTGTCCATCCTTAACTGAGTAGGATAGTTTCCAATATTGTACATAGTATCGTTAAATATTTTAAAGTATTACGTCCCGTTTTGATTTTAAATGCTTACGTATGTATATAAAATCCGTAACATCAGAAAGTATAGAGAGTAAAAAAAATATATAGATAAAAAAAAATAATTTTGGTAATAAAAACCCAAAAATTTACTATCAATTTGACGCTATTCTCTGCTCCTTTGATTTCCTCGCGACCACATAACTCTTCTCCCTCAACTCAAACATCAAATCTTCCTTTTCTCCATTCTCTTATCAAACAATCATCATCATCAGCCTCAAAATTCCTCTTTTTAAACTCTTCGTTCCAACATGAAACTCGAAACATGGCGCAATCACGCGTGAGCAAGAGCAACTAAAATTTCAATAACAAGCAAACGTTACATTCTTGTAATTAGCAGGTAAGTTGATGATTGACTTACCAAGCTATCTTTAAGAAGCTAACACTGGACTTGATAATAAAGTGCGTAGTATAACCCTCGGCGCTCGTACAACACTACCAGCTATTTGCAACATTCTACTACTCCAACCCCCTTCTTGGGATTGGCGCATTAAACGTTCTTTCAATTCACGCAGTTCCGTTCTAAAACAATCACATCGATTTTAAGCTAGTGTTTTCCGCTCATGAGCAATCAGTAAAAATATTTACAATTGTGAATTGTATGCTTCCTGCATGCGTTCCAGGGCTACCCCTCCATCAACTAGTTGAGCTTCCAGAGAAATTGTTCGCAAACTTAAATTTCTCCCCATATCTTCGCTTGATTTTAAACGTTTTAACAACTTGATTTTCTCATCTTCTTTAGCTTTTAACTCTCTACAGATACAGAATTTATATTAAAATAACGTGCAAATTAACAAGGCCCACATCCAGTGAATTTACTTTGAATATCGTTCTATCTGTTCCTGCGAAGATTCAACCAGAGCAATCTGCGTAGCGAGTTTCAATTGTAAATCCTCCACGCATGATTCAGCTTTGTCTGCTCTCATTCCTCGTTCCGTTGCTAACGTTTCGCTGGCCGTCACCTAACAGAATCATTATATTTTTTTAACACATATTCAACAAACAAACGCTATAGAAATCAATCGATAAGCAAGCATTTTCTGTTATGAAACTATCAAGATAAAGCACGAAACATTGCTGTTTTATATAAAACAACAATGTCACGAATTTTTGTTTCGATCGCAAGCCGAGTGGGAATTAATAGGTCAAGTAATATCGATCCCTTTTCTTAGTACGAAAGGAGTATTACGCGATATTGAGTCACCAATGAAGCAGAAAAGGTATGACTCAACGACGAAGTACATATATCCTTTCGTGCGTTGACCTATCTAACAAGTACATCAGTTTCTTATTAACGCCCTTGATCTATACTATTAGAATATCTTCACGCAAACGAAACAAAAAAAAGATTTTTTTCAAAGGTTAGTTCTTGTAGAAAATATAGAAGTTTTCAAGAGACGCAAACTCTCTCAAAAATTTTAGATAATTAATCCTGTAACAGTTTTAAATGTTCGTTCTCTGAGTTTGAAAGGGTGAACGGATGACTCATTCGTTCATAGAAAAGAGTAGAAATCCGCATTGAACCGAGACTTCACCCTCTTTACGGACTCCTCTCCCGCGAACATAACAATGAGTCATCGAGCAAAATCAATTTTTACAGTGGTATGGTATGCAAGCTCGCGGCAAATGCTACCCTTTATTATTAAATCTTGCCTATAGACTATAACAGAAAACTGTTTAGAAATCTAGCCTTTTCCAGGAGTATTTTTTTATCTTCCCGTAACTTCAACAGCTTTTCTCGATCCTTCGACATCTGCATGTCGAGCGCATGAAGGTGATTTTGTGCGGTGAGTAACTCGTTTTGTACATTTTCCGCTGCGACTAGCCTCTCCTCGGAAAGCTCGGTCAAACGCTTAATCTCGTTTTCCATTTTTACTTTTTCCTGCAAAAGAACGGTAACCTAGTTCGTAAAAGCAGGTTCGGTGCTAAGTTGATCTTCGTAAATCCCCGAAAGTATCTAGAACCAGTTTCATCTATGTTTGTGTCGCCGCGATACAGTTTCTTCTTTCGCTTCACAATTAGCTGCTGGACCGATGCCAACTTCTCGCTTGCCTGTATAGTGTACATATAGTAATTAATGGCTCGCTACGACGCACATTGCCATTACATCTGATAAAATAAGTTCTCGTTTATGTATAAATATGCAACCATTATAAAAAGTCTTTAGAATAGTTTTAGCCATATCGTTTTTCAAGAATATACTCAGGTTTCGAGAAAATAAAAAGTAGAAAGATTTTGTTAACAGAGAAATAACAAGTGCAGCTATTAAACTTATTTAGAAGATATTCTTGAGTATCGAAGGCCAAAAATGCCAACGTCTCGGTAACTATATTATTGCCTGTGCCAAAACTCGTGTCGCGAGCTCTTATGCTAGCGTCATCCCTCTAGTTAGATACACGTCATTGAACTCTCATGTTCATCGTCCACAAGATGTTGAGCATGTATAGCTCTTATTCCTCACCCGCGCACGACGTTACTGCTTTATATTAGGAATATGTGTTTTCTTTTCCCTCTATTATTTAATTAATTAAGTAAAACATAATTATTGAAGCTTATCTCTAAATAAATGCTATAAAGATTACCAATTTCAACGTATTCTTTTCCTTCGACGTTTCGTCGAATTGGATCTTGGTACGATGAACGTCATTGGTCAGTTTACTAACACGGATATTCTCCGTGTCGAGCAATCGACGCAGAACAACGATTTGTAGATGCAGGTGTTCGATCTGTTGGCTCAAGTCGTCGATCGTGCCATGTAGATATTGAACTTCGCTGCGTCTACGTCTCCAGGCATTTAGCATAAGTACATGACACACCAAATTCGCTGCTTTCTTTGGGTTTTGAAAGAACTGACAACACGCTTCCTCCGATTCTGAAGTCGTGAAGCCGTCCATCCACTTCCTGATACCAACGCTGATTCCCATTTCGTTGCTAATGGTGTCCTTAATTTTATCATTTTCTTCAAGCTTTTCTATGAAGCTACTATCTGATCTACTGTCTGATCTAAAGTACAAAACAATCATCATTCGATTACGTTTAAATCGTTATAAATTTTCTATGAACTTTACCTAAGATCGCTATTTTCAGCCTCCATTATTAAAGATGAAAAATCAATCATGGATAAACTCTTTTTGCAGCGTGAAGTATCAACAGCATGGAATATCGAGCATGTTGAATTATCCGGACAACTTTTCGTCGTGTTAATTGCAGTTGTTCGATTAATAGTTGCAAAGTTAGCCAATCTGAAAAATGTCCTCGGAGGACGATAGTACCGACTGGGTCTCTGACATCTTACAGGAAGTTGCGAGTACGTTAGAAATTTATGTTGCATGCATCTTGTCAACCTTTTCTTAATAAAAAATTGGTTTGACTCTTCCCTGGAACTCGTTGAAGCACTCAGGGAAGATAAGCTTTTCGGAGTGATCGCAATTTCTGGCATCACTTTTCCGATTCACGAATAAACTCTCTACAAAAACTATTAACGTTGTTTATACTTGTCATGGAGACGTAATAAGCGAGAGTAATACGACAGAAAAGCATCATCGCTCTCGATAGCAATGCGTATATGTGTATATATATCTATGTATGTGTAACACGTGTACATACATATATATGTAATATTTTTAATAACGTAAAAGATTGTATTTCTTACAATTCTCCCCAAAATAATATGCTTTCCTCTTCAATTTTATATTTTTATAATTTTCAATTTTATATATTAACAATTTTTCTTTAATTTTGTGTTTCACAGTATATAAATTGTCACACAATTTCATGCCTTGGATATAGTACTTCGTAGTATTGCATAATCGAGTACACCTACGACGACGAATGTAAGGAGCGATTAAGACTTATGTAATGTATAGATCTGATTTACAATATAATTGCAAACTATAAACAACTCACTTTATTCGCAAAAACTGGTAAAAGCGTAAATTAACATAGTACTACGATTTAATAAATAATTCGTAAAAATAATCCTAAACGATACCAATTAGGATCGAAGAAAACTCATGATTTTTAGAATATAAACGACCTTGTAAAACACAATACGATACTTGTTCGTAATAATTATAATATTTTTCAATAGCTCAAATAACTAATATTTTATATAACTTCAAATAAATTCATTAGCTAACGCTCTACAATTTCACATGATAAAGCAGAATTATGTGACGTGTCTGCATGAGTCATTGGGCTCTAAGCACCTAGGCACTAGCAACCTATCTACGTTCCTGAATTTTAATTTACTACAGGATAAATCCGATGAACCACGGACATAAATTTATTTTAAGTCCAATATTATCACGTTCGTGCCAAAAAACACTCTATCTAATGATTGAACTGTTAATAATCTTCAATCTACGAGTCTAATACGAGAAAAAGAAATGATACCTGTATGAAACATAATGTGAAGAACATTAACAGAACATCAAGAATAAAATGTTAAAGTGTTCGACGTCATCGATATATGGATTTCGAGGAAGTAACTACGAAACGTAGTTACATGCCATATTATACATGCCGACACGCGTTCACTCGCTTCGAGTGTTAGCTGTGGGCCGTGAGTATAGAAGCATCAGAGTACGCGTACTTGCGCGTATCCACGAAGCGTACATTGCTCTGCTCCTACCATTGAAAGCAACGAGCATGTCAGTACTGATACAAAGTCCGAACGAAATGTTGTTCCGCGTTAAGTCTCGTTTCTAGTCACGGCCGTGCACGCTTTTATGTTGCGTGCAAATGGTGTGCGCAGCAGTGCTTTTCGAGTAAAGGAATTTAATCGCTGATCTAAACATTAAATTGCGTTTTTTCAAATTACCGCAGCGGTGTGCATTCAGTGTGCGTTTTATCAAAGAAACCTCAGAGACGCAAATTTTTCTTGATAAGAGAATTATTCAAAACAGTGCGCGTGCTTTCAGATTCGAAAGTGCTTTACTATGTTGATCAAACTGCAGGCAAGTCTTTCTCGTCACATTGTCCTACGATAGTTTAATTATAGCTGCACGGCTTGTACGAACCTAGGCTTTCCCAAAATAATGATTGGATCAGCGTAGCATCCCTCCTTGCCCTCTACTCTCGTTTCTCTTCCCTTGGGACTTGGGACACTTGTGTGCAGTGCCTCTGGAACTATACCTGTGAACAGCTGTCGTTCCGCTGGTTAGAAGTTTAACACAAAACTTCTATCCATGATCATTAACTTGCGCTTATTTTTCTCGCTGGTACTAATAAAAAATTACGCGTAACATATTCTGCGTCAATCATCGCCTACATTGCGACATAAATATATATTTTCCGCCAAGATGCGCGATCCACACTTTTGAACGTTCGATTTTCTTTACATCGAATAAATCGATCTGGCAATCCACCTCCTCCTCTGCGCTATCGTTTCAGTTTCTCCTAGGTATTTATCGTTTTTCAGGCACTTGTCATTTTATTCTTATTTTAACGAGACGCGCGCGAAATTTTTTTACTCGATGCTGCGAAATTTCTGTGAAGTGTTGGTTTATGTGGTTACTTTTCCTCCTTTGACAAAACGTTCAAAACACACATCAAGCAGTAAAGAGAATTTTTATGACTTGTTTATTGTTTTATAATCATTGTTATTTCAACAAAATTGTTAAAAAAATTTTTTTAACAACAATGAAAATACAATGTAGAGGTATTATTTCATACAAAATGACAATGTATGTTGAAACAGAATTTATTTTTCAGATGGCTACTGTTCGATGCATTAAACAGTAAGAGGCATGGAACAATTCCATGATATGAGTGATGGAAATATAAATATAAGTGATGTCAGTAAGTATTGAAAATTTTATTATATGTTTATATAATTTTAATATTAAATGTTTCAAACTATACCTAAGATTCTTGGTACAGTTGAAGTCATCCAAACTACCGATCCTGGGTTTGTGGAATGTAGTGGGAAGGAGGATCAACTGCCACTGGAAATGAATACTGAGAGGTTATTGCCATATGTTGAAATAATAGAACAGCCAGCAAGTAAAGCTTTACGTTTTCGCTATGAATGTGAAGGCAGATCGGCTGGTAGTATACCAGGAGTAAATAGTACACCAGAAAACAAAACATTTCCTAGTATAAGAGTAAGTAGTAAGAACAAAATATAGAATATATTTGGAATTAGTATGATATGACAATAAATAATACTTATTACAGATAGTTGGATATAAAGGTCGAGCTGTAGTTGTAGTATCATGTGTAACAAAAGATCAACCACACAGACCTCATCCTCATAATCTCGTTGGAAAGGAAGCATGTAAACGTGGTGTATGTACAGTAGAAGTCTCATCAGAAAATATGACAGTCACATTTGCAAATCTTGGTATTCAGTGTGTTAAGAAAAAGGATATCGAAGAGGCACTTAAAATAAGAGAGGAAATTCGTGTAGATCCCTTTCGAAGTAAGCTGAAATCCAATAGATTTATGTAAATGTGTTTGACATAAAACAAATTATGTTTCATTTTCTAATAGCTGGCTTCGAACACAAAAGACAACCTACTAGTATTGATCTAAATGCAGTGAGATTGTGCTTTCAAGTTTTCTTAGAAGGAGGACAAAAAGGAAAATTCAATGTGCCATTACCACCAGTTGTATCTGACCCTATATTTGATAAAAGTATGTTTAAGTTAATTATATGTTATATTCAGTTTCAAAGGAAAATTAATTGTCTAATTTTGCTTTAAATAATTAAATATTTCAGAAGCAATGTCAGATCTTGTGATATGCAAGCTCAGTCACTCTAATGCGTCAGTCGCTGGTGGTATGGAAATGATTTTATTATGCGAGAAGGTTGCAAAGGAAGATATACAAGTTAGATTTTTCGAGGAGAAGGATGGGCAAGTGATTTGGGAAGGATTTGGTGATTTTCAGCCCGTTCACGTACATAAGCAAGTATGTACGATGTTTAACGTTTGTGTAGAATGTTGCGCGTTGTATATATTATACATCTTCATTTAATTTAAATTTGATTTATGTTAATAGACAGCAATTGCATTCAAAACACCCACATATCGCATGCAGCAAGTGGAGCAACCGGTACAAATATGCATTCAACTGAAAAGACCGTCGGATGGTGCGACGAGCGAACCATTACCTTTTCAGATGTTACCTCTCGGTGCAGGTAGGCCTGCTTTCTGGTCTTTACGGAAAGCATTTGCCAGGAAGAAAACAGATTATAGTACATTTAGTAAAATCTTAGCCACTGAATCGGCATTATTTTCAAACGTTACCCCTAAATTTCCGCGTAATGTCGATGAGTATAATAATAATGATGATTTTAATGTAAAAAAATCGAGTAACAAAATTTCTGCGTTACGCGCTTTAAATGATTTATATAACGTAAAAAATACATTAGATTCTTGTAATGGAAATATAGAAATGAATCAAAATATCTCACAGAATGTAAGTCATATTAAAAGCACTATTATAGATTATCAAAATAACGAAATCCCAATAAATGAAGAGAAACAAACTAGAGAAAATGAACAAATAAATAGAACGTACAAAATTGATAATAGATATATAGACAAAGAAATGAATGATGACAACTCGGGAACTTTAATTTGTACTAAATCCGATAGTACCGCTGACAACACGTGTGTATTTAAGCAGAATGCAGATATATCCAAAAATAATTCCGATTGGTTCGACTATTCGGAAGTGGGAAAATGGGTGCAAAAGGGTCAAATGTGTCTCAAAGAGAAAGATAATGAAACAGATTTTAAAACAGAAACAGCGGAGGATTGCAATAAGTCCTTCAATGAATTATTGACACAAGTAGCTGAATTAGATCAAATATATGCAGATACACATACAAAGTTAGTGCAAGCAGCCATTGAACAAAATACAACGGATCAATCTATGGATATTGACGTTTGCGATAATCAAACTTATACCAGCTTACAAATGGCTATGAAAAATCCTATTGAATTTATTGATTTACCGAACGAGAGGAAGTATGAGGACGTATGTATACCAAAAACAGATGTTAATCAATCTTGTCCTTCTCCTCCAGTAACTACGAAGAGGGACGGAACGCAGGAAACGGAAGAGAGATTACCGCCTTTACCGCCGAAACGAATCCGCAAAATGCCCTCTATGCCTCTTCTACCTCGTCCTATATCCTCTCATATGACATCTGAGTCATTCATTGAAGCACCAAACAAAACTTTACCTTCTCTACCTGCTACTCTAACTAAGAACTCAAAACAAGGACTATTTTCAAAATTGTTTGCAAAGAAAGCAAAGAAAGATAAAGACTCAATTTCGAATGTATCTAAAGAAAATAGTCAGCCTTTGTGTTCTACAGGAAATGTTTCATATTTGACAACAAACAATACCCCAACTAGCCCACAATTACAAATTTCAAGACCTAGTGCAATAAGTACTAATAGCGTTAAATCGCTTAAATTGGAAGGTGACGAAACACCACCATATGGAATTGAATTAACAGAAGCTGAACATTATGCATTGTATACTGCTATGGCACCACATGCAACTGTGTCAGAATTTGATGAAATGTCCTTTTATTATAGTCCAGTAGAAGGTGGAAAAATTTATTCTGAAAAAAAAGAAACGTAATTTGCTTAAATGTCTAATAGTGTTGTTTCTAGTCTACTACCATTTGAGAGTGACATTTTTCTCCAGTAATACATTTTTTAGAAGCGAAAAGCATTGTAATTGAATGAAACTGATTATTTGCAGTTGCAAAACTTAAATTTTTGTAACTTGAATGTGCTTGCGTCCTTAAGAGAGAGATGCATTTTATATATTTCAAATTTATTACGAAAAGAGGATATATGATAAATCTGTGTTGTGCTATCTTGATTAAAATGCTCTGAAACAAATTCAATACTGTTCTAGTCAGGGTACAAATTGTTACTTTGTTTCTATAACCCTTTATATGCATCCTAAAAATTAGCTGAAGTATAAACTCAGCTGATAGTCGTTGTTTATTGTCAAAGGGTTAGCGTTTTTTCTAGTCAAATTTTACAGTGTTGCTACTTATATTTTTAATCTTGCGCATTGCTTTTTACTATTTATGACAAGTTGTTAAGTTTTTTTCATAGCGTCCCAAGGTTATAAGTACCACTTTGTTTCTAGTTTTAGAATAAGTACTTAATTTATAATAATAATATGAAGATCATCTTATTTGTTTGTAACTCATAGTTATTTTGTACCAAAGATTTAATCAATTGTGCAGATGTAATGTTTTCAGTGGTAGGGAATTTTGAAGTGAAGCTCGTAAACCCTTTTGCCTTCAGAAAAAATTGATATAATAATGTTTGTAAATCACGTGGTTAATGTACAATCATTTATAGATGATCCTGGTTCGTTAAGGCGAAAACGACAAAAATTTAATAACAGCCCAAACGCGCTAGTTTTGAGGCATGTACAGACAGAAGCTGAGAAGCGTGAGTATTTTTATCAAACTGTCTTCAATTCTACAGCTTTGATGGGAATGGGTTTGAATAATGTCATTGGCGTCGTCGAATCTTCAAAATTGTTTAGAATACATTGTACTACATTTACTCGTTCTACTTCTTTGGAACTAATTTTCACATTTACATTTATCTCATACTGTATGCAAGAAACGAAGGCAAGCTATCTCAGTGATGCCAGCAATCAATACATTGTGCATTTTCTGAATGGGGTTATTAGCCCGATTTGTTGTAATGATTGTTGTAATGAATATAGGAAATTTGTTGAAAGTTCCAAAAATTTGATCTAACTTGTACATTTGGAACATGTTTACTGTATTTTTACAAATCGCGAATTTACATTTGTCGGAATATCTATGTTTCAGCGCCCTTAAATCATGTCATACTAACTATACGATTAATCCAATCTCTTTGCACACTGGAAACATTCAAATTTAAGAATATTGTATTTATGATGACATATTTTACTCGTCAAATTTTATACAATAGTGCCTAAAATTACAAAAGATTGACTTAAAAGAATTATGAAAAGTTTCCGCTGTGCAGAGTGATATATGTATTTTCATGGATTCGAATCCTCATCGTAAGAAATACTATACTCATATATATACATATACATATATATATATATATATATATTTTCACGCACTGATGAAGAATCTTCTTGTTTTGAAAGAATGATCTTGTTTTATACTTTTTTAAGAACGTATTTTATATAAACGTTTGGAATTTGTACTTGAATGATTGGAGGGCAGTGACTTTGTACATTTAAAAAGAAAGTTGTATTTTTGTAATTATTAATGATGATTACGCGAATGGATACTATTTTTATATCCATTAATGCGATGACAAAAATACTTACATTGTTAGCAATAACGCAACATATTATGAAAACGGGCTGTACAACTTGAATAATACGCAAGTATTCTGCTCTCGTATAAAAATATTGTACTTAAATACTCGGCAATATAATGATAAGAATAGAAATTATGTGCAATATTTGTATGGCAATAGAGATTTTTATAAACTGCTTTGAGAAAGAAAAAGGCTATATCTATATAAAAAAATGTATGACTTATATATACAGAATATATCAATCTATATATACACATATATACATCACTTAATAATGAAAATGACGTGTTTTTATTCTGCTCCCAATCAATTTCAGATTAAAAGAATGATATTTATATAAACAAATTTTTCAGGTACGATATGATAATATTAGTTTAGTTTGTTGATATTTGCTAATCAATATTGACTGTATTTTTTATTGCAATACAAGACACTCAATTTTTATAGAGTGACGTTTGGAGTGAAAATATATAAAATTGCATGCATCTTCTTTATAACTGATCCTTCCCCTTCACTTAAAAAATTTCGCTTTTTAAATGTAGCTTGATCATTTTTACTTTTACATTTTTATAATTATTATGTGCTTTTTAATCATTAGGTGCATTTTTCTTCTGAATAAATTCTATCATATTGTTTTAAAATATCGTGTTCCAAAATTAACATAATATAAATTGTACTGAATCTAACAAATTTATAAGACAAATGTTGTTCATTTGTAGTAAGTAACAAAATAACGAACTTGTATTGCTTTAATTGTTCTATTAGTAGATATTTATTTGTTTTATCGCAATTGTAGATGCTGCAGCGTTAAATCAACCGATCCAATACAATTTTAACATTGTCAAATCAGAAAAAATATCTCCGTACGGAGGCTCAGTCGGAAGTGGAGGATCCTTTCCGTTATATTCTATGGGAACCACTTCTCCACAACCGCAATCTAGTATGCAAACGTTGAGGTAATTCAAAGTTTTTATGTAACTATTGCTTAAAAAATAAGATGTATAGAACAACGGATCTGAAAAAATTTCAATACGTTATACAGGCCACAAGTATCGCCAGGTCGTGCATCGCCGATGGAGTATAGTCCATACAACTCAGCACTTATTCAATCACAACCATCACCGCAATATCAATCAACAAGCAGTCATATAGTACAACAACCATCAACCGGAACGTATGCACAACAACAATTTCCATATATACATGACATATTACAAGTACACCCGCAAGAACAATTAGTGTTAAACAGAGTTACATCAAACTATCATGAAGAATTTCAATCGTTGGACAATGCTGGTAGTATAAGTATTTGCACACATTATTACATCAATCCATTATTGTACCATTATTTTGAAATAATAATTTATATAGCAGGTGGAGTGGAAGGGGCAGATGTCACAAGTGTTCTAGATATGGACAGTCGACAGTACAGTTTTGATTTAAGTTTTAATCAACTTGATTCGGCAGAACTCGCCGCTTTTGATACCGCTCTTTCTGAAAATTTATCCAGTGGATTATCTATTTCAGATTCTACCAAGGTATTGTATATTACAAATCTGCTTATCATGTGATAGTATCAAATGAATGAGAAATTAATCTCTTATTAAATCTAGCCGGAAACGAACAAAGAGACAAACACAGGATCAAGCAACATCGAAGAAAGTAATAACATGACGGATAGTTTTACAAGAATTACTAATAACACTATTCAGGAACTGTGCACTTTAAATAATATGTATAAACCAACGCGGGAAGTTAACGACTGAAACAGCTGAATATTTTATTGATATTGATAACATTGTAAAAAACATCTTATATAAACATTATTCTCTAAACAAAAATTTCTTTGCATGAATACATGTATCATGTAATTAATATTTAATTGGTTGTGATTATATCGCAGTACATTACTGTATAATCTTGTAAAATACTTCTTCAATCGATAATCAGCTTTAAACACTGCTGATATTTTTATATAATCTTTAAAAATCGCTGTTTTCAATATCTTGAATGGAATATTTATCTATTAAGTGATATACAAAATGCTGTGACTGTGATCAAAGTATATTGAAATCTACATGTTTTGACGTGCATGCAAAGTGTCTGAATATGAATTATTGTATAAAATAAAACTCATAGTTTTCATAGAAGAAAATACAGTGTATTATTGTAATAATAATATATTGTAAGACAATCTGCATGCAATATTCGTACAAATTATTTAGTTAAAATAAATATCCACAAACATTAATTTCTGTTATATCTCGTACGCTTATACAAACGTTTGATTTTTATTCTTTACACATTTATGTTTACTACAAATTTGTAAATATATATATTTTGTATTAGGAGTAATATCTGAACGTATTGCTCTGCTCCTAATGTATATCCGATTAAAAAATTTTCAATAATACATGTTCCGTCCAGGTACGTTGATTTATATTTAAACTCTTTTGCCTTAAATTTTAGTATTATATAACTACGGTTACATTCCGCCGTAGATTTTATACATATAATATTCATGGTGTTTTAATTTCCCGGTATCTGATGTATCATTACCTTAAAATCATTATTACAGGAATTATTTTATAAATAAACAATATGTATATATCAGATATAAATAACATTATACTTAAGTACATATGTTTACTATATATACAATTACATCTAAGAATACATTATAATTTTACATACAATTATACGTGTAAATAAACATAGATATTGGAGTTCAGTAATTTTTATCCTGTGTATCACACACTACGTACATGTTTTATTGTAAATTATTCTTGACTATTTACATAACATAGCCACATATAATTCTTAATTTGTATGTACATATATAGAAGGTACGTAAAAACAATCTTAGTCTAAATTAACTTTGAAAAAGTGAGCTGTCGATTAAATATTAAGTAATAAATAGGGAAAGACGCGTTCCTTCACAAACACGTGAAGAATAAAAAAACATCTGTTGTTTTCCAAAATGTATTTACTTAAAAATACAATGAAAGTTCAATTCTGATGGAATGGGCAGAAATATAGTCTGTGGTATCGGTTACTGTTTACGTCGAAAGTGATGATGCGATGGTATCCTGTACAAAAGTAGTTTGAACAAGACTTATGAACACACAAACCAAATTCTTAGCCTAGGATTTCGTTTACCTTTAATTGTGACATGTTTCATTACCAGATTCATTAAGATTCTTAAATTCTTAAATTCTTTTTTCTTTCATTTAATCCTTACCTAACAAACGTAGGGATGTAACGGTATCTAGGCGTTCAGCCTGATTGATTTAAGACCCGTTAGCACCAGTAAATAATTTCCAGAGTCGCGTGCAGTACTAGAGGATAGAAAAGTTCCGTGATCTCCAGCTCAAAGTACAGAACGCAAGTCTATCCTCATATCTTTTGAACATGTTGCAAACGGGGCTTGGTATTGTATTAATAAAATTAAATGGACCTATGCTTATAGTGTATGTATTGTATACTATGAACGCTAAAGTACTCATTTTTGCTCGGGCACCTGTACTTCAAAATAGTTCTTTGTCAACATAATCGTCAAAGTACTATCTTGAAGTGAACACGTGTAAATACATCAGCAGATTGTGTATAAAACAGTACAGTAACAGAGTTCTGGAGATGACATGGCCTGCAAACAATACAATAAATTGTTATGTTTTACACATCGTTATTTATGGTGTGTACTCGAATTTTATTTTTTTCAGTGTAACGTCGAATAAATTGAGTTTATCATATAAACATGTGCATACAGACCACTCCATCTCCTCGGATTCTATGTAGCAGAATTCAGTCCACGAATAGCAGTTTTTTTCATTCTTTTAATACTGCTATTACTGTTATTTGTTTTCGGAAGTTAAACCCATTACTACTTATGAGAACGAATCATTTTCTCTGATCTAACTGCGTTTTATTTAACTATCTCATTCGAAAATATTTGTACATTAAAACGTGGGACATCGTCTCGCATTCAAATTATCGTTACCTTTATTTATTATGCAGCTATGGTACAATGGTATCGTAACCGCAATGTCTCTTCACCCATTTCTTATCTACCAGTCTCCCGAAATAAGTGGTGACATGGACCAATCCATTTGCAAAGATCCACCGACTCTAGCACAAAGAGCATCTATATTTCAATTGTTGGTAACCAGTGAATAGTACTATAACTCATATATTAAAAATTATCTGACACCTTTAATAATTCTATGGGTATGTCATTAATAAGACATTGATCACCGTGTGCACAGGCGACCGCCATAATGAGAATACTGTCACCCGTTCTGCGACAGTCAACGAATCATTGCTCGAGTAGTCCATGACAATGAAGTCAAGATAAAACCATAGTACATAAAATACGAATAAATTACGATCAAATGAGTGCAGTCGAATAGGGAGAGTGTTGTAGTTAATATTGTTTCAACCCTCGGGATAACTTCTGCGTTACAACTTTGACGATTTTTGAAATGCGCTACGTGACTTCGTTTTAAAATTATTAAGTAAATACAAGAAACGTATGTATTAAACAAATTGAATATTTACTTTGAAAAAATAAAACAATGTTCTGCAATATCTGTGCTTTATAAAATAAAAATTCTCTCCCTACTCTATATACTCGAAGTCTAAATTATAACATCCTCTCCACATTACATTACGTTACATAATATTATCATTAATAATAAAATGTTTCTTACTCCATAACTTTATACATATTATGTATAATTATTATGCAATGTTAATCACACATTACTCATCCACACTATCTAGCGCGAGCGTTATATTAATCTTAATTTTTCTCTCGGATCGAACAGGAGCACGAAACAGAGATTTCAAAGACTATCAAAATCTTTTTCATTTTTCTTAATATACAACGAATGTCGAGAGATGTCCTTCTGGCTTTATGTATTTATTTATTTATCTGCTAGTTTTGTTTCTTTACGCACCACTTTATCTATTTTATTTATTTATCTCTTTTTAACCGCTCGCGCTCTTGCAAAGTCATTGCAAATACACATATAGGTTGAAAAGGAAAATCAATCACGCGCACAAGGTGAGAGACATTCGTCGAACTACAAACATAAATTTGATTTCAAATGTAAAAAAATCACTCACAAATGTTCATTTTACACTATTTAAATACAATAGAGCTTTTTATATCTTAAATAAGTTTCCGTTATAAAATTGTCCCGTGAAGAAAGCCAGATGACGGCAAATACCAGTTAATAGGTGGTTTGAATAAAACGATAAATTTGTCTGGGGAACATACACGATATACCAAACGTACGGCTGCGCACGAAGCACTTAGGTATTAAATGGAATCGACATGTACAAGCTCCTCAACGACGAATATACAGTTTTAATTCAAACTACCTAATAGCATTTGGTGATGGCTAGACGACCAGAATTGCGAAGAGCCAAGACAGTAGAACTGCGGCTGCTTCTAATGTGTGTCAGCCCACCACAACTCCGGTGAGGTGGCAATTTTTACTCGTAGGTCGGGAGGCAATAGGGTTTGGGCACGATGGGTATTCAACATTGCTACCAACCACTCAATATGAGAGTAAGTGTTTGCTGAGAAGACTGCCGAAGATCGACGACGGTGCCATGTGCCTACCTCCTTTCTTACTTACATACTCTTCTCTCCTTTTTCATTATGCGTCTTCCTCTTCGTCTTCTACTTCTCCTTCTAATTCACCTTCTGCGTCATCTTCCTCTTCATCTATAAACAAAGGGATTCAAATATACTATATCTTTACCCAATCACGAATATCGATTCCCTTGACGCACACAGATTTATGTCATTAATAATGTTTCGTGAAATAATGGAAAATTTCTCAACTCACCTTCACCCTCTTCTAAATCTTCTTCTCCTTCTGGTATGTCATCATCTTCGTCATCTTCTTCGCCATCTCCGTCAACTTCTTCTTCCTCTTCGACTTCCTCTTCTATCTCTTCCTCTTCTACCTCTCCATCACCATTTTCTTCTTTCTTCTGTTTCTTCGTTTCATCATTTTTTTCCTAAAACATAAAAACAATTATATGTTTGAGTTTTCGGTGAATATTTCTATTTCGAGGTTTTCAATTGAAACGACGTTAAAAATAATTCTCTCATTTCAACTACATTGCCATACGTTCAAAATTCATACATTCTAGAAAGAAGTAGAAGAATTACAGAGATAAAGAGAATCCTAACAGTGACCGAAAGATAAAGGAGAGGGGGAAACGGATGAAGGCTCCCTTCCCGCCAAGAACCATAAGGAAATGAAAAGTGGAGGGGATTTTCCGTTAAAATATGGCGAAACAGGAAGGTACAAAAAACAGCGAGTTCTTTGATGAGAAAGAAAACCACAAAGACAAGAAACATTTAATAAAAAAGAGTTTAAAAACATTGGAAAATTTTTAAGTTAAAATCGATGTTAAATATCGCTAAATATGAAACTTGATAACCCAGTAGGCGTAATTAAAAAAAAGATAGCGATAAATATAGAAGTATGTATTCAAAAAAATCTGTCCTAACTTAATTCGTTGATGTGACAATCTTTTGATGCATAATTTGTACATTTGATTTTTAGTACATATTTGAAATGAAAGCCTACTCTAAAGCTCAATCTTATCAAAGTTACATTTATGTACAGCTAAGAAACGTAAGTCATTATAAAAGGTTCATATCGAATTCTAAAACCGGACAAACAAAAATAAAACGATGTTTTGTAAAGTGTGCGCTTCACACGATCCTTGAAATGCCGGTACCTTAACTTGTGTTCGTACAGCATTACTCGTGACCAGGGTGGATTGTCGTAATAGCATACACGCGCCGTGTCTATCGGCGGTACGAGGAAAGAGGGCATAGAAAACTCACAGAACTGCATCATCCAATCAAAGGGTCGAATCGACTAAGACTAGATGGTGGGAGAAACGTAGGGATTGGCAGACGACTACGATACATGTTTGTAGAAGGGGATGTGTTCGTGCTGCGTAAAGCACACGAAAAGGAAAAGAGGGGAGAAGAGAAATACGAAGCAGCGTGCCCGGATATCGTGCATGGAACTAAGAGTCGCTCTGATTTTCAAACAAAAAGTATGTATATATATAATTTATATATTATGTTTATATACAGTAAAAAAATAAATATATATTGAAGTATATAAATCCCACTGTTCTCTTCGTCATCGTACATCTAAAATTGTAGCATCATCGCGAATGGACAGTCTCAAGGTAATCGTCTCATATTATCAAATGCTTTTATCAAATGAAATGTAATATCTCATTTCACAAACTTGAATACTAAGCACAACGTATAAATATTAATGGTTATTAATTTCACTAACAAGAATAAACGATATTTTTACAATATTGCTTAAGACGATATGGTGAAATGTAAATAGCATGTATACAAAATTCTACAGATACGATCAAATGACGAAACAAAATCTGTTATTCATAAAAACCATTGTTGTTCGGGCAGCTAAGTGTTATGACTGAAACTTGAAGTGTTTTTTTAACTAGAATCTGTTTGCAACTACTTGCTACTGCTATTACATTCATGACGCTACGATGTGATTTACAATAAACAGTAAGCGACAGTGACGTACAGACGCCAGTAGTCACGAAATGACGATTTTGTTTATTATCCCGCATACACGATTACCTATCAACTTATTACTAATCACGAGGTCTTACAGATAACCCAACGTTCATAACCTATCATATAGACTCATTTCATTTCTCTGGCCTGTCGGGTAAACCATGCCATGAATAATCGTTATATAATTCTTTTGTAACACGTATTAATTTGATCATATTGAGTTACCAGAAGCATTTTCGCTTGCCAAGACGAAACGAAATTAAATAGATGTGAAGTAAATAAATTAAGAATAATTAAATGATAATACTAACGCAATCATGAGATACTAATTTAGTGAGATAAGAAATAGGTACTTATCACATTTTGTATAATAAGAGTACTATTAAAGGTTAAATATAAGTATATCAAAAATATTACGCAGAAATTAATGAAATATAGAAAGAACAATATTGTTCTTCGCCAAAAATACATTAACTTTTTACTCATATTCAATAAATATATCGATATCCGAACCTTATTCGAAATTCCCGCCTTTTTCTTCACTTCCATGTTCTTTACTATCTATATGCGCTTGCGTCATAAAATCTGCGAGTCCCGAGTAATATTCATCGTAATGATCACGTAATTACTTGCATCAAGGCATCAATCATAAATGAAAATAAATTTCATTTATGAAACTATCTAACTAATGATTGAATAAAACTGAAATGAAATACAAAAAAGATTTAAATAAATACTGCTAACGGTTTTTATATTTTAATTAAAAGGATGTTATCAAGTACAATGCTAATGGGAATATTTGAAACTATTCCGAACAAGTACGGTTGTGGTTTCCACGTGACATACTATTGCCGCTGCGCGAAGACGCCGCCACAACTTTCTACAATAGCGGCCGAAAGTGTGGATAACCGGCATTTTCGACCATGAATTTCACCTTACAATTTTTATAATAGTAGTCGTACAATGTAATATCGAGGAAAAAATAAACAGTTCCTATCACGGCGCCGAATGACGGTCCGATTTAAGATGAAAAATTACAACGATGTTTTCTCGAAGGTTCGTAACACTACGCGGTATGCTACGAAAGAACAGAGAGGCAGGAGAGACATGGGTATATAATACATGGCGTTGCTCTGCTGGCTGTGCGCGTGGGGTTTTCGATGGAAAGAGAGAACCGAACGCCGACAGAGTCGCGGGCAGAAGGGGAGAGAGGGAAGCAAAGCGAGAAAGGAAGCCTTCAGTGCGGTGTTTATGCACGCAGATCGGTAAACAATTTCAGAGCAACACGTCGACCTGAAACAGATATGTGTTAGTCTATCGATCGTCCGTCAGACACGATTAACCCTCTTACAACGAATTATCGATCAATTACGACATAGAGAGTGAGAGAATAAGCGCGCGCGCGAAAAAGAGAGAATGAGAGAAGAGGAAGGAAGAAGACGGAACGAGCAAGCGAGAGAGCACAATGAACGCGGGCTTGGTTTCGGGCGCCATAATGGAAACCGACAGCGGTAGTGGTGGCGGCAGCAACGGCGGTCGGAAAAATGCGCGGGATGCTCACTTTTCCTAGCTATAACACTGATATTCTAGATAAAAATGGCGTCCATCTTGTGGAAAGAATGCCAAGTAATATGAACCATAGTTTCAACGAAATTTACAAAACCTTGGATACTTATAGAAAGCTTTAAGAGTGCATAACACGAAAACATAATGGAAATGAGCACATGGCGCTAGTAGTTCAGATATCCCGCCCGAATTTCACATTCACATTAACAAAATACAGACGAAAGACAATATTGAATCTGATATTAGCTAGATCGGTAATTATAGACGACATTGTAACAACAGGGGTGATCAACCGAACCGTCGTGCTCGTGGTAGCCACGCGAAATACGATGGCGTCCCTCAGATTACATCAAGAAAACATCGCAATTACGTAGTTATTTTTCCACTCCGAAGTATACACAGAAACGAATGTTTTTTAACATTGTAAAAATACGAAGTCTAATGAAAATGCCGGCCGGCATCCTATCTTTTCTTCCATGCCGTCAGTCGGTTGAAACGGCCACTCGACTGCCCGCCCACCCGTCGTCTATCCATGAAAATATAACTATATCGCGAGTAGAATAGAAATTTATTATCTCACGTTATAAGACACAGATATTTACATAAAATGTGTAAGGAGAAAAATCAGATCGGAAGAATGTTCACGAACTTTCATAGGCTTATATAAATACGACACCGAAATGGTAGACAATGCCGTGATCAAGCAGCGTGGCGCGGAAGCATGGTGTAAGCCGGCGTGTACGTGCTTTCGTGTGTACGTGTATGCTTACGTACAATCGTGAAAAAGGTCGAGAAAGCGGTACTTAAAAAATGAAGTGGGAAAAGCGCAACAACTCACCTCCGCTGGCCTCTTCATTCCTTTGATCTCACACTTCGCGTCTCCGGAAGCCTTGTCGTTCTCAGTCACCTTCTCGACAGCGACCTCGTTATTTTCCTTGCTACTCATGGTGAATCGTGCGTTAAGCAAGATGCCTGCGTGTCTGCTTACAAATGATGAAAAAGATAGAGAAATGTGTACACGTAACAAAACTCCGTGTCCTCGCGCGGCGTCGGTTTCCGGCGAAATGCCCGAGAGAGCAGCGTCGTCAGGCGAAAACCCAAGGGGCAGAGGAGGGGAGAAAGAGGGGAAAGGAGGGTGAGACAGAAACCAACCAGTCAGGAGTGGAGAGTATCGTGTACTGACGACTGTGGCGCGAATAGCGCAAAGCGGACTACTACCCGGCCTCAGCTCGCTTCTAGCATATCCAACCTGGCTTTGTTCAAAAATGAAGATGGCGCGGGTTTGAAACTCGATAAATGTCTGATTGGTTGAAATCATAATATCCTTTCGCGACGTGCCACTGCACCTAATTGGAAAGGTTATAACACTACATAATCTTTTATTATTTCTTATAAAAGTTTTCCACGTAATCCATCCACTTGACGTATAAATAAAATTGAATCTTGCGGAGGACGAGGGGTTCGAGAGTTCGTGGCCTGAGTTTACCGTCTGGTTCGAGGCTATGTCGCTCGATTCAAATAACCTTTGGTGTACGAAACATTTAGATCTTTTCCAACATTTCCTTTGTAAAGAAATCGAAATATATATAAAGAAAAACCAAAATTTTAGATGAAACGAATAATTATTTCTGTATACTTTGAAAATTATTACTTTAAAATGTATATTGCAAGTAACATATTCTAAAGATCATGGCGGGAATTATCCTATAGATAAAAGAGCCAAGCTTTTTGAACGATGCAGACGCACATCTGTCACTGAAAATTCGACAATGAATTGTTGTTTCATTTCTAAGATTTTTATTTGTGAAAGATATCTTACAAATATGTTAAATATGTACGAACTTTTTCATATTAAACTAGAACAAAAATGAATCCAATGATCATTACAAGCCGATTTAATTAATTATTTAGAGAATTACTATTCATTTGTGTAAGAAATTACACGATAAACAGAACATTATACATCAACATCATATTTTTTTCTTTTATACGTTAAGCAATATTTTTTAATCTTGATAATCCTTGAATATGTAGAAGAAATTTTACTTTGCTATAATAAACAATAAGTCGTGAAAAATAAATAAATTGATTATAAAGAATAACAGCGAAAGAAATATTATAACATAATTGCTGTTATTGATTGAGCGTCTTATATATTAAACCAATTTTGATGCCGGCTATTAATGGCGTATATCCAATATGCAATCGAAATTTTGTCTTTGAAAGTATTAAAAACAGTTATATTTGTTTTTACTATGATTTTGCTTGGAAGGAATTTTGTAAAATAATATCACGTTAAACATTACATTAATACTTATATCCTTTAATTAAACAAAGACAATAAATTTTCGATTTTGTATAGTGTATAATATTTGCGCATGCGCAAACATATATATATATATATATATCAATTTCCGGCAAAGATACATTTCCTTTTCTTTCTAAACATTCAAGATGGTAGGTAAACTTTTAATTGGATATATACATAATTTATCCATGAATTCAATCATAATCTTATTGCAATATTACTTTTAACTCTAAATTTTACAACATATATTATATTTGTGAAAAATTAGTATAAATATTCTATGGTTTTTTTTAGACAGAAGTAACAGTCGTAATAGTACTAACATAACCTCCAAAAGTGACATTTTATTATCGTTTTTTTGAAATAAATAGAGAATTGATCGATATTAATAAAATATTAATAAAAACAATAATTTGAAGTTAAAAGAAATGAAGGGTTAATTTAAGTCCTATCGTTTTTGTTGTATATCTGGAAGTAAGTGAATAGTATGGTGCCTATTTCAATGATTTCAGGTAAATGTACCGAAGCAAAGACGCACTTTCTGTAAGAAGTGCAAAGTGCATAAACCTCACAAAGTGACACAGTATAAAAAAAGTAAAGAACGTCATGCATCACAAGGTAGAAGACGTTATGATCGTAAACAACAAGGTTTTGGTGGACAGACGAAACCTATATTCAGGAAGAAGGTATATTTTTAAAATATTATTTGATTTGATATTAATTCTATTAATACAGTTAAAATTTTATGCTAATTTCACGTTTCTTATGTAGGCAAAAACTACCAAAAAGATTGTCTTAAGAATGGAATGTACAGAGTGCAAATATAGGAAACAAATCCCTCTTAAAAGATGTAAACATTTTGAATTAGGAGGTGATAAGAAAAGAAAGGTAAGTATATTGTATGTAATTCTTCCAAAATATTTTATGATATATGTATATATTAACTGATTCAATAATGTTCTTTTTCCAGGGACAAATGATTCAATTCTAGGATTATGTATGAAGTTATGTATGTTAACTTTCTATATGTATTTAATAAGAAATGAAATAAATCTTCTGGAATTTGTATAGTTGTTTATTTTATTAACTATGTTTTATAACGCAAAAATATTTCACGTGTTCAACAGATGAATATTGTTAAGTATTTAATCTCCTTTATTCTTACCATTATCTGTAGATTTCACCTTAGAAGCTGTTTGCTGGGAATCACTGTTAATGTAAGACATAATGATGGTGTTAATGACTTCAATAAAGGTACGATATCAAAAATGACGCACAAAACAAGTTAATAAAATTAGAAAATGTTTCATTGCAAAAGGAATTATTATCCCATATTATTTCTATTCATTTTTTCATATTTCAAAATATACATTGGTTAATTTTTATTATTATATTTTATTATAAATTTGAATTTCAGTTATTAAAATATTAGGACATTTTAAATACAACTTACTCTAAAATAGATGAATCCAATCCTTCTTGTTCCATCTTTAATTTGACAGCTTCTTTTGGCACACCAAAATGTACCATCTTTAAGTATTTTTCATAGCGTGGGTCTTTGTTCACTGGTTGCTTTTCAGCCTGTGTATCTTCAGGCTCATCTGCTTTACTATTATCAGGTTCATCTATTTTAGGTGTACTTTCTTCCTCGTCTTTACTATCTTTATTTTTTATAATATTTTTTGTACTTTGATCTTGTTCCAAGACAGGAACAGATGATAACTGTAAAACATAAATAAATTATCAAAAATTATAAATAATCTTCTTAAATAAATTCACTTGTATAAGTTACTCAAAATAATTAATAATTACATACCCAAGACTCTAAAATTTCTAGTGAAGCCTCTATCCTCTGTAACTTGTATTCAAATTCCAATAATCTTTCTTCGCATGATAGAGTAAATTTGTTAAGAAATGTTACAGTATGCACAATAAAATGATTAATGAAAGAAATTGTCCTTTTCTGATTAATTGGTGGAACCTGGCAATAAAAATATAAGACATAGAAAGGTGTAAAATTATCTTATTATGAATAAGCAGCAGAAAAGAAAGAATGCTGAAATCTAATGTCTGCACCTTTGTACAATCGATAGTTGGCTCGATTATTGGTATTTTGTAATCATTCATTGTACGTTTCAGATGTTATTTCTTGCGTTTGTTGTCTAACTGTCAAACGTCATGAACTTTTAACGCATTGCTCCCATGGATCATGTAGGACTCGCGAAAGGATATGTTCACTAAAAATCGAAATCTTTCAGCTATAGCAGAATACATCTCCTCTAGTGAAATACTCTGCGGATAACGTACAAGAGGCGGGGTATTTAAAGTGTATTACATTACAAACTATTTGAAAATTCATAAGTTATAAATACAAGTAAAAATAATTCAAGCAGGGCATGATCAAAATTCAGTCATTACTTTATTATGTGTTAGTATCTTTCACTTTATGTCTATATATCTCATACAAACAGTTGATATACGTATAACGATCTTATAGTTGAATTTTAATTGATAAAAGTATAACAGTCAGAGGCAACGTAATTTTAATTGCAACCTATAAGCTGATCATATAACTGAGATCACATATAAGGTACCAGAGAGAAGATATTTTTTATTAGTAACTATTTTTCAAATTGTAGATATTTTCAATAATTGATTCAATCAGATTTTGATAGAAAATATTATTTGCTGTAAGTCGATAAAACAGAATATGCGCTGATGGTGTGAACAAGAACTTTTTTGTGGTTGTACAGGTTGGATTTGGAGATTGGGTTGGATGTAACGCGGTACCAAACGCGAGTGATCTGTTGTCAGTAGGAATTAACTGTATGGATATTACCGGGAAAATAAATATTTTTTGAAGAATGGAGTCTCCGCCTGACCTGGAAACAGTTTACCAGGCTGTATATTCTTTATATAATAACTCAAATCCTTCGGGGCCAGGAAAAACATCTCAATGGTTGGACGAATTACAAAAATCAGTAAGTTATTTGTTAGCAATCATTTTTGCAATCAATATATACTGCTTTGTTCTTATATGCGTGTACATCTTCCTATGCGAACTATATAGTTATTGATAATAGTACGATGTAAATGTATAAAACTCTCATTGAAAAATATAGACAGATCAAACAATTTCTAACCTTATGTTAAAAGACTTGAATTCTACATTATAATTTTTTAACTTTACTGCATGTAATTTTCATGCAATAAAAAAGATATAAAAATAAGAAGAAAGTTATGATAGTTATTATGTTTTATATTATATATGACTTTTTTAGGTATTTGCGTGGAAAATAGCAGATGAAATGCTGCAGCAAAAGCGAGATGTTCAATCTTGTTATTTTGCTGCTCAAACAATGCGTACTAAAATACAACTATGTTTCCAAGAATTACCTGCAGAAGCTCATATTTCTTTGAGAGATTCTTTAATGAATCACATATCACAAATTAATGAACACACCAATTCTGCTATTGTTACACAGGTTTATATATATTTTTTCTAACATATCAGTTATATGTGTATCTTTTTATATATGATCATAATAGAAAAGATCATTATTATAGTTGTGTCTAGCACTGGCAGACCTTGCATTGCAAATGTCTTCTTGGCAAAAACCAGTTGTCGATTTAATTAATAGATTTGGTGGATCAACTGCTAGCTTATGGCCATTACTTGAAGTAATGACAGTATTACCAGAAGAAGTAAATTCAAGATCCCTTAGGTATATAAAGATGGAAAGAAAATTTAGAATACAATATATTTATAAATAATCTTTCATATACTTGCTTATATTTGAAAATAATTTTTTTTAAATTTGTATTATATTGCACAGATTAGGAGCCAATCGCAGACAGCATATATTACTTGAACTTAATGCAAGTGCAGATACAGTTACTGAATTTTTGGTAAGTAGATTGAAAATGTATTTTTCTATTGTAAGTAATTCTTGTTATATTTCCAGAAAATGTGTCTCAAAAATGGTGGAGAGAATGTACAAATTCGTGTTACAATTCTTAGATGTTTTACAAGTTGGATTGCAGTACATGCTATACCACTTGTACCTACAAGTGATGTAATTATATATACTCTTCAGGTATATATTCTCAGAAATAGAAAGCGATAACTTTAGATGAATTTCAAATGCAGAATTATACCTCGTTGTTTAGATACTTGGAAATCATATGACTGGATCTCAATTACATGAAGCAGCTGCAGATTGTATATGTGTAATTCTCCAAGTTTTGGAAGAAGATAGTAATAGCAATCGGGACAATAATAGTGAATGTAATATACAGCTGCAACAGTTACAGCTATTTCTTTTTACTAGTGTAATGTCCTTAGAACAAGCATACCATTTGTCTGTAGCACATGAAGATATGGACAAGTAAATTTTATTTCTTTTATATAATTAGAGATATAATGGAACTGAAGGTTACTTTAAGTATTTACATAGTCATTGTATCAATTATGTAGATCGATAAATTATTGTCGGATTTTTACGGAGTTAGCGGAAACATTTTTGGAAACCATGGCAAATGGCTGTGCAGGAGGAAAACAACATTATGCTATCAAGATTCTTGACCTTGTCTTAGTGTGTGTTGGACATCACGATTATGAAGTGGCGCAAATAACTTTCAATCTATGGTACCGTTTATCCGATATAATTCTCTACCAAAAAAATAGTGAAGATCTATATGCAGTGTTCCGTCCTCATATCGAAAGATTAATTGGAGCATTATGCAGGCATTGTCAAATGGAACCAGATCATGTATGTAAATATAATATTCGAAAGTATATTTTTTTTGAAGATATTCTATATGTAATTCCTTTTAACAGTTGGGTCTGGTGGAAGAGGGAGCTGGTGGAGAAGAATTTGCAGATTTCAGAAATCGTGTTTCAGATCTGATAAAAGACGTTGTATTTGTAGTTGGAAGCAGTCACTGTTTCCGACAAATGTTTTCATCCCTAACGGGTGGACCAGGACCACAAGGTCAACCTAATCATGTACCTACATGGGATTCGACCGAAGCTGCTTTATTTGTAATGCAAGCAGTTGCAAAAAATATTTTGCCGTAAGTTTTTAACATAAAAATTCGTATGTACGATGAAATTATTCTTTTACTGAATAAGATTATTATAATTTGACATTTATTATAATATTCACTTACAGAAAAGAAAATGATGTAGTGCCCAAAGTAGTAGAGGCTATTTTAAATTTACCAGAAAATACTCATATAGCTGTTCGTCATACAAGTATACTTTTATTAGGAGAACTTTGTGAGTGGATAGAAAGTCATCCACAGTCTTTAGGTAATGTTTATAGATAATTATAATTTTTGTCTTATTCCTTTCATTTCATAATTTGAAACTAATATTGTAGAACCTGTTTTAAATTTTCTTTTGACTTGCTTAAGTCAAAAGGGTTTGGGAAGTGCAGCTTGTGGTGCATTATTAAGTATATGTACTGCTTGTCCATCACACATGGCTTCACACTTTCCAGGATTATTACAAATAGCACGTTCTCTTGACAGTTTCGCTATCAGCAATGATGCCGCCATTGGTTTACTTAAGGGTAAGATAAAAATTTATTTATGTAACAAAATTATAATATGATATAATGTAACATTTATTGTTTGAAAACAGGAGTGGCAATAATCATGTCCAGTTTGGGGCGTGAAGAACTTACGCAGGCCATGAAAGAATTATGTTGGTTTCAAGCTAGACCTTTATGTGAAATTATGGAACGTAGAATTCCAATTGAAGTAGGAACAAAGACTGACCCTGTGGTATGGCTAGACAGATTAGCCGCTATATTTAGGCATACTGACCTGGACCCTCCAGTTGAGGATCGTTTTGAACCTCATCCTTGTCAAAATGCTGTTACTGAAGTGCGTTTTATGGTTTACAATATGATTTACATAATAATATATGACTCTCTTAAGACACACTCTTTATATCAATTTTATCTTTATATATAGATGTGGCCCGTATTATCAAATGTATGCACAACATATCAAAATGATGCAAAAGTAATGGAGAGATGTTGCCGTTGTTTAAGATTTGCTGTTCGTTGTGTAGGAAAACATTCCGCCCATCTTCTTGAGCCACTTGTAAAACAGGTATCTGTAGCAAATAAATTCTAGATTATAAAACTTTATTAATGGTTTTGGGAATTTTCAGATTGTGCAATTGTACGCAGCTCATCAACATAGCTGCTTTTTGTATCTTGGTTCAATATTAGTTGACGAGTACGCCATAGATTCGGAATGTGTCCCTGGTTTATTGAAAATGTTGGAAGCATTTATTGGACCTACTTTCAATATCCTCCAACAACAAGATGGACTAAAAAATCACCCTGATACAGTAGATGATCTGTTTAGATTATGTGCTAGGTATATACCTTTTATTAATAACACAATAATATATTTATTTTTCAAATGTAAAAATATCTTTATTTTTAATGGTAGGTTTCTTCAAAGAGCTCCAATACCTTTCCTGTGCTCGGTTGTTATAGAGAGTATAATTGACTGTGCCTTAATGGCCTGTAGCTTAGACCATAGGGATGCAAATGTTTCAGTAATGAAATTTTTTTATGATCTTTTGCACTGTGGTCGCAACAATGAGGTAACTTATAATGAAACTTGATATTTTATAATTAATAGCAATAAATTTTTATTGATATTTTTATTTTTTTCCAAGAATCGGACGGATTATACAATACGACGGGAATTAGTACAACGCATATTAAAAGAAAAAGGACAAACTTTAGTCATAAGGCTTCTTCATGCATCAGTGTTTTCATTATCGTCCTACATGTTATCTGATGTAGCAGATGTTTTTAATGAACTTTCTGTAACTAATAGACAAGTAAGAACACTGATTCTTAGTAATTTCTGCCTACTAGTTGATTCATTATGTTTACAATTTAAATTAAAATTCAATTAAAATTAACAATTTTAAAATTAAAATTTTATTTGTCTTTAGCTACTATCCAAGTGGTTAGAAGAAGCCATTAAGACTATGCCATCACAAAATGCAGGTGGTTCTCCTACAGCACAACCCGAGCAGCTGTTTGAATTTCATAATACGGTTGTAAGGTATATCAAATAATTTTAATAATTTTTAATTCTGTCTGTATTTGAAGTACAGGAATTTCACATAACTTTTCTTTCAGGGCGGAAACACCAAAATCGATAAATCATGCCTTACGCAATTTTGCACGTTTGTATCGCTGATACATTTTAATGTAAAAATTAAGACTAAAGATAACAAAATTGTAAACAGCAAAGATCTTCCAGGACCCTCCATTTGAAGGTATTAAAGAAAAATAATTATTGTGAAATGGTAAGTCTATGCTGTAAAAATGTATTAGTGAATTTTTAAATACTTTGTATTTGTTTACTATCTACACATTCCTTCACAAAGTATGTAAAACGGATAAATATAAGCCGACCATCTTGTAATATGTGTTTCTTAATTTTACACACAAACATTGTATTTAATAACTTTTTTTAACATATATATTTTTGCCATAAAAGAACGTATTAAATATAGAATTTTACACACTGCTCATTTATCAATTATTTATGTTGCTATTAATATAGTTTTATTGCATTTGTTTCCTATAATCTTCGAATATATGATAACTATCAGAAAGAATATCCGGATTACCTATTATATTAGGTATGTATCTAGTCAACTATTTGAAATAACATTACGCATACTTTGTAGATAAAGTGCAGGTAGTAAACACTAAAAAATCAGAGTGATATATATTTTTGCTTTCCGTTTTATTTACACGAACAATCCCATAATGGAATACTATTACATTACATAAAAAATATAAAAGATATGGTATTCGATTTGACACTCATTAAAATATATTTTACAATTATGTTTTTAATGCTTCACGACTTTTCTTTATATGACTATAATAATATGGAGAGCAAGCAACAAACTTTGCAAAAGGAATTTTAGTAAACATCTGAATAACATGTTAAAGTATTTAAGAATAGATTAATAATATTACAATGTAAATCATCTTGTGCATACATGTTGCAAGGAATGAAACATATGTACGAATTTTACATGATAAAACTTATTCACATTTCTGTATCTTTTTCACATGTTTCGCGAAATATAATTTTATATACATGTAGATCACGTCTAATGAGATCTGTTATGTGATAATGATTATTGGGAAACAAATTTGTATCCTGCATTCTCATTGTATGAACAGACATTTGAAAGTAAAGTGTTCAATAGTTCTAAATCATGTTAATGTTTCTATCAATTTGTCGTGAAATATAATTCTAATCACGTGTTTTGAAACAAAGTGGCACATAATGGTGCAACTCATACAATGAAAACATAAATAAAAACTATATACATTTTACACAATGGTTACCTTGTACAAATAATTTACATAATTAACTTCTTATAAATTGTTAATGTACAGATAAATTAATGAAAATAAGCATTGATATTAATAAGAAAATCAATTACGATGTAAGATGGAAATAATTAAACTGTAAGAATATTTTAATGATGAGCATTATTTTTAGTATTGACACCATTATTTTTAGTATTTATGCAATTATTTTACTTTATGATATCGAATTTCTAATACATACCGGTCAAAATTCTTTCTTCTATTTTAAAATCACGCGTAACTAAAATGATAATAAAGAAGTCTATATAATAAAACAAGTATCGAAATGACTCACGATCAGTTTGACCAATGACTATTAACGTTACACAAATAACTGTTGCATTCTCTGATGAATATTTCTGACACAAAATAAATATAATACTCAGATAAACATCTTAATAATTAAATAAGTATCGACGAATATCAAGTTTTAGAATTTAATTTTTTATTGAATGAGTTGATATGTTATTTGATATAGATTTTACGCTATAAAAAGATAATATAGATATAGGGTGTATGTCCGGTACTAGAAACAGGTATTCGATGGTTCTAGCGATACTCTTATGATTCAGGTTCGGATGCCACGTCTTCTCGAAACATTGCTAACAATCTCAGGGTCTGAGTCACTCAGTTGCGTTATGAGTCACACACAGTCGAACCTTATTAGCTGAAGAATTGGTTTCTAACAAAGGAATGTTGTTGTCGAATAAACTAGTTATACAGTTGATAAATCTTTGCCATCTGTATTAGAATTTTGGATGTCGTTCTTGATCGATTTTGATTTTAAAGACTGGAAGTAACTTTGCAAACAAATGTAAAGAAAAAATACTATAATATCAATACAATACTATAATATCGATTCTTTAAATTTTGTATCTTTTAAACGTAGAAAGGTAACTTTCAAGAAAACGGTAAATATAATAATCACGGCAAGCTTAGCTTTATCACATCGTAGAAATGTCATTTACAGCGTACTGTTTCATTATAAGCGCCGATGTACAACGGCCACTAGCACCCACATGTACCATGTATCAATAGAAGGACTTTAACTTGCTCAATCATTGACTGATGAATACCTCTATATGCATACACATACCAAGGCGTATTGTTAACTAATATCGTGTTCCATGTTACCGTGCTACCATTCACGACTTTCTCTGATACGATATATTGTGACTACTTTACCCAGCGTTGATTCGGTCAACACGATTTCTCGTCAGCTAGAAGAAGACAAAGAAAGAATGCGAAAGCTATGAGTGCAGGTCATTTTACCAACGAACTGGTTCGACGCCTTCCTAACTGTATATGTTTCTCGCAATAGAGTTTCAAAACCTTCTTTTGTGTATATTATAATTCCTTCTTCCCCTACAAAATAGATTTGTAGAAACCGTAATTTACTTCTAGACTAAAGCAATAATGTGAACCGTTATGTCTCTTTCTTGGATTATTCCCCCATTAACGTTTGCTTGCTTTAACAAATACTTCACTACAAAGGAAGGACTCGAACGAACTCGTTTACCTTTACTAGGTACCGTTTAACATACAAATCGCTAACATTAAGGGAAAATATTAGACGATACAAGGAAACTAGGATACAAGAATTTTCACAACATTAATCGCATTGTATTATAATCTTCTCAAATATATCCATCGTTAAAATATTGATGATAACAGCTTATTAAATGATCTCAACAAAGGAAAATTGATTCGCGATTCAATGTAAAGTACATAGATTCTACCTATTGTGGCAATAATGATGTTATCCAACTTTTTCCTTGCCGACCTATGATACTAACATTTGCTCATGCAAGATGCAGCACGAAACTATCGCTAAATTCACCATCTCTCATCGACGGCGACGGGCAACGGCGCGTTGCTGGGCAACCAGACAGTCAGACTGCTGTCTGCCGATCTTCCAGGGGCGCGGAAGGCCGCGACGAGACGAGAAGAGTAGACGGGAACGTAGAGGAGAGAAGAATCGAACAGAGATAGTACGAGAGAAATGAAAGGGTGGGGGTCACTGGGTGTAAAACAGGTGTAGAGGGAGTAAGGTCGTTGCTGGAGGGGTAACGCGACCATTTGACCGTAGGACGAGAAGAACGAAAGCTCTACCACGAAAAAAAAAAAAAAAAAGAGAGAAAGGGGGATGGAATGAGAAAAGGGTAAATGTGTATATAGTAGAGTAGAGTAGAGAGTGGAGAGTAGAGAGAAAAAGTTTCAAACGGGTGGTGCGTAGTGGTGGTATTCGACGTCGCGATAGTGGGGGAGCAATGGCACGAAGGTGCAACAGAGGGATCGGGGTAAAATTGGTGGGAAACGGTGCGGCGTCAGGGGCGGCCGGGCTAGACGAGTCGAGGTCAGTTATCCGCCACGCCCGACGCCGACGCCGTCGTTCTGGCGCACCGCATTGCATTTTCGGCGCCACTGCTGCCGCTGCGTATCACTGCATTACCAATGCTCTCTTTTTTCCTTCTGCTTTCTTTTCTTCTTTTTCCATTTCTCTCGCTCCTTCTTATTCTAACCTTCCCTCATCATTCTTTTCTTCTCCTTTTTCTTTACTTATTTCTTTCCGCACTTTCCTTCATCCGTTGTTCCAAGAACGCGCGTTACGAGAATTTCTCTTTTCTACCTTTTTGCTCTCTTTGTACCTTGCTGCAGGTTTACTGCCTACCTACTTGTCTATCGCTGACGCCTAAACTACGGACTGCATCACGCTTGCGCAATTCGCATAGTCGTTTTGCGGTGGAGTAAACCGGGCAGGGGCAGGGCTTATCGTACGAAATTTGTGGCTCTCTGTAATGAAAATGTTCATTCTAGCAAAATCTTGTCGTTTAAGTCATATATCTTATCGTCCTTGAACGTAAACTTTGAATATTCTAAGCCACAACGAGCGAGGAGAAAAGAACGGAGCACCCATTGTACATTGTTTGTGCCTATGCGATAATTTTTCATTTTTAAGATATCGTATAAAATAAATGTTCACACGAAATATTCGACTCGTTATAGGAAATATACGCATCTTTGTTTACGTATAGAACGATAATTTAGGAACATACACGGATTTCCCCGTTCGCCTGTATTGGAAATGACTAAGTCGTGGCAAGAAAGGTATAAGATCGTCAGAGTATTCACGAAATGGTTAAGCTTGTCTCGCGGTTGTCTGACCGTCTAGTCAGACTTTGTCAGGGTCGTTCCAAAGAACGAGCATTGTGACGATCGTTTCACGTTGCACTCGGGCTTGAAAAAAGTAGTGTTAATAAGATAAGGTCGCTTTCTACCGTCTCTTGTGTATGTCTATCTAAGTATGTTGCAGCATTTTTGCGACGAATAAAAGAAATAGAAGCTATTCAGCCTACATTCTGACTGAAGTATTATAAAAAATTAATTCCTTTAGTCAGTATTAGTAGCGTAATTTCTCAAAGAAATAATTATCCTTGTATTAGTGGTTCTAGCGGAGATGAAAGAGGTCTTTGTATTGTATTTTCTTTTAATTAAATAACACTAACAGTGAATCGTGAGTGGAAATGCGAACGGTGACTGGTAGAAGGCTTTATGCATAAGGATGATGTCTGTAGGCGAAGAATAATAAAAAGTATCGAGTTAAACGTCTCGGTAGAGAATGAGAACCGTAGTAAATTTTTTCTTTTTTTTTACTTCAGAGTTTAGCTGGAATCTAAATTTCGCTCGTTTATATATATATATATATATTTTTTTTTTTTTTCGTTACCTTTCCCCAAAATAACCTTTTAAATAATTTTTTTAAACGCGTGAAGAAATTTCGTGGCAGGGAAGCAACGAATAACTTGTGGAGAATTTCTTTCAGCTTTGCAGAAATTAATTACAAATTCCAAACGTCTCTGGACTCGTTAAAATTAACATGCTGCTTCCTCGATCGCTTTTTTCCACTTCTTTCGAACTGCCCCACTTTTCAACAAAAGAATTTTGCCATTTTATTTTAGTAATTTCTCCTATAACTAGACAGTTACAAGAAACGTCCAACTATACCAAATATACCAAAATCTCGGTTCAACACCCGAAGATTAACCACTCCGCCGTCAGGGAAATATATTTCTCGCGTATGTTTTTAGTACGGTCAGCTAGTTCGATTTAGTGCTATGTTCGCGGGAACGTGCATGCGTAGCAGTCGCATATAGACAAAGTTGCACAGACGAGAAGAGAAGAAAAAAAAGCATAATACACGAACGCGTGTAACGACGTTTCACTGTGCGACATGGAGGAGCGGCTCAAAGGCATGGCGGCACGATGATCGCGCTCAAACGCACGACAAATTAACTCCCGGAGAGACAAGTGTGTGCACTTGACTTTGAATTATCCGCTTAAATGGTGAAAAAAAACACACCTCGACCGATACTTTCCTTCGAAGTTCATTTTATCGGAATGAAAGTTTTCATATCATTAATACAAGCGTTGCGCTGTAGCTTCGCGACTGTCGAATTTGTTCCAACTCATTGATGCGAGATGTGACCGATTATCGAGGTAAACTTCAATTATGTTTTTGTCGGGTTTTCAATGTTTCGCCGTTGTATCGTGATATCATTTTATCTGACGTCGAGAACGTTGCTTCATTATCAAGATGCTATTGAAATACACAGTAGATGAAATCTTAGCACGATATCGATGATAACACTTTAGTATAAACACGATCATATGTAGGAGTAGGGTGCGTTGATTGATGAACACGGCCCTGCAGACAGTAAGTATCCCTTACCCCCACCAGCGTCGGGCTAACCACCAAACCCTCACCACATCTTCCATCTGCTTTGGTACGTTATTGGCACCGGCTGATGGCCGATGCGAATTTACTGTGGCTCGACAGAGATAGCAGGCGGAGGACGCTAGGAGGAATCGAGATAAAGCACGGAGAGAATCAAGAATAATGAAGAAGGAAAAACAGAGAGGAGTAGAGGAACGTTTTGCACGTCTTCCTCGCGGTACGTTGCTCCGAAATAGAGAAAAGGATCCGAAAAGAAATTCCATAGGATGAAACAATGGCAATTTAGAAGAAATAGGATTCGCGACAGAGGCCGTTTTACGAAATTTCGAATCCCATTTGGGTTTTCTCTTACCAAATTACTTACTTGCGTTAAATTTTTGCTTATTTCGTAACTTGTGCAGCAAAATTTTTGGAGAAACGTAAGGTAGAAAGATAAATAAAATAATTGACGGATATAGATATGTACGTACGTATATAGATTGCTTACCATATCGCGCACCGCAATTTACTGCATCTGGTAATAGATTGGTAGTTTCCAGGTTAAATAATTGCCTAATGTACAAATCAGCTTTGATTTGCCATTAAGCAATCAACGAGATTGGACCGAGTTCCTTTTGAACCTATTTACTGGAAAATCGACCTAGAAGCGCGATCAAAGAGCAATGAGGCCTCGTTCGCGTTTGTGTTCCGCTCGAGGGAAGTAGATGTGGCCTACGTTTGATCAGCCGTCGATATGCAATTTCCATTCGACTCGTCATTGTTTCGGCAGAGTGATAGAGTAATAGCTAACGATCGGAAGGGACATTTGGGTTTATGCATTATTTCAACCGGGCCGTATCCAGATGTCTTCGGCCTGTGTCGGAGATAGTTGATTTCATTACTGCGATGGTGAATCATCGATGAATAAAGCGTTGAATCGGGCTAGCATAACAATGAACGCGTTTGCATGGTTTTTTACGGCTTTTCCGATACCATTCCTAGTCGTCGACATACAAAGTTAATGGACGTTTCACTGACACTTCCTCTTGTTAAAATTCTAGAAGATTGCATTCATCGTGGGGATATAGGTACGCATAAATATGCTACCTTTTCCTATATAAGTCGTCGGCAGAATGGCCGAACAAAATATTTCTAGATACGCTCGATGTACACAGACCGTTCCACGATGAAATGTATCCTTGTAGTTTAACGAATGCCGTCCTTAAGAGGGAAAGACAGCGATAGTACACGTAGAGTCGGGCTCGGTGACGGTATTGCTCGCACGAGAATCGTCCATAGAAAACGTTCGGTATCTCTTTCGCGACAGCTTTACCCTCGCCGGGTTCTATAAGCACGTTGTAAGACCTATCGTTCACGAATATGGACGCATGTACCGACATGTTTGTATAAGTCGTTAATCTTTGAGAAGTCCGATCGTTTCTCAGAATATAGAACCTGTCTCTCGTTCTCGTATCGCGTCTCTCGTCCGGTGACAATAACTATTCGTATTTCCATTTGGCTGTCCGACACCTAACGAACGTAGAATGTTATCGAGCTCCGGAGGAGTCGTATGAATATCTGATCTCTGCAGAGAGTATTCACACGATACTCTCTTACCGGTATATTATGGCGACCTGTCTAGTAATTACTAAATGACACCTCGGTCGGATGATATGGTTCTTCTCTGAAAGACGACACAGGTGTTAAGGAGAAGCCGAGCTTGAAAATTTCACGAGCGAGAACGCAGTGGTTGATTCGCGATGGTGATAGTGCATGCACGGTGTCGAAAGCTGGATAACGGCAGTACGAACGTTGCATGTAATGTTTCATGCATTGTGCCAGATCAGTACGATAATAATCGTTCGAAGTAGACTGGCAGCCAAGCAGTCCAGCGGCAAGCAAAACGCAAGCAGCAGCACCCGCGACGAGCTATTCGTTCGGTTCGTTCGTCGGGTGAAGGACCCAGTCTCTCCCTCCCTCCTTCTCTCCCACGTTCCCCTTCCACGGGAAATGATCGTTCTCTCCATCCAGCCTACGTGTGTTTCTCTCGATTCCCTTTCTTTCTTCCTCCTCGTTATCCCTTTATCCCTTTCTCGCTTTCTCTCGATACTTCTCTTTCCGTCCGTCCCCACTGCAGGCCCATCCCCTTGTCGCCTATCTGCCTCCAGTCATCCTCGCCCTCTCCCCTCGACACCCCACTGGTTCGTCCTCCATCACCAGCCATCTCTGCAATTCTACTGCCGCAGTCCATGCACATCAAACGATACCACCTGGTTTCTCAAATTGCGACGTCCACCGGATCCAAATGAAATTACATGCAATCCTGCCAGACCTCGCTAGCTTTTTCATTTTCTTCTCACTCCTGCGAGAACGAGAATTTAAACACGTTCGAACTAACGGTGAAGATTTTTCATGGTTTTCGCGATTTTAACTGCTAGTGCTTTTTACATTTTATTCGAAGAATCCCTCGAAATTCGTCGGAACTTTCTTTGCCAATGCTTGGAATACTTTCATTTGCTAGTGGCTGTGCTAACAGAACCATGCAACTTCTATCTTTCCTAACGAAAATATCATGGCATCTCATAATTGTGGTAATTTTGTTCACGTTTAATAATCAATAGCTTTAAAATCAACTCGAGATTAATCTTCCTTCCACCGCCGTTGCATTTATATCCGCGACCATTCTCTGTCCACAATCACATCCTAGATTATCGATTTCCTTTGAAATTCTCTGAAAGTGGATCTCTGGTATCCTATACTTTTGTAGTCACTCGATGTTTCTGAGTGGACAGCTGTAAACGCGTGGTCGTAAAGTTTTATCGTTAAATGAATTCAGTTGCACGGATAAATATAAGGCTTTTAAGGTCTCGATCGTCGCGTGCTGCATAACGAGACAAAAGAGTTCCTTTGTACGAAACCGGTTCGTGTTGTAAACTAAAAATCCCGTCAGGTCGATTGGCTGATTTATTAATTGATATTCAATGAAAACGTTTTGATTTCCCGCGACTCTTTAAAGAGCCGCTTCTATCCCCTCCCTTTCTCCTCTTCTCTTTGTGTCGAAAGGAGTTTTATATTATTCGCCCGTCCATCGCATACATTTCCATTTACCTTCGATCTCGGAACACTTTAAAAGCTCTCTGATAATTGGACGCGCAATCTTCCCCGAGATATAGAAAGGGTGAAGTAATATCGAAACGATGATACGGTGGTATTACTTTGCGAGCATTGCAATTTCTATGAGGCAAGAAAGAGGCTGGCGCCGGGCGCTTCCAATTGCACAAGATCGCGTAATAATACGACTAAAGACTATGTGCATATATCTGTACACGTATACTGCAGAGTCTTCGGAATATCGAGGCATTAGTGTCGTGACGAAACGAAGCCCTCGAGTGTGCGCGTTCCGCTGCAACAATTTCCTTGATCGATAGTTTTGCCAACAAATAGAAACATTTCCTACGCCTTCCCATTCACGTGGAAATGAAATTCGAGCGTCACGATGTATCGCTTTAAAGTGTTCGATTTTCAAGATTACTTTTAATGTGATGAACAGCGAAAATATATTACTAGAGATCTGACGTTTAACTTCACAAAAATCAATCGAAAGATTGCAGTGTTGTTCCAAACTGGTACATTCAAAATTATTTGAAATGTGATTGCGGTCTGTAGGGAAGTGGCAGTTAGTTTCGGCGTGCAAGGATGTTCCACGATTTCGGAAGAGAAGCTGAAGCGCTAAATGTTGATAGATCCCGCGGGTCGGTGGTCCCGCGACACTTAGACATTCGTAGAGGCTGGGCTGTGAGTTGCACGCACGGATAAAGGATCGACCGTGGCGATTCCGACAGGAATTCCCGATGAGATGGGCGGAAAGTACAAAGGTTCGACGCGCTTCGGCGGTTCTCGGTGCGGTGGGCTTCCGGTCGAATTCGGCTAGCTCCGATCGGCCTCGTGCGCACTCGTCTAGGATCGGGCCGCCTAGTGGGGTCTACATCGTGCAGGACGGGTAGTAGCGGCGCGCTGCGAGACCGGCAGTTTTGCGCCCCGTGCAACGGCCAATCGGCCAGTTCGTCGCCGGCTGTTCGTGAAAGAGGTATTTTCGCACATCGTTCTGCGTCCGCTCTCCAATCGGAGATTCTTCTGCATCATCGTCCACCGATTCTGTCCTCGCTAGTTGTTTCTCTCTATTTGTCGTCCGTCTATTATTCCGCGTACTTTTTCTCAATTTTCGTATTCTCCTTTTTGCACGTACGATTCCTTTTTTCTTTTGTCTCGTTTATTCTCCAAATAACCAATCTATCAGTTTCCCTTCGTAACGTGTTTCATACGATTGATGAGCATCTTCTTCGAAAGTCTATTCAACCATGAATCCGTAAGTGCGTATCATTCGTTGCCACGTATGTCGGTATGCGAGCGAATTGTCGAGTGTTTGGTGACGTGTTAAAACGCGGCCATTTCCACCGGCCATGAACGAGATAGAGAGCGTGTTGCGTGAGATAGAGAGTGAGAGCTTGAAAGACGTCGGTATCTTTGTATAAGTCTGTAACTCGGAATTTCGCAAGTTGATCCCCACTGATTCCCGATGATTTTGATTCTGTTGCCAGAAACGTGCTCCCTTTCGGTTCTATTCTTCTTCTTTTCCTTCTTCTACTTCTTTCATTTTAATTGAAATAGTATGAACGTTAGAAAAAAATTAAAAGAAATACGAAGATGGTCGGTTGTCATACGTTTACGTGCCGGAAGATCAATTGGATGGGAATTTTCGTGGAAAGTTGTTCGTTATGATTTTCGCAGATGGTGTAATATATATTTTGAAAAGAAGTAAAGAGAAAGTAAAAAGCAATGATAATCACAAAAAAAAAAAAAAAAAAAGAAATGACGAGAAACGGATCTTTTAGTACCGGGGGTAAAAGTCGCGTCGAAAATAATTTGCAGTCGTGCCTGTCACGCGTGCCGGCTTTTATGCTGGTTTACGCCGCATTCCGAATTCCGAAACCGATCTTTCGATTTCGAGACCTCGAGGGACAACAGTGTTCAACAGTTTTTTTTTTGGTGATGTCGACCGGAATTCGATAGAAGAAATGGCGATCGATGTGGCGAAAAGAAATGAGGAAACGTCACGTAATAGTGGTGCGCAGCCGATTACCCTGTCGGCTAACCTCGTTTTCGCTGTTCACCGGAAGAGACAAACACGTGCACATCAGTCAGGTAAATTGTTCGCTTCTTTTCGCTTTACTTATTTCATTCTTACGAGCTTGCGATCTTCGTGGCTCTTTGATACCAAGCAACTCCCGCGATAGTATACCGCTCAAGCGTCACGAAAACCGTTAACATGAACCGGCTAACTATTTAAGGAACCAGCTTCAACGGTTAAACGTACATTTTTCGATCATATGTTTTTCAAAGCATCCTTGATTTTCTAGTATGTTCGAAAATGAATCATTATGTTTTTCTTTTTTCCTTTGTGTACACGATAGGTCGTCGTCTATTTTTAGAATTAATCGCGTTACGTTAATCCATGTTCAAACTGTAAACTTGTTTTTTTCATTTGTTTTCTTCTTGTTTTTCTGATTTTTCTTTAACCTGTAAGATTTAGAATTCTGTTATATCGGTAAAGGAAGAGAAGAAATATGGCACGACCGGGTATCTTTCTTTCTTCTTTTTTTTCTTTTTTTTTTTTTTTTTTTTTTTTTTATAGAATTAAAAACATGTGACTTGATATGATGTAAAAAAAGAAAAAGTAAAATACAGAAAGGGGACTGTCCGATAGTAACGCGTACAAAGGACTATTTTACTGCATGATTATTCGCCATACCACTTAACGGTCGTTTCCTCTTAACACTACTCCCCTTTGCTATTCGTTGAAAACTTGAACCACTCGTGTTCTTCGTTCTAACATACAGCACGAATATTGTATTGATTTTACGTAACTATTTTAAATTTAGCAGAAAAGCAAGATACTTAAGATAAAAATATGAGATACAAACCAGTCTTTCGTCTATATTATTTTAACTTCTTTTCTTCAGTCAAAGCTTTATGCTTTTGTCTATATTAACGTATGTTTTTATGCATGCGAAATATCTTTAATCGTTGGTGGTGGATACGAATTCAGTTCTCGGTAAACTAATACGCTAAATGTACCTGTTAAAGTATATCAATATCTGAGAAGTCCGAAAATATAATGTAGCAAAATTTATGTATGACGGGAAAATATTCGAACGTCCCGAACTTTCTTAACCGCTTGTACGCAATTTCCGAAAAACATTAAGATCCTTTCTGGTAACATGAGCTCTATTTCATTATTATTTACTAATCGAGCTCTATTTTTCGTTATTAAGAACTTTATAATTTATCTTGATAATTTCTTAAATCAACGAACTCTATAATACACTTCTTTTATACATATAATCGCTACTTTTCCTGAATGTGAAAATTTCAATTTTTCGAATTGTAAAAATAACGATAGGTGTAGCTATAATCAACAATATCTCTTCGTTGCAGCAGTGTTATTGCAAGTGTCAATATGTATTTAGTAGCATATTGATACGTGTTTTTTGCAAACCGTATAACTTGATACATTTATATGTCTGCATCGAATTTTTTAATATTTGTCTCCGATTATCTTCTTGACGATATCTCTTAAGCTAGTAACGTTTAAACAGAAATAAACCACGAAAGCGAAAAATGTAGGAACACTGGTTGTTCGAGTTCGAAACGAAAGCAAACGATGTTTTTGGTACGTGGCATAACTTTGTTACAGTGGTTAATTAATTGACGCATTTAAGGGTATTCACCACGATAAAATGTGAAGTTTTGTAAGATTGAACAGTCGAATAAGTTAGACTTTTGTCAAAACATTTTAGGCACATAATTCCGTAACTTTGACGCTCCGCTACTGCTCAAATAAAAGAGTCGACAAGTACTGTGTACATATTATCTTTTTCATTGGAAAATCAATATTTTGCCGATATTGATAGATCACGCGATTCGACGATTTCCATATTAGGAACATCATTTGATTCGACGTTCGCACCAATCATGCGATTCATTTGCGTCATTATCAAAGTCAAACTTTAAATAACTCTTTGAATCCTCTCATTTATCTCTTTTACGTTCGGTAACTTCAGGCCGGCAGAGCATTAAAAAAGATTATTTTATCATGCTGGTGTCGCTTCGTGTCTTGCACCTCCATAAATGACTTTTCATATAACTCGTTCGCAATTTTATTTTCCCGAACGAGAGAGATCGGGATTGGAATTTCGGTGAATGTGTCACAAAAGAAAAGCGAAGGAAAAACGAAGAAAGTTGTGGCTCATATTGGCGAACCGAAAGCTGGAGACGGAGCAGCAGCCGGTGAAGGAAGGCAGGCAGGGAAGCAAGCAGGCGGCAGCCGGCGGCCGACAGCCGGCGAGTCAGTCATGTGGGCCGAGGGAATTCGCCGGTTCGAAGGCGTGCGTTCGGTACCGGGACAGCCTCGTGGTATATACCCGACACCAACGATGCCTATAATCGATGTGTCGGTGCGTAGAGAGACGTGCGTGAGTTTCTCTCTCTATCTTTAACGAGTATTCGAAAAGGCCTCTCGTACATGTGCGCGCTGATGTCAACGCCTGGTGGGTCGCCGTGCCCGACGCTGGTTTTATTTAATCACGCTGCTCTGCCCGGCTGCCGGCAGGCCTGTTGCTAGGCACCCTTCTCCGTCCTACCTCCTACCTCCTTCCCTCGAGCGCGGGGCCCTCCGCGATGTGCCCCGCCCCTGTCTGCACCCCCCTCTACTCGCTCGTTTCCCGAACATTGCCATCTCTGTCTGTTGGTCGTTCTGTCCGTCTGTCTGTTCATACATCTGCTTCTGTGTATATTCATATACACGCTTTCTTTCTGTACTGATGTGAATACACACTGTTCCTCACTGTGTCTTTCTACCACGTTTCATATATTACTGGACACCGAGCCGTGGTCATCGGGAAATCTTCCAGTTCGTAGTGAACCTTTCTGGCTGTTCATTTACCTCTCCTTCTCTCAATCTCGTGTGTGTATGTGTGTATGACTCTTTTCTGGCCAGTGTGCTGCAGCTGCTTTCGACGTTCGTGGTCTACCGATTCGTGGTTTCGGGGAGATTGCTGATCTCAGGATTTTCCAATTGCTCTCGCACCGTACTGCCGCTAATTCTCGTTATCGAAGCAAATTATTTAACCGGAACCGGAGCACGTTCCTCTGTGAGACTACTTATTACTCCGTTTTATTCGAATAAAGTTGAAAGACTACGGGGAATGTCGCGCAATTTTTGCAATAACCTTTTAACATTATCTTTCGCTCCTTTTGTGTTCTTTTTAACGGTTATACGATTTCGGTATTTAAACGATTACGCGGTCAATCCTCTTGTGTCCCCATCGCGTCAGAAGTTATTCAAATAGACGTTGCGGGAGCCAATTGAGCGACTCTACTGGTATCAAGCTCGTCCAGATGCGTAACTTTCCTAAGAATGCGAGACAACGATATACAGCACGACCAGAATAAAACGCATTTCTTTGTTCGAATTACATTCTTTCTCGTACATGCGTGCCGTGTACTTGGAATACGCTCCTCACCTACAGAGAAGCTGACCGTAACCAGTGCGATCAGGATGCACGTAGATGAAACGAGTTTCCAAGGAACATCTAATTGGAATGTTATTGCGATAAGGTTACTCTAAGTTTTATAGATCGAAATAATTTGCCAATCTCATAGATCAAAGTTAAAAACGAAGATAGATTCAAAAGTTTGCATGCCTTATTTTAGTACGTAAAAGAATTTCGCACTCGAAGATTAGACGAAAATCGTCGAAAACAAGATAAGCGATTCGCCGGCATCGTCTCGAATATTTTTCTGCGGTTTCGATAGGCGCGTAGACTCCGTCTGGACGAAACGAGCGGAAATGGTATGCGAACTTGATGACGTCAACCATCGTGTTGTAAGAAAGAAAGAAGTAGAAACGGGAAGATAGATTAGTTTAGAGTAAAAGAAAGAAAGAAAGGAAAGAGGATTCCTCGATCTTCTTTTTCTCGTAGCCGGTTTCGTGTAGACGTCCTTGAAATTCGTAAGATCGGAGAACAATCGGCTATGGGCGTCCATCCGTACAGGATGGTCCAGTGGCGCCGACTAGTCTCGATTGCGCCCCTCCATATCCATCTTGTGCTTCGTTAAGGACCCCACCATCCTGGGGGGAGGGAGCAGGTTTAGTTTAAGGTCTTCTCTGTCGTTTGCTCTTTGCTCCTGCTGGCTATCGTTGAACCATTCCGACCGTCAAGGACAGTTCAGTTCAGTGTCGGGTAAAGAGGGTCAGGCACGTAGACGAAAACTTTCAAGGGCAGACGAGACCCCTCGCTTCTCGCTGTCGCGTAAATTCTCTGCCTATGTGTTGTATCGTTCGCCCGCACGCGCTTGTGTGTGTATATGTCTGTCCTCTCTTCGTCGTCGGTGTAAGTGTGGATTCGGAGCCATCGCGCCACAGTGGATTCTCTCTTGGGTGAATCGTCTTCTCTTCGTCTACTTCTTTATGTTGGCTGACTCATCGTCTCGAAATTAACCGATTTCGTACGTTGGTTCGAATGTAATTAGAGACACGGTTCACTTGGTGAATGCCCTGTTCGCCTCCCTACTGTGCGACAGATCGAGCTACAGTGTTCATAGTGAAAGAATCGTTCTCGTCTTTGTGTGTGCCCAATCGTCGACTTCGATTCTGTTCTCGATGTAAGTACGGACGCGTTTATCGTGGGATCGTTCGATCCTCGAGTTTTTGACGCATGAACGTTGAAGCAAGAAATACATTTCTTCTGTTTAATGCTGCTACTGCTCTTGCCACCGTGGCTTGCTAATTTTTCATCGGATGTAATTCTCAAAGAATGCGCGCGGAGGTTCTCGTGGGACCGAAGAGGGAACAGACAAAGACAGCTGAACGATAAAACTACTCGAGACCACTCTCTCGTTAAACGTTGCTTCTCTTCATTTAACGTTTTAAAATTTAACGTCTCTACGTGGCATCCACCCTGCGCCGTCTTCATTTTGCTTCCGACTTATACTCCACTTTCACGCTAGCTTAAAAGAAATAATAATAATCGCCGATTCGCAATGTGTCTCTGCCATATTTGAGGGGATAGTCCGTAGGCTGAAAGAAGCTCGAGTGAAGTACGGAGGACGACGTGTGCATGGAAAGAAGAAGCACCAGGAGAGAACGGCTATTTTTAACTTTCGGCCAACATTTTTTTCTCTCCTTTTCTATGTTCTGAAACATACATCTGCGTTCCTCCCATTGGAATAGCACCAATATATCAGATATAGTATTTCTTCGAATTCCCGTCTGAATTATTAAAATACAATCGTATTAGAATATGTAAGATTTTACGATTGATTTTATCTAATGTTGCCCGACGATATTCAATGGAAATCGCTAATAAAGAGATAGTAAATTCTTTTCATCAGCCTTGTTTCGCTGTCGTTGATAAGCTCTGCTCAAATCTCGAGTAGATAATATGCAAATATCTTATCAGAATCTTGTTCTAACTTTAAATATGTTAGTTTTTTTTTTTTTTTTGAAAGGCAAATGGAACCTTTTCTCTGGCACGTCAGACGTCAATATTGATTTGGAATTAGGATTCGATGTAAAGTTCGTCCTGCTTCTCGTGCAAACTTTTCATTGTAAATTCACGTTACGGTTATCTAAATTCTAGAAGGAAGAAACTCGAGCCACTAGATATGCTTGGTTTCCTGTTAACTCTTCTACTCTATGAGAACTTTGTATTAGGTTAAATTCAAAATTAAATGCGATAACCGCCTACTGCCTATTCGACTGTGCACATGACTTAGAATGTAGCATTAAACGTTTTAGCATCATTTATCATCTCCGATGAAAACCCAAAGGAATATTATTTCATTTCTGTTAGGAATTCCTCGAGAAAAAATATTATCGAAGTTCTATTACAAAGAAACTTCGAAAATGTAAACGATTGTAACGGCAAGGTTTAAAATCGATACAGTCGCTTTTTTCCTCTAAAGTGCCAACGGAAGTTGATAAAGAGCAAGGGGACTCGGATAATGGAATTTCCCACTGTTCCAGTCTCGAGTTACATCAGCAAACGTCCAAAATCGAAGCAGCTTATTTGAAGAGCTACGCAACATTTTCTCTGAACACGAGCTGATTGGTAAACGTGCAACAGGCAAACGAGACACGTAAGAAAGTACGATTCGTGAAAACAGTCGCATTGCCATTAGATGAGTCACGATTCTCGGCGACCGCCTCTGTTGGACGAGTGCATCGGCTTTCTCGGATGCGTATCATCGCGTGTGAGCTGGTCTCTTCTATGGAATCTTGACTCATCCACCGGATTTACAGCGGAAGTTTCTTAACGGTCGTTACGTGGCACGGAGATATACTATAGGGTGGAGTAGAAGAATCGTTGTTCAGATCTACGTGATTCTGTCGCTAGATTTCCGGTAAAGATCGCGTCGAACACGAATAGTTTGCTTTACCAATCATCGGAATTCGACTTCACGCGTTACGTGCGTTAAATTTCACCGGAAGCGTTCGATAGATAGAAGAAAGCTACATAAACGTATAGGTAAACGTATAAGATTCGATATCGATATTGAATGTCGTAATGAGACTATCGTACTGGTTATCGTGGACAGGCTGCAACCGGTTCTGTACTTTGATCGACGGGAAATAATTGTGCGACACGAAATATGAATTCACTAGTCTGGAGATTCAACAACGTGTTTGGGTACTCGAGATTATCGGTGGCGTATACGTTATACGGTAACAATGTCGGAAGGAGTGGCGGCGCGGTGGCGTTGTTGGCATCGATGAAGCCGAGACACGAATCGGGGATTGCAGAAATGCCATTCAATTGGCTAACAATGGATCGATGCATTCTCTATCGAATAACGAGGCATTCAAACGACAACCAGTGGTATTTTCGTGTGGTTGAAAGGGATGGATTATAGCGTGTCCTTTCGTTCCGGAGAAATTCGCTGACTTAAGAAATTCTTCAGAAAAATTTGCGTGTCCAACACATGCATATACTAATATACAATATACTAATTATGCGCAGAATGTTCGTGACTATATCGGTAATCAAAGGTCCGATGACTATCTTTGAAATGATCCATCGTGAGGGATAATACCGCAATTTATATCGAGTACCTCGGAGTAGCTACGACTTTCTTGTGCTACCTATACTAATCGAAAACATCACGACAACGTTATTATTTGAAGTTGTCGCTTAGGTGAAGTCTGGATTAGACGAAGACGAGAGTCTACCGGTGGAATGCGTGTGCGACTTGTAAGAACTTTCTGGTTACATGTAAGGCACAAAGCGAACACATTTACATTCTATACGATTGTGACTATGTTAAGTCGATGTTGACTATCGGCGAGAACTTCGTAAAAGCATACGTTGGCAACGCTCGAGGACAACTTGGGATTTGGCGGTTGGGGGAACGAGAGGTCAAACGGAACAAAATATTCTGAATGTAGAAGTTGGTAATACAGTTTATTCGTGTATACGCGATTAGGTAGATGCCAATAGATTTCATTTACCTCTGGGTCATTACAAACGTTTTTATCTTTTTCGTTAAAGCAAAGCATTGCTATCGGTCACAAGATACTTATCATTGTCCGTATCGTGTCATATATTAGTCATATGATAAATAGTGAGATAAAGGAAAGTAGTTTGAAGAGAATTTATAGAGAAAAAGAGGAACATTTGCGCGTCTTATTGTGTGTAGTGAGGCAAACGTGGTTGCCTTCTTGGTTGCCGGCGTCTGCAACCTTGCCCTCTTCCATCCCCTCCATACACTCCGCAATCCATTCGATCCTTTCCCCTTATCTCGATCCAACGCTGTCGCGGTTCTCTTCTTTCTTCCCTCCCACCCTCTGTCTGGCTCCTTCGCTTTGATTCATCGAAGTCCTCACCCCTCACTCCTTGCCCCGCGATCGTCGACGTTTCCCGGCCTATTATCGTCACTCGTCGACGAAGAACAGGAAAGAGCATCCGAGATGGAGCGAGAGGGGAGACTTTCCTTTACCTCCACCAACGAGTGTAGGAGTTTCAATGTCACGATGCGTCGGCCACTGCGAACGAACTGCTGCTCCACGAATATTACCGTTCGTCCGATTCGGAATAGCTTATCGTCCACATTTCGCGACACTTACTCGTCAAATTGGCTTTCGACTTACTTCGCATTTTTCGTTTCTTTGTATTCTTCTTTTTTTTTTTTTTTTTTTTTATTCGCGAAACGGACTTTTGAACGGTGAAGAGAGATTCCGCTGATTTGGTACTTGAACCGACAGTTTCACTTTATGAAGATACGTTGGAACGTGTTGCGTATTACGAATTTGTTTGAAAAGTGGTAAAATTTGTGCAAATTATCGATTCGGGCGTCTCCGCTTTATCGGCTGCTTCGAGTCTTCATGAATTTATCGATCGTTTCCGAGTATTGACTTGCAAGAGATGTTTCGCCGTGGCAGGTGATGTGAGTTCAAGCATCGAATATAGTGTTACTAGGCGGTGGCATTTACGTGACAAGGTTGAATCGCCGGTCGTCGTAGTGGAAGATCGTAGTTGAGGTATAATTCATATTGGAGACGCAGAACCTAGCACGGTACGCGGATATAAAAGTGTGTAACGTTGTGCAACGGCCGCGAGAAGAGAAATCAAAGTGATCGAGCGTAAATATGTAACGAACAGCGAATAATTGAAGTTCTGCCCCGAGTATCTGGACTTTAATCTTTTTTTATATGTATCGCTGAAACGTTTTTCTCTTTTTTGATGAGAGGCAGGTGTATTTCCAACGTTACTGTTGTTAGACGGTTTATTTACGGGACAGATTAACTGGAATAGCATATGTAATGACAAGTAACGTGACGTAATGACGCGCCAATGCATAACGGCCATGTCAACCACATTAGCTCTCATTGGAAATCGCATGTCGACCGAATTCTAACCTTTATGGATATATAGATTACGATTATATGGATAAATATACGCTAGATTCAGTTAAGAACCCGCGTGTACAATGAAAAATTTGTAAATGTAATTTCATTGATGCTGTAGAATCCTTATCTTCCTTGTAAAGGTAAATATGTATACCTAGGTAACTTGTACCGTTCTCAAACTTTTTCTAACCGCTTTCTCAGATGCATATCTTTCATCGGTTTGTTCGGACGGAATTTCAAGAATGTATTCGACGGTGCTAGCTCGGAGTGAAACCCAAGGAGATATCTCGATGCACCTTTCAGGTCACGTCACGTCACGCAGAAAAAATTTCCGAGATCTAACTAGTTGTTACAATGGTGCATCTGCCCGTCGAGTTTCCTTTTCTCGACAAATCTTGTATACCAGCCTGTAAAGCTTCTCGGGATTTGCTGTCGATCTTTTACGCTATTTTGTCGTTTTCGGCGAATGTGAAAACCGGTGTTTGGGAAAAGAATTTATTATCGGTCTTCCGAATCAAAGGAACTTTTTACGACTACCTGCTGTTTGCGAACAAAACGAAATACCCTCTAACGTTTATACATAACCATTTTGTTGAACGAACAATAACGAACCACCTCATAAATCATAACACCCGTATACCTTACTGCTTCTCCACTTATTTCTTTCAGACTTTCCATACCGATCGAACACTCGTTAACGTTTCTTGCATGCGCTCCAGCCTTTAGTTCAAAATGCAGGACACACCGTCACGACGTGGCGCTACGGTCGTGCAATTTATCCAACAGGATGCTTCAAAGCCAGAGGAAATGCGACTACGTGTCGCTCGCAACGCGCGTTACTCGGGTACTTCAGGCTGTGCCAATTTCGAGTCAGTCAGGTACCTGAAGTAGCGCGCGCTGCGGCGAAACCGGATCGACGCTTTTTTCGCTGCGATATTCAGGTACGACCAAGTCTGAGGAGAGAAAATGAAGAAGGCAGCAAAGAAAAAAGAAGATGAAAGAAACGAAACGAGAGGTGGAAAGAACTGTGGAGGCTGCATGTTAATTGTACTTCATCAGGTGCTCTGGTGAACTCGATACCCGGCACCTGTTGGAGCGCAATTCATATGACTGTGCCCTGCTACCTTATTTCATCATCGCAGAAAAATCCGACACCTTAAGCATACAAAGTACAATTCACCGTTACGTTTTGCTCTTCGTATTTAGAATCGCGGAGGTCAGCGATCTAATCGGACCTTCAAATTTACGGTTAACTTTCAAAATTCAATTCAATTCAATTTGAAATCGAACAATAAACATTGCCCTTATTAGTTAATGTTCATCGACCGCATTGGTTGACAAAGGTAATCGTAACACCGTTGTAAATTACGATGGTTACAACTCGCGCGATGATTACCAGGAACGCGATCAAGTAATCGAATCGTTTTCTTTTTCCCGAGAATTGAGGCTGGTTGGAGGACGACGTGATCGTTATCGCCGATACGTTACAGTATCGTGTAACGTGATTAATGAACGCGATTTAATTTTGAACGCGATCCTCGTTCAATCGGTAAATAAAATTAACCGGCGCCCTGTTGTTAGGTGGACGGGCTGAAATGTTGTTATAGCGCAGAGTATCGTTTCTCTCTCAACGAGCAAAGGAGAGGAACCGTAGCCTCGTAATGTCGCGGACTAATGGGATAATGACGTTATGTGGGGTCGCGTGGCGCGTACCGAGCGAAAGAAACGAGAGACGAGATAGAACGAGAAAGAGGAACCGAAGTAACGCAATTATTCACCTCTTTGCACGGTTCCAATAGAAGCCCCAAAGCGTCGGAAAGTGGCTATTTGCGGCAGATTACATTCTTTTATTTCGGTCAGTAAACTTCCAGTCACGAAACCTGCAATGCGTGCCCGACAAAACTTACTTGGATCAATTGCGGTCTTCGCGTTTTAGTTTATCCTCGATATAACCGTTAGGATAGCCAAGCTTTTTCTACAGCTTTCTATGTTGATGGATTTATATAAATTTTTGTAACAATACGTTGTTTACAGATTGTATACATAATACTGATATAACGTTTCCAGCATGACTTCGAAAAACCTGATGTAACAGAAGTTTCTACTATTCCACCTGCATATTCGAGTAATACAAAGAACTTTATATCAAGCGTCAACGTATGGTGGCCATATTGACATCCCCTCTTCTACGCACACATTTAGTGCACACTTGCAACCTTATCTTTGTAAAGACAAACATACATATAAAAATTGTATAAGTCGATATCAAAAATATTGTTCTTAATAAGTACTATATACTTTGAACGATATAGGAATAATGGAAAGTTCGTAAACGTGTCATAGCTAACTCTTTTCAGTACTTCGAGTTGTTACGACCGTTAGACCAATATATGTACATTACGTGACGAATAAGCTGCCGCATATCGCGATTCTGTATATTTTGTATGCGGAGCACGCCCAACTTTCATTTTTATCGCCGAAAAGGTTAAAACTTGGACAGAGAGATAAGGCATTGAATCAGTGCGGCGCAATACTTGGTCAGTGAATATATAACTAGTGTCCGTGAAAGACACGTCTACACGTACGAAATAAATTAAAGCGGTATTAAGAGTCAATAGACCGTGCAAAACTGTATCAACGAGCTTTAAAAAGATATACCGACAAGTTATATAAAGACTCGTGTCCATAAAAGAGTTTTATACCGTATTTCCGGTTTATTAAAGGCAAGTTATGAACTGCCGCCCTGTACTTAATTTTACGATCTCTTGCTTTACATTTTAATCATTTGGTACTTGAAGCTATGATACAACGAGTCTAACAAGATGATCAATTTCACTTATTCAAGAACAGAAATGAAAAAAAGAAATGTTTCCGCGTAAATTCTCCCGAATTATTAGTACGTTGAATTTACATAATGCATATTCGATCGATCGGATAGCCCTGGATCGATCTGCTTAAAATAGAAAGATATTCGAGGATGGAATTCAAATTGCGAATCGAAACTTTCAAGAAAGCTAATGACGGCGAGTTTTGTACGCGTCACCAGAGGACTAAGTATATGTTTCCACTTTCATCGTTCGCTAAAGGAAAAACTTTCACATGCAAAGAACCTCTTCAAATTTTTGTTATAAGATATATACGCATTCTTACGTAATAGTCGTGAAAAACAAATTGCACGATTAACGACGTAAATAATTTACACCGGCAACGGGGCGTGGAATCAGACGCGTGTGATTCGACGTCCTCGTCGATTCCGTGAAATCACATATCGCAACTGCTCGCGAGAAATCAGCTCGCCGCAGACACGGGAATTGAGCAAAGTTCTATCGTTGTCAGAATCGCTTGTTTTTCTGTAACAGCGTCATAAAAGTTTTGGATCCATTGTGTTGGTTGCATATGAGGATATATATACATTGGAATCGTATACACACTGCATTGGTTCGATTGATAAAAATTGTATTTTTATAAATAATATTGTACATCTTATAACATACATGATTATGAAACACGTTTAATTTACAGATTGCTAGTAGCCGGCTCTTGGTCAACGAAGGGAGCCATCGATAATTGGAAGATCGTCGCAACAAATTTTACAGTATCCGCAGGAAAAATTCATGCGTGACACAAACGTTCTTCCGTTGTAGCGATAAGCGCGCAGTGTCTCTCAACTCGAATACTTGTATCGAATTCTTTAGAACGAATAAAACGAATTAAAAGTACGAACAAAGAATTCTCATTTCATTAATTGTATGTGTGTATGCGCGTATGTGAGTAACATTCATCCAGTTCGATATTCAACACCTATCCTCTTACAGTATTTCTTTACATGTTACATTCGCTATTGCGTGAACAGTCTATAAACGTTCGTAGAATCAGCGATCGTCCGTAGAATCGTGGCATTCGAAAGAAAAAGAAAGGCTTTCAAACGATCGTCGTCGGTCGGCATATCACGATCGTAGGAACGCATCGTTTATATCGATTTTGTGCAACCTTGACTGATAGTTTTCGGATTTATTTTCACGTAGACTATCAGGCCCGACCGAGGACGTCGGACCTCTCTCACACTACGCTCGAAACTCGTTGTTTTGCAGCTCGCCACGCACACAGTTCGCTAGCACGATCAATAATAAATCTCTCTCACCTGAACCGGCTATAAGCACGCCGCGGTGTATTTCCACCGCATTCTACCAAAAATCGTGGAAACATGCTTTACCGTGTGTGACGCTTTGGTTGCACGTTGTACGAACGGTGATAATCGAACCGTGAATTATTGCTCGTGAAAAATCGATGAACAACGTTAACAATTGCATTCTCGTTGGTTCTTAATTACGAAAACTCGATTTCGTCGATGGGCGGTGATTCTATCTCTCCTACTGTGTCGTTACCGAATAAATAATCGCAACACGATCGGCAAGTTGAACGGGTCGAGAAGCTCGATGTTCAGATAATCGAATGTCGCCGCGAAAATACTGTTCACTCGTTGACCTCGGTGTCCCGCGGAGGTGTTCGAAGGCTGCGCCCGAGAAAGAATTTCTCGAAGGATTTTCACGGGTTTTAGCGTACGGTCGTGAACATAAAATCCACGCGACGTGGCTTATGATTTGGTCGAGTCTCGCGAAAGGCAACGAGAACGGTCGAGAAAGGGAAAAAGGAGGACAAAGATTGCCAATGAGTAGGGAAGAGGGAAAAACGAAGGAGACGATCGAGAGAAGAAAGAGATCGACCACCGCCCTTGGTCGACACCGATGAACCAGCGTGTGAGAGAAGCGGAAAGAGACGGAGAAGGGGAAGGCCGTCGTCGGCGTCGGCGTCATTCCCGGCTCCTGCTGCAAGCTTAGTTCGAGGCGGAGGGCGTCTTGGGAGGCTGGAAGGGGTTCCATTTCAGACACTCCGGATCGATCTCTTTGTAGACGGGTCCTCGTCTCTTCACCCTCTCCTTATAGTCGTCGATCACGTCCTGAAATTATTTCAACGGTTCTCCATCGGTTCGCGTCGCTTTTCTATTCGTTTCCTGTGACACGACGACTCGACTTGCTCTCTTGGAAATCGTTCCTTTTTAGCGGAACACCTCGACCAATCGTACGGAGAAACGGTATACACTTTTGACCCTTTGACTATCGACCGCCACTTCAATTGCGATATCGCTCTTTGACCATTGGTACTTTGATTTCGAAGTCTATTAGTATTTTACCTCGACCATGAAGGGTGAGAGAAATCGAACGCGAAGAAAAGGAAGGACCGTTGCGGAACCATGCGCAATACCGTTTCTCCGTTGCGTGGCGAGTTCTGCGAGGTTGATTCCCCCCGCGGAAACTGTTTAACGTAATTTACGATCGTATAAGTTTGGAACAACGAAGCCACGTTAGTGATTTCGTAACGAATATCTGCTTTAAGAGCTGGCCTCTACGAATCATGAGATTCGATGACACACTGGAGCTGATTTGGGTGAAATGGGGAGACGTAAGACAAACTATCCTTGCACGATTAGGAGCCTCGGGGCATATTAGAATAACAATGAATGGCTTACCTGTTTCTTCAGAATGATATGCTTTCCCTTCCAGTACTTCATCATACCGAGAGCCTGCAGGGTACTGACGATGTCGTATGAGTCAATGGCCATCTCCTTGCTGATATCTGAAAAACAATATGCAAAACGGGACGAATGGATAGTGTCCAGAGATTCGAATGTCTCGGACAACGCACGATCTCCTTCTCTGTATCGGCGCTCTTAAAATAACGCGTCTTGTAAAATTAGTGAAAAGCGTGCAAGGCGTGTGCTCCGCGGCCGGTATTGTGTTACCTTTAACAGAGAGTTCCTTGCCCCCGAAATTGCAGAGGTACTGCAGCAAAACGTCCTTCCAGTAGCTACGATACGAGATCAAGCCCAGATCCGACAGGGGTTTTTCGGGCGAGCCAATCTTTTTCTCCACCCTGGTCAATAAGTAACCTGCGCAAAACATGGACATAACGTTTCGTTTTTGTTCGGTTTGTTTGGCAGAAATTTGTTCGTGCGTGATCGATGAGATATCGCGAGGGGAAAGAGGTCAATAAACGGCTGGTGAAACGCGGTGATCGATCTCGAATGTTTTAACAAAAACGACCTACGTCAAATTTTCTGACTTTTTAAAGAGCTACGTGCATTTCAGGGTCTATGTGTAACGAATATTATACAGAACTATTCATGTTTTTGCTTATTGCGGAATAAAAATTTATGTAGTCCTCGTTAAAAGCATCTCCTTTCTCATTTTGAAAAGGATAAAAATCGATTAGAAAGTGTCTTTCTCTTCTATTACGAACCCTCCGATTCGATCGTTAATCGATATTCTCCAAAGTTTATCGTAGAATTTTCCCGAATTTGTACGAAGAATGAAGTAACAACTTCTAGAAACTTGTTATCATTTCCTCCGTAATATTCTCTCGTTACTTGCGCACTACATTACGCCCTTGTGCACGGACCACTAGACAGACTATGAAATTCCAATTGCACGAGATACCGGTGGCCATCGAAGCCGCATAGGTACAGAGACCATGCGCGCGTTCACGTGCACACACATAATATACGTCTCCATCCTGAATCGACGCCACCACTATAAGCCATTTCTGGTGTCAGTGACCGACGAAGGATGAAATGCCGCGGCGCCAGGGCCGTATCGAAAAACATTTCAACTTGGTCTAGGATATGCTATTTCCATTGAGGCTAATTCATAGTAAATGTCACGAATCTATTTATAAAACTAGTTTGTAAGGACGAGAGAAGAAAACAACGATTGACGCGATAATAAGTGCGGCGATTAAAATTCCTAGCGTTTCTAAATGGAGAAGACTCTGGGAACTTGTCGAAGTATACGGCACTGGCGATGTCCGGCTGCTTCAGGAGTCTGGTTGAATGTTCGTCACGCCTCGTTTGTGTCCGATGTATCTTACGACGGTGTAGGTACCTATCCGCGAAAAATCGTCAGAAAGAACAGTCGGAAGAGAGGATTCTCGAATCGATTTCGAATATTCGTGAAATCTCGCGCTGTTCTTCCTTCTCTTAGCTATTGCAATTAGACCATGTCCGTCGATGGTACTTTCGGCGCACGAGAAAGACAAGACGGCTGAACGAATCGCGACACGAGCCGACGTTTAAGGTTTCTCATTCCTCACGCGTGAACTAATTAACTAATTAAATAAATTGCATCGGCGGTACGGGACTAAAGAGATTTCTTCGTTTATGGGTCATCCGTTATATTTCGTAAGAAGCAGACACGCGCGGCCTGTATTGATTTCGCATCGGTATGCCGTTATTCCTAAAAAGACACGCGAAACCATTGATCCGAGAATATTCAAGCGGCTATTTCAATGCAGTCTAGTAGAGAGAACTTCTGTAACGAACGTGCATGTGCACGCGAAAACGCGTTTCGAAAGGAGCTATGTCCTCGAATCGTTCGCAGCACAATGTACGTTAAATGCCAGGAAATATAGGTACGACACAGATTTGGAACTTTTGTTGGTATTTTTCCAAAAATAAAAGTCGATCGGAGTACGAGCACGACGTCGAACGAGAAAGTTTCGATGCTTTTATGCACGGAATGGGCAAACTCCGATCGACTATAGTTCTCTTTTACGTTCGAGATAACGATGGCTCTTCCGCTTCTCAGACACGTCGATGTCGGTTTCCAGAACATGCGGAAACCGTAAAGTTCAATGACCAGCAGTGGTCAGGCAAAATCCTCGCGGAAACATCTCCAACGAGCTCAGCAACGTTCCCGAAATAACCGCGGAATTCTCATTATCCGAATAATCGAGGTCAACGCGATAACAGTGTCTCGCGATTAAAGGCGAAAGAAAAAGAAGGAGAAAAAGCGGCGTAGCAAAGGTTCGGAAGAGTAAGAAAGGGTTGGAGAGAAAGAGAACATACTGCCAGGTGTCAGGAGAGCAGTACGGCAAAAGGGAGGCGAGGCGATTTTTACAGAGTATCCGAGCAGCTCACGAGGACCGGTCCTGTGCCGGGATTATTCCAGGATGTCCTGGAGGCTGAGGGGTTCAACGACCATCCTTCTCCTCCTCCTCCAGGCTGCTGGACCCCGCGCGCTACCTTCCATGGACAAAGATAGGACGGACGGTCTACCCTCTATCTCCGCAGTCACCGCCACCCTCTCCCGATTCTTTTCCACCTCCTCCTCAATTCTCTGGAACCGCGCGCTTCTGTCTCTCTCTTCCTCGTTCTTCGCGTCCCGATTTTACTACTACAGTGCGTTCTCTGTTTCTCGGTGGCACAGGGATAGCTCCAGGAAGGTAGCGGCGCATTCATTACGCGTTCGTTCAGTTTGCAGAGTTTTGGGATCGGCGCGGAACGCTGGATGCTGGCGGTGGTATAGGTGGTGGTAGAAAATCGAGCAAGAAGAAAGGCAAAGCTGACTGGAAGGACGAGAGAATAACGAGGAGGCGAGGGTCGAAGAGGAAGCGGCACTAGCAGTGGTAGCAACAGCAGGGGAGGGTGGATGGATCGGCGTGACAGCAGCTCGGTAGGGGAAAGCTTCGTGGACTCTCATACCTCTCTACTGCGTGTTGGCTGCCCTACGAGGAGGAAAAGGGCGTCGGTAGCCCTGCCAATCCTCCGCCCTACGAGGTTCCCGTGGGGCGAGGTCATCGGAGGTCATACGATCGCGAGCCCTATGCCGTTTCCAATCGAACCAGGTGGAAATCATTGTAGGGCCGGCCCGTGCTATCTCGCTGCTTGCCTCCTTTTCTCTTTCTCCTCTTTTCTCAAGTCCGAGAAGGATGCCGAGGGTGTGTCTGACCGGACAATTCGTTAGCATTTGCTAAAGTGTCAGTTATCGGTATTGTTTGATCGAACCTGGTTTGAGCGTTGTATCGACGAACGGGTATCGCGATTCATGCGTAGCATACGTCTCCTTCGATGCGGAGGTTGCAGCCACGAGTTATGCAAGCACGTGGTCCGCCTGTAACTCCGATCCAACGCCGTAATACGAGAGAACAAGAGATAGCTAAAGGACAAGAACACAGCGCGTTTCAGCAGGTAGCTAGCGAATTTCCAGGGAAACCGTCTCTATCGAATTTTTGCTAGAAATTTCTCCATGGAACAAGATGCATCAGACACACCCCGCGCGCGCCAGACGAATCCCGTTCGCGACTGTGTGCGTGTACGCGCGCCGGTACGGCGGTGCTCGTGTGTATAAGCCAACAGCAGGTAGAGCGCGGCAGCGGCCAACTGTACAGGGTTTGTGGGGGTCGATCGATGCGGCGAGACGCCGGGCGTCGCACTTTCCGCTAACCATTCCACTCCAACCTACGCTCTCCATTATCCGTCACCACTACCACCGCGAGATCCTTCCCACCACCGTGCTACCATTTTACCACCACTACCATCGCGCCGCCACTTCTAGTACCGGCAGCATCGACACACCACCATCACCACTGCCACCACCAGAGAGAGAGAGAAAGTCCAAGTAACGTCTCTTGCGCCGCGACGCGCGGCATCCCCTGTGGAAAAGCTGCAGGGCTAAAACCCCCAACTACGATTCCAACGACTCTCGTCCGACGCATAGTACGTCGACCCACAAGCCCAGCCACCTCTTTCTCTTTCTCTCCTTCTCTCGCTCTCTAGCCCCGTCCTCCCTTCTCCCAGAGTCTGACGTGCTACCCCTACGAGCGCGACCCATACTCCTGCCCCGACTCGTCGGCATCAATGAAAATGACGTCACGGCAAAAAGCCCACGTTTAATTATCAACGCTACGCTTCGCGGTGTACACGCCGGCCCGCCGCGGACGCCGGAAGAGGGTTTTCGAGTCGAGCGACTTTACGCCAACGGAGATGCTCGTAACTCACCGCCGTTGTACTTTTTTCCCCTCCTTTCTTTCTTGTTCTCTTTTCTTCTCTTTCCTTTTTTCCTCCTTTTCACGTCAGCCTCTCTTTCTCTCTTGCGAGGTTCCCAGACGCGTAAATAGGGGACAATACGGACAAACGGACCTTTCCGTTCTTTATATCCGGATCGCTGAATTTAAACGCGGCGAACAACCGAGACACGCGAATCGATCGCGTTCGCGCGTCTTAGTTTCTCTTCTCCTTCTTGCGTCTTTGAGGAACCTTCGTGTCGCATGTATCGATACCGTCGCCTCTGATCATACAGTCGTTACGTACAGATGAAACAAAACAAGACGGTCATACACGTTATCTATCCATTTACGATAACTGAACGACGAACGACGCATTTCATGAGGAGTCGCTCTTTAAAGCTTATGGCGATTTGGACTTAGGCGCCACCTTTGGATGACTGCGGTTCTTTAACGACAGGAAACCATGGAGACCGTCGTTCGTCGGGCATCGAGGTATTTCGGTAGCGCGTGCCGGACGAGGCCTTTCAATCTCAGAGACCGCAAGAGTCGAAGAGAAATCATGCCACGGAAACCGCGGAGGCGTTCCTATAAACTCCGGTTCCTAATTCGGCTATCCTTTCGATTTCATTCGGAAGGATGTCGTCATACTCTGTCTCCTTGGACTCGCCAAGGTTGAGCGGTCTGAACGCTGTAAAAACTCGTACGAGTATACTCACTGAAGTCGATCAGCAGTCGGCCGTATCCCTGGCGTTGATAAGGCGGTAGCGTCAGAATGCAGGACACGTTGTAGTTGAGAAAAGAATTCTTTTCCTGGAACATAACGAATGAAAATCTTATGTATCCGTTCTTACTGGCAATCTCTTTGGTATACATATGTACGTGTCCGAAATTACTAATAAATTATTTGTTATTTTGATATTCGTTATACGTATTACTCTGTTTGGAAATTGGATTCGATTATTTTATCGTTAGTCATACATCGTACTTGGACCACTCCCAAATCATTTATTTGACAACGCGAGGAGAATGAAAAACGAGGCGGCATCGCGGAGAGATGTCAAAGACCGAAAGAAACGATTTTTTCTTCATTATCCCGATGACGTACGGAATGAAGCCACTCTGACTATCGGGGCTGCATTTCAAAGGTCGAAAGACAGGCGTGTTTACGTGGAAAAGCGAAATAATATTTTCTCTGCTAGCACGGTCGTTAGCACGCACGACACGCTCCGCCCAGGCGACTGCGTGTGCAGTAGACACAATCGGCGGCTATTATGACGTTAACGCGACGAAAATGCGTCGCGTCGCGACCTTCGTCATGCGAAAAACACAATGGGTTAACGATATTTTGGACGACGCGACGCCTCGTTCGAGGAAATCGTAATGTGTTTTATTAAACGGTCCTTTTCTCCGTCTCTGTCCGGTCGAATTTGGCTTTTCGCAAGGAATGGTCGATCAGAGAAACGGGTGAAAACGGGATGATGGAAATATCTCGTTTTAAATATAGACCTCGGTTGCCTTGCGAATGAGCACGTCCATTTTTCGAGAACGTATTTTTACCGTGACACCAGAGTGGGCGTACACCTACGGATAGTATGCATTCTACGTGTATCGCTGCCAACGGCAGATTAGATAAATTTCGCGTGAAATTACATCTATACCAAATTCATAGGAGTGTCCACGATGAACTCGGAGTAAGGAAAACGTGGTCTGGTGACACGTGACCAAGGTTCTATGCACGAATTTCGATTATTTCGATTGTCATCGATCTTTTAGCTCTCGAAACGTTTCCCACTGAGCAACTCGGTTTGGTATATACCGAGGTGCATGCGAAGAGGTGGCACGCGTTCGACGAAAAGTAAAAAAGGAATATAGGAAAAGAAAGATCGGCACATACGTGTATGAAAAAGATAACCAATGGAGGCGACAATCGTATCGTGGGATACCAGTTCGGCTAGGTAACAACAGTCTATCGCAATACAGAAGAAAGGAAGATCTCCTTTAATTCGTCGTGCCAAAAAACAGGCCGTTTCGCTTAATCTCGGAAGCTGAATTATCGACCGCGTTTTTACGATAAGCTTCGTTTATCACCAACTACGGACAAAGATTTCCAATGGAAATTGGGCTATCTTCGAAGATCGCGTAGTTGGCTCGAAGGAAAGTTCGTCGCGTTTCACGGTTCCATGGTTGATACTTTTGGGAGCATAGCGCATAGAGTCCGCCGTCGTTAATCATTGCACGCCCCTTGGTCCCATTTTGTCTGGCAGCAGTGGGCCCAGTACGACTCGAACACCCGGTATTTCCGGCTGTGGCAGCCGTGCTGTTGCTAACTGCCGAGTGGGGCAGCAACGGTTCGAAGGACACAACTCGAGAAGACTCGCCCATGCTTGTACAGGCACGTCTATGTACAGTACCTGGTTGTGTGTCTGTGTTGGTCGTAGGATGAGAAAGGAGAGCCATATACAGGGTAGAAAGAGATTCTGGTAGAGGGAGGGGTGAAAGCGCAGAAAAGAGAAGAAAGGTGTGGGCCCTATATACGAGTGTGTCGTAGACAGCCATCTCGATAGACTAGTCAGTCGATCTGGCGGACCAATTGCTAAAAGCTAAAGACGAAATACGCCAGAGTCGCGATATGCGACTCGGATAAATTTTTAGAAAGACGAAGAGATCCGGAGAAACGTGTTCGTGGCATCTGAGAGCATTGGAGAGGGACACAGAGAAAAAGGAGAGACGAACGCGAGCTGGTGAGAAGGAGAGGAGAAGAGTAGAATCTGGGGCCCGCGACGTCCTTGGGCCAGTAGTCTCTGCTCCACTCAGGGACGTCTCCGAGTCCCCACTGTACGAGTTCCACGCAAGAAAGCCCCTTACACATCGCTTTTCCTCCTTTTTTCCTCTTTTTTCGTTTCTGTCTGCTCGTCCCCCGGAGAGAAGGCTACTGCCGACGACGAAACGATTCGACGAAATCGATCGGCCACGCCGGCTCGAGTCACGTCGTCGCGAAACTAGCCGTGTCTCTTCGAGTCTTTCTGCTTAAGGAGAGGAAAATCGCGGTCGATCGATTAACGTTCGACTCCATGAGTCAGACGCTTGGATCGCGAGCCTCTTTTCGAGCCTGACATTCCAAAAGCACGACGCTCGATTCGAGTCTACGCCAAGATGAATTCGGTACAGCTTCTTTTATAGATATAGCGGACCGGAGAATCGATACTCGGTCTCCTCCTGTCTCTTTTCATCCACGAAACGCGGCAAGGTGGCGCGTATTAATCGCCACCGGTGACTCTGACCATCCGGACAACCAATCGTCCTTCCATTCTTCGATACGAATGCCTCTAGGTCGAAATAACCAACAAAAAGTTACTTTCGTATTGGAAATATCCGATGCCCTACAGACGAACGCGCTCGTCGGTGCATAATCATGGCAGCCAAAAGCGTGCGATTACTTCCATAAATTACAGACGTCGAACGAGAGGACGGGTCGAACGCTATAAATTTTTCCGTATCGCATTGCGATTACGCCTCGCAGCGACGATTCTCGATCGAATCTTCGCGCTATTTCTTCCGCTTTTTTTTCCTCCTGGAATTCTCCTTTGGTTGTTCACCGGACGATCGCGAGTCTCACGATCAAAACGACGCGACTCGACTCGCGGTCGATGATAAGGAACGCGTCGCGTCGTAGATTCCTATCCAACGATCTCTACAGCGGTCGTTATCGATCGCGACCGCGGTCGTAGAAAGCAGTTGTCTAACGTCGATCGTAAAAGGCTTTCGACCGGTCCGTACTCTTTTCTGCGTATCGTCGCGTCATGAAGTAAGAACGCGCAACGACAGAGGCATCGGAACGCAACCGATCGACCGGCTGTTCGTTCTGTCTCACCTCGATCCCCGACCGCTTATAAACACGTCGCATAGGCGGGACATTGCTGCGCAAGTGATATATACGCGTAGGTGAACGAACGTCTACGTGGCGGGGTAACGAGATCTAGCTAATAATCCTCTCTTTTCCTTTCTCCCGGCGGACTTGTCGCGACAGAGAGCTGTTCGCACTTGCGGCAATTTCGTATCACGACATTGGAATTCAAAGAGAGTTTATCGATTAGATACGATAATGAGGTTACTAGAGGTTAGCGTAACAGGGATAAAAGCAAGGCTAATTTTCTTATTGATCGTTTAGCAGCCAAGTTACTCTGTTTTCGATTGCTTGATGAATTTCTCGATGGTACATGGTCGGCATATGGTGTGAACGTTGCTTAAAGGTTATACAGTTCTTCGCGACGGTCACTTCTATATTTAGATGCACCGAGTTTCCTCCTCCACTTTCTTTATACCGAACAAAGCGTTCCTCTCGACATACGGGGTGTACGCGAAGTTCCGTGTACTCGGCGAGATCGGAACGCGAGAAATTGACCGCTTTCACGTACGAGTTTGCTTCTAATGGGGCAGAAAATATTCGCTACAAGGCAATCTACGAAAATGTTCACGAACTAGCTGCTAGGAGAAATTTCTTTAACGTCCAAACGCATCTTTGTTCGTTCGCGATTGTACCGATGACAACTGGGATTTATAGCCAGTTATGGACAAAAATAAAGTAAAAAAAGGAATAAAAAGATGGACCATCGATCCAGAAGCTAGAGAGTTCTCGGTCGAACGTATCTGATGAGGGCTGTCCCTTGGGACATTGTAAATTCAATATCAATGGAAGGTACGTATTCGAAAAAGCAGAGGGTTTAACGGCTCTATGGTTTAACCCAGGTACACCATCGTCCCTCTAAATCCAAAGAGAAATTGTCACGACTCTCCGATAGGTTTCCGCTTGTCCATCGTCCCCTGTGCGAAAAATTTTGCGGACTTATTAATTATCTCCGTCCCTTCGCTCCCCTCGCTCCTTTCGAGCGAACACCGCTTTCCTTTTGGCCCGAACCCAAAGCGCGTTCGTCCGTTCGCTTGTTCGCTCGGGACCCCTTGTACATTTCCTGCGTATACATATACCGTTCAACGGTAAATTAATCCAACGGACCTTCATTCAACGTACAGCCGAAAGTCCTTTGTACATCCAAGGAAAAGTTGAAACTTTCCTCGGACTCTAGTAACTAGAGTGGAGTTTGTTGACACGGTCAAGAGTATCGAAACATTTCTTGTTTTCCGTGTTCATACGACCACTCTTTGGTACAATGTCAATGCGAACATAACTGTATCGAAGACTATAGATTGGAAGTTTCTTCGACGTAGCTGTTCGTGATGGCTCGTTGATCATAAAACGAAGACGCAGCGCTGCTCTGCCTGGAATGGTAAAGAATTTCGAAGTGGCCATTTCTACGGCTGGAACAATGAGCTTTTATACGATCCTACGGTATTGAGAAAAGGAAAGCTCTTGTGTCGATATCTGATCAATGCCGCGGCGATGTCTATTAATTCCGTGGACGAGTGGAACGCTGTAGACGTATACGTTGTTTAATTCCACCCATGCGCAAACGGATGCTACAGGGACGATGTGGACGTCAGAGACGTAGTTAGACACGACCGGAATATGGGCTTCCCCCTCGAGAAATGTATTTTTGTCATTAGATTAGTGCTCGCTAATCTCGGACGCCGTTGAAAAACGCGAGATCGAGCAGTGTGTGTGTATAACTCAATTCTCTGTTCGTTCGCCCGCGAGTATTTTTGCAGCGATGTAAAACGAAACTGCGTAGAGATGCGATCGTCGAGGACGGTTGGCCGAGAACAAAGGTCAAGGTCTAAAAGGAAAACTAGCAGTAACATCCGAAGAACCTGTCGGACCTGGTGGAATCGGCATAGGGCGACGACGATGTCGCGTTTGATGTCGCGACACGGGTACCGTGCGCTCGGACGTACTCGGCTCGGGAAACATCAGTAGGAAGCCTAGCCACGTGGGTTTTTTTTTGAATACGTTCGTAACCAAATGATAGAAAGAAACAGAAAAGGTGACGTGCAAAAGATGGTACAGGAAACTGGAAACCACGACGACACACTTGCGGCTCTCTATCATGAGACACGACGTGGATAATGACATCGTGGTCGAGTACGCGCGAAAAGAGAATTAAAGGGGCGGAGGGTAAAGAGGAACAGCATGAAGGAGAAGCGCAAGCAAAATTCGTAGCGACGACATAGCGAACGTAAGGAGATGTAGGAGATGAAAGAGGAGAAGGAGAATGAGAAGGAAGAAAGAGGAGGACTAGAGCTAGAGCTCTACCCTACCCCAACTTCTGGGGACGATGTGTATTCGGCGGGATTTGGTCGTGTGAACAGGACTGTCTGGCATCGATCGACCCCGGTCGGGGTGAGGTTTTGCAGGGAGGAAAGAGGAGAGGTCGAGGGGAAGTCCGACCGAGGTGGATGGAGGTGGAGGGTTGGGCGAGCCTACCCCAACCTCTTCTCCAAGAGGCTGCCGCGTATCGTATCGACGACCTCTACTACTACTCGTCCTCGTACTCCCTATGTTACCCTACGTCATCCCTTTCCTTTTCTGCTTTCCTGCAGTCCCTTTCGCGCGCCACCACCTCTCCCCTTCCACTCTCTCAATCCATTTTCCGCCTCGCACCACGCCTGCAGGATATTTTTAAGGAAAATTGACCGATTCTTTGACTACCTTCTTTCCAGCTGCTTTTCTCTTTGTCTCCTTTATCTTCGCCTCTGTCCCTTCGTTCGTCCTTTCTTTTCCTCGTCGACTTGTCCTTTCGCGGCTTTCTACTTTCGTCCTTCGGATCGTTTATCTTTTCTATATGTTGTCCAGTCGTCTCTTCCTTCCTCGCGTTTACCCGTCCGTTTTTATACCTCATAGGCGACGCGTTTTATAATTCTCTTCCAGCGGCTCCATAACAAATACATTTATCTGCAAAATCAAATTTTTCCGCCATTCAAAGAGATCCTCCGGCGTTTATATTTAGCCTCCATCCTCCACTCTTGCGTTCCCCGCCTCTTCAGTTACCGCTCTGTCTGATCCTTTCCTTCTTTATACATCGTTCGGGTATAAACGCCTCGGGCTCCAACTATTTACATATTATGTACAACCAGCCCTCATCCTCGTTCCTCGAAAGGGTAGAAGCGTTCGCCTCGCTAAATTTCCCCGCCGCGTTAACGGTTGATACGATAAAAATCGTTCTGATTCTAGTCGACATGGTCTCATCACAAACGTACTTCTTAAAACCACTGTACAGTCGCGTATTCGACATACACCCATCCCATGTACGGTTGTCTTATTGTCGAAACGAAAGAACCACTTAGAAGGAGACAAAACGCAACAATTTTCAGAATAACATCCTCATCCGTTTAAATTCCTCCATGACTTTCTTCTTTCTTCCTCCCCAACGATTCATATAAATTTTTTCTTTCCTTTTTTGCTCCTCTCGTTTCACGATCCTCCGCGTTCTCTCTTCGCTTTCATTCGTATTTGTGCACACGCTTTTGCCGAATCCTCTGCTCTTTCAGAGATATAAATGCTGTCAGATCCTGTCTATTTATTGCGTTGCAAGCATCGGCCCAACGTCGTTCTTCGACCTGCAAATCTGTCTCTCTTTTTGCAAGCTCAGAGATGGGTACCTCCCTCTTAATCCTTTTCTCTGCGCCGCGTATTCCCTTTTACCTCTTTTCTATTCGTTTCTTCTGCCTCTCTCCTTCCTCTCTCATTCGCTCGTTCGTTTCTAGAAAGTACCCACTCGCTCCATTTCTGTATGCATTATTCAGGACATATACAGTGGAACGGTTCGTGACGGGCTAACTGGCGCACCACCGGAAGTTAGGCAAACGAGTCCTGAGTAGCCGTGGATCGTCGCGACTTCGCGGATACACCGTCTACCGATTCTCAACGCCTTTTCCACTGTGTTTTACTACCGTAACTTCGTAAAGCTTTCAGAACTTTTCTTACAAAAGGCAGGAATTATCATCGTTCTTTACTTACACCACTAACGGCAGCATTTCGATCGGACATTCTCCGTGTCTATTTGTCGAATTCGATAGAGTAACGTGATTAGAATACACCATGTCGCGTCTCACAGATTTATTCTCGCTTTTAAGACACTCTCCGCTGTCCCCATCGAGAGACACTCTTTCATCCGTATCATGGCAGCAGGAAAGGATGAGTGTATTGTCGTGTGTAGGTGCCGGTGTTCGACATGCGTGTCGTGTTCCTCGTCGTTCTTTTTTTTCTTCGTTCACGCGGGATCCTGTCTGGAATACCTACGTAAGAGGATATGCCAGCGTCTCGTTTGCTCGGAACACGCCGCATACGCTCAGCTTGCGTATATTCTTTCTTTGCCACCGAGACTCGAATCTTCTTGCTCTGAGACGATGTCTGGCCGGGGATATTGAAAGTAGATACGTCTTCATTGACGTATTAATTGGAGGAGCTTGCTTTTCGAAAAGTATCGAGTTCCTGTCGTCTTAAACTTTTTTCAGTTTCGTACTCGGTAGGTTAATTTTTACTTTGTTCCTCCGAAAGATTGCAAACGATTTTCGATTGTGGAAACGAAAGGATCGGACAGTGTACATCTCTTGGGGATTTTTCTGCTAGAAAATCGTAGTACGGAGAACGCGTTCAAGTATGTATATTCAAGTATAACGAAGGAATCCTCTCGATTACACGCATCGTTTATAATTCGATACGTGGAGGATGATCGGTGGAATCGAGCACGAAGGTTATCGAAAATCTCGTTTTACTAGAACAGCCTGCTGGATCCTCGGACAGTGGAAGGTATATACAAGGATTTCAGGAGCAGGACAGGGCCCCGTTGTGCGTATCTTGGACCCGATGGCCCCGAAAACCGGTTCCGTCTGGATTTCACGTGACACGCGTTTCTCCTTTTTCGGGGATCTAAAGGAATACGGACCTCGCGAATATATAAACTGTATTGCATTACGATTACGAACGTCATTATTGTCCGTGTCGTAAACAACAATTATAAGCGTCATAAACGTATTACGTCCGTTACAGACACGTTTAATTCAATGAGCTCTCGCTTACACCGAATCTGCGTACGAACGCTAGATATGGCCCTTTTCCTACGTAATACGTACGACGTTACGCTCCTATCGCGATATTTAACCGTTTCGAAGCTCGCTTCTTTCTTTATCGCTTTCTCTTTCTCAATATTTTCCTTTAACCTTCGAGGGCGAGTAGGTCCTCAAGGTGATACGAAAAGAAGCCAGGGGTTGAGAGAAGGTTGAGACGCAGAGCGATGAACGAGAAAGAGGCAGGGGTTTCTCGAAATTCGCCGGAGAAGCTTCTTTTCATGTTTCAGTAATCACGGCCGGAAGCTGTAAATGTTCACGCCTCGAATCGACCCCCTTTTAATTTCTGCTCGGCTGCTTCGGAATTGATAAAAATTCTACGTCACACGCAGGATGAGCACACCGAGTGGCGCGTTAATGTACCAAAGGGAGGCGTGGACGGCGTGGTTAATAACGAAATTTATAAATTCAGTAGGTGCAACGCCGCTCGCTCGCTCGTTTTGCCCCCCTCGCTTTCGCGCGAAAACTTCCACCGGATTTCTCGCCTCTCAACGTGTTCACCGTATGCACATTGCCACGCAGCTCGTTCGACGAAACGTGGGGCGAATCATTCAAGGTCGCAGCTAGCATCGCCCAAGGTCAACGTCTAGATTTCCCCGAGTTAGTTCGCTGCGCCGGGTCAATGTACGGATTACTCAAGGTCAACGGCTGTCTAGCCCGGGTCAATGGCCTCCAGTCTCAAGGCCAATGTCCGGATTATTCGAGGTCGACCAAGGGGAGAACCGCAAGATACGAAGAAGAAATATCCTAGCGTACTACCGGACAGTTCGTTCGATCAATAGATTCCGCGAACGAGACTCCCCTTTCCTCCATCTCCACGAATCGTTCGAAAGACAATTCGAGTCATCTGTCTCGACCGAGCGGTCGCGAAACGATTGTTTGAAAGGGAGAGCCAGGAGGGCAAGTAAAATTCAATTTGTCCAGGTAAATATCGCAGTTGGCGAATTTGAAAATTTTCGTTAATACGGAAACGACGAGACATTGAGCGAGTAGATAACAAAGAGATTTAACAGATGGGCAACGGCGAAGTTCGTGATAGCAAAAATGTCGTGGAATGGAGATGATGCAAGAGAAAACTTGGAAAAGAAGTTGAAAATTTTGGAGGTTTCAGGTACCATGAAGAAATAAGATGAGAAACAAGAGAAGGAAAGAAGAAATGGCGCTGGTGCAGAGAGAAGGACGACGCGGTGAGAGCATAGAAAGACGTAAGAGAGAGGTAGCAGCAACGGGAGTAGGAAGTGTCGGACGAGGAGGAGGAGGTGGTGGAAGAGGAGGAGGAAATAATAACGACCCCGACGTCGCAGTGCCGCAGAAAGGTTGACGACCCGATGCCAGGCGACGCCCTCTCTCCCCTTGCTGCCCTACCATCCCTTCTCCATCGTCCTCTGCAACCATCATCCCCCTTGCAGCAGCTACCACCACCGCCCTCGGCATCCCCCACTCGTCTAAACCATCCACCTGGTACTGCACGTCGTAAGCGCATAGCGTACGTACGCCAGAGCCACCCACCCCCGTCATCCCTCTCTCAGTACGTCGCCGCCACCACCACTACCATCACCACCACCACCACCACCACCACCACCACCACCACCATCACCCTACGACCGTCTGGCCAGGGTCGGGGTCATTGAACGTCTATAAAGATTTTGACTCCACGTTACTGCTACTGCTGCTGTGCCGGCGTCGCCGCCGCCACCGCTGTTACGGATGCAGGAAGCGGAGAGCCACGGAGTACGCCTTTTTGTAAGGTGTGTAACGCAATCTGTTGTCCTGTAAGAACATGTTTTCGGCTCTTTTGTTGTAATTCAAGCGGAACGATCGATATCGAAATTATAGAATTATCCGATTTTCGCGAGATTGTCGCAGCTAGCTAGAGAGCAATGATTCGAGGGACGATGAACGTTCAGTGTCCCTGGAATTTCGAGAACCTGGCTGAAGAGATGAATGCGCTGCAAGTATTTCAGGAACAATATCGAGTTACGTAGGAAGAACGTGTTTAGCGAAGGAAAATAAAGCTCGTTCGAAATTTTCTAAGAAGACAGGGGAACAAATGTCGACGTGGAAAATACGCCAAGTACCAAAAAAAGATCGGGGTATTATCTGATAGAAGGATGAGAATTTTGCAGAGACAAGAAGAACGAAAGAGACAGGCGTAAACGTTTGCGTGGGGCTGGAGGAAATTTTCGTCACCCTTCCTCCCTTAGTGAAAAGGAGTGGGAAGGTGTAGATTGGCGCGTCTTGCCAGGGTCAGAGGTCATTGAACGTCGGTAAAGATTTCGACTCCGGCGATGCTGTTCCGCAGTAAATAGGCGTGCGTAGCGCACGGCGCTCTCCCACCGACATCCTGGCCAACCAGACCAGGAGTGCTCGGGTAAAGAGGGGTCACGGATACGAGACACCCTATTCGCAATACACACCCTCGTTCGTATAATCCCTACAGGCTACGTGAATGCCATTACGGGCCTAGTAAACCACAAAATAAAAACAAAAGTAATCTTCTCCTCTTGAATATCAATTTTTACGATCATCGCGGATATCTTATTCGCTTTGGAGTTGCGATTCTTAAGTTATGTCTCTTTAATGAATGACGTCTACTTTAAAATGTATCAAAAGTTCCCTTTCCCTGAATAGTTTTAATGCCTGCGACGAGACGTAGTAATGGATAGAAAAGAAAAGGTCGAGGTACGTCATATTTTGGTGTATCACTGATCAAAAGAAGAGTACAAAGGCGAGATAAAACGTCACATTGTAATAGGCTAAACGATTTTAATATCAACCATGATGGTCGTACGATAGAGACGCCTACCACGTAAACGTGGGCACCGTTTACGCAAGTGCTAACAGACACAAGTAAAAACAACAGACACCATCGTTCATGCACAGTCGCGCACGTACAAGCACGTGCTCGGCATTAATATCGCCGTTGGTAACTTGTCGCTACGAGATCCGTGCTAATAAGAAACGCCCCGAGAACTTTTCTTTTATACCTCGCTTGATTTTATTTTTTAACAGCATCGAATACAATCAACAAATGCATGGTTCATTGGCATTCTTCGCTTTTGCTACATCGCAACGTCTCTCGTTTGAATTTAGTAACCCGTCGTTTGCACAATTCGTATTGGAAAATAATATCTTAACCTGATAAATGATTTATGAAAATATTTGTCCAGAGTTTCACAACAAGAAGACGCTTGCATCATTCGTTCTCCTACAACTTACTTTATAATTTAACGCGTATTGCGCAAATGTTAATTAAAATCCACGTCGAAAGATATTATTTGGTTGGTTGTTTACCGTAAATGTTAGCATTAAAAAATGTATATTATGGTCAAGAGTACTTTTCTTTTATATCGCTTTTTTTTTATTTAATCACATGAAGTAAAAAACTCACCTTGCTGAAGTAACCGACGGTGTGACAACCTTCAGAATCGCCAATAGTCATCACGTAAAAGAGGAAAGGTTCGACGTCGTAGTACAGAGTCTTGTGGTCCAAGAAAAATTTTGCCAGCAAACAGAGATTTTGGCAGTACTGCTTATAGCGTTTCCCGTCAACCTCCCACACACCTATCTTATCCTTTCTGTGTACAGAATGAAACACAGAATATATAAAAAGGAGACAAGAGAAAATATATAAACGCCTGCATTAGTTATACTTATTTACTGACCTATACACTTCATGACCGGGCGGATGTCTCCATAAACATTTCTCTCGGTGCCTCCTTAGAACTTGACGACTTTTTGCGTATCGCAAGCAGTATTCACATAAATAAAGTTTTGGAGCGCGACTAAACTCCTCCGGATATGGACTTTGGTACCATACCTCCATCTCCCATTTTCCCATCTCGATGACTCGCGTGCCACCACCATTTCTGCCTTCGCCATCATAATCTAATTCTTTTAATTCCTTCTCCTATAAGAAAAAACATTGTATAATTCATATGAGTAGAAAGTAAAATAGAAAGTAGTACTTCCCAACTTACAATTTTTTCACTAGCGATTGCTTGCGCTTCCATAAACAATTTTAAATCGTATTCTGGTGTTAAATTCGTTAAACGTGGTTGACGATCTTTTTCGTTTCCTTGAAGTTCGCAACTGCTATCGCTTTCGTTTCCATCGCCACTGTTTCCCTTCCACTTGTTTCTCATTTCCCGCACTTTTAGCTGATAATTGCGCTGTTCTGTTGTTTGGTGTAAACCTTTCGGAGACTTTTTCGCCAAACATGCTACAGCCTTTTTCCTCTCTTCTTCTCTTTTCTTTCTATCTTTATAAAATTCTCTGCAAAGAAAACAGAAAAAGACTGCTTACTTTCTAATGCACCGGTAGAGCATGTTTACTATATCCCAATTAAATCTCACTTACACACAAGTTTGTGGCGTAGTGTTATGGTACAGAGGACATGCTTCTAAAGTGAAATGCGAGTCGAGCTTTCCGGAAAGATGACCCCGAGAATCGCATGTTGGCGCTAGAGGACATTCTCTCTCCTTATTTACGCGTGTACGACCATAATTGCCTTGTCCAGATCTTCCGCTAATAGCGTTCGACGTACTACTATTCTGTGATATTCTGTTGGACCCGGACGAGTGTCTGGCAGCGGTGCTAGGGCCGGCACGTTTCACAGGTGATTTGCTGGTACTCCTCTTGCTCTCAGCTACTCTCGATAAATCACACCGGATCAGGGGAATTTGCAGGATACGTTTACACGCTACCGTTTCCGTACCTGAGAACCATACTGCCGCCGTAAGCAAAAAGACTGTATCTGCATCTTAGGACACCTTGGACATGCTTTTTTGTATACGAAATGTTTGTCCCATCGACCAGAAGATTCCTACGAGCCACATATATGTCCAATCCATCCATCCAGAACCGCAAATACTGCATTTTTGTGTTAAGGAGGCAGCATAGAGTCCTAAATCCACCGCCTGCAGAAAATTCTCTACCCGCCTCTTTTCAAGATACTCATGCTAAGAATTCTGACTTTATCCAATTAGCTAATCAAAATGTATCTAGAAATATTTACTACGAGAGAACGGTGGTACTACAGTAACAATCTATCTATACATATTGAAGTTCGCAATAAGGTTGCTATAAAAGATCGGTAGGAAGAACTAAACTTGTGAAGAGAGAAAATACGAAAACGGTTAATTAATATAATTTCCAAAGCAACGTTGTCCAGTACAAATCGATACAGGAAAAAACAAACCAAAACTAATACATACTCAGGATATGCAACTAATTATACTTGTAACGAATAAAACATGTTAGATAGTATTTAAAAGATATCAATTCTTTAAACGTAAACATAACACATAAAGAGATAGGAAGGAAATATAAGCTTAGTAATGAAATATCGCATTCAATAGCTAATTATATAAAATATATATACAAAATATATTCGTACCTGTATCAGATTCTGAGTCGCTGGCCGCTTTTGTTTGAAGATGAAGAAACTTGCTACCTTTCCGAGTCTGGAGCTTCCGTTTGCCTTTACTTGTTGCTTTCGTCGCACCCGGTTCACCATGTTCATCCATCTCTTTTTCACTAGCTGATGCGTCGGCTTCATCTTCGCTCTTTATTGTACCTATAAAGAAGCAAAATAAAAAACACGTTCTGTTTATTTATAAAAAATGACCACAGTTAATAATATCAACTGTTAGTTACCTTGTCGTTTCGTACACTTTTGTGGTTTTACAGGAGCAACTGTTGCTGAAGGCCGCTTTAGTGGAACATTTGTAGCAGCACCTACTGTTGTACTTGGCTGAGTATCTTTTTTCTTCACTTGTGGTTGTGGGCTTGCAACGCTTTCTGACGATTCAGAGTCAGTGCTGCTATCTGTCGAGCCTGAAGAACCTGATCCTGCAGAACAACTCTTTGAACTTGCGGAGCTATCTGACTTCTGTGATTGTGCAGCCTTGGTTAATAAACCTAACACAATAAAATAATTAATTGGAAATTATTGTATATATATAATTATATATAATGATTGTATATGTTATGAAATGATGTCACATTTACGTACTAGGTCTATTTGGAGCAACTGTTTTCTGTTTTGCGTCATTTGGTTTTGATTTAGATTGCTGATTTTTTGGATATTTTGCAGAACTATTTATAGTCTTAGCTGAATTAGCTTTTGTTGGAATACCACTGTCACTTTCACTACTATTTTCAGGGCTGAATATGCTTTTCTTTTTCAATTTCTTTTGTACAGGCTCTGAAATTGTTTTTGTGGATTTATCAGGAACTTTCCCATTAGTACTTGTAGAGGCTGTCGGAAAAGTATATTATTAATTATTGAATGAAACTAAAGTTGCTTTAAATAAATGATTTTAAATATATATATTCTTACTACAAGGCTTGCTTGGCTTGTTAGCAACTGATTTAGAATTTAGTACATTTTTTTGTTGACTTGTAGTAGCTATTGATTTAGCAGGTGGTCTCTGTTGTTTAACAACAGGTGCTACTGTAGCAGTTGCTTTTGGTTTAGCTGGCGGTTTTCTCTTTGCTGTTGTTGTTTTTACTTTGCTTGGCGATTCTTCTGATTCCGAAGAATAGACTACAGGTCTATTCTTTGGCGGTACCCTTTCTTTGTTTTTATTTTCTATAGATGGAGCAGTAACTGTGTCAGTTTTGGATTTGCCATGCCTATTAGGAGGAAGTGTTGTTTTCTTCTTTGTCCTTTCTGTATCAGATGCTTTTTGACTATTAGCAGAACTGCTAGAATTTTCTGAATCCGATGAACTAGATTCACTGCCTGAACTTGAAGAACTACTGGATGAAGAACCAGAACTTGTTGTTGAGGTGGATTCTGAACTAGTGGCCTATCATTAATAATAATAACATATACATTAATTCAGATTTATATGTAATATAAACTATGAAATCAAAGTGATTGTATAACCTGTACAAGATGTATATACCTTCCATTTTGAAGTCATTTCTATAGTGCTATCTATTAAATAAGCAACAAACGGTATTTAACATCATTTCTGCAATAATATCTGTACTCCTTCCAGACATGTACGGAAGAATTATTTACAATAAATCTGATTAAAGCAACAAACCTTCTGTTTTATATTTTGGCTCACACACAACAAACTCACAACATACTAACCATACCATATATCACAGTTCTGCGCAGAAGTAATATGATCTTAGGGCTAGTTTGAAAATGATAGAACTATTTTGTCCTTCTCTTTCTCTTTGTATATAATATTTTAGCTGATTTGCAAGTCATTGCAGAAATAACTTTTATTGAATGTTAAGGTTTAAATATCTCAAATTATTTCTTAAATTTTAAGAAAATGAAAAAAATGAGTAATTTGTTAAATCGTAAGATGTATGTTCCTTGCCATATTTTATATAGTTCGTGATTTACCCATGGAGTATAGATGACACTTTCATCGAATATTCCAAAATCCAAACGCATCTCTTCATGACGTAGAAGAGTACCGGTGTATGTTCTTTGATTTTGCGTTTTTAAATTTAATCCAAAAAAGACATAAACTGAAATTATAACAATGACTGCATTCGAAGGTAAATATGCCTATTAGGCACATTTTTGGCTTTGTAATTATATAAGAAATATCATAATTATAGATGTTGCTTATGAAATTGTCAAAATGTTTTATATATGAACAACATTTTATTTTAGAAATGGGTGTTTTACCCGAAATCGCGAAAGCAGTTGACGAAATGGAGTGGACGTAAGTAAAATAAAATTATATCATGCATATGAAAAGAAATATTAAATACCATCAAATACCTTTCCACAGATTGCCAACTGATGTTCAAGCTGAGGCTGTTCCATTAATTTTGGGTGGTGGAGATGTGTTAATGGCTGCAGAAACTGGCAGTGGAAAAACTGGTGCCTTTTGTCTACCAGTTTTGCAAATTGTCTGGGAAACTTTTAAGGATCTAGAGTCTGGTAAAACGGGCAGGACCTCGAGCAATAGTGGACATCAACAACATTGTACATTTTTTTTCATATTCATTATAACATGTTCATTCTTTCATTTAATGTTGTTATAATTATTTACAGCTTCACATTGGTTGTTAAGTTTATTTGATAGAGGTAGAGCATTAGCTGTGACTCCGGATGGTTTACGATGCCAGAGTCGTGAACAGAAAGAATGGCATGGTTGTAGAGCAAACAAAGGAATTCAAGGAAAAGACAAATACTTCTTCGAAGCTATAGTAACTGATGAAGGATTATGTCGTGTAGGCTGGTCTACATCTCAAGTAATTCTCATGAATTTTTGTTAACTTTTCAAAAATGATGATGTCAAAAAGTTATAAATATTACTGCATTTATGATATAGGCTTCGCTGGATTTAGGAACAGATAAATTTGGTTTTGGATATGGTGGTACTGGCAAAAAATCAAATGCAAAACAATTTGAAAATTATGGAAAGGCTTTTGGAATGCATGATGTTGTTGGGTGTCTTCTGAATTTATCAAAGGGTGAAATTAGCTTCACATTGAATGGTGTGGATCTGGGTCCAGCATTTACTCTGAATGCTCAACAAAGATCACAGACTTTTTACCCAGCTGTAGTATTGAAAAATGCAGAAATGTCATTCAATTTTGGAGCACAGCCATTTAAGCATCCTCCTCCAAATGATTATATAGCTGTTGCTTCAGCTCCTAAGGAAGTTATAAATGAAAATCCTATAAACAGTAGCCAAACTCATAGGGAAAATGGCAAGCCTAAATGCAATGCCCCTCAAGCTATAATCATGGAACCTTCGAGAGAACTTGCTGAACAAACATATAATCAAATTCAAAAAGTAAGATATCAGTAATGATTAATCTCAAAATACTTTTTTGCTTAAAATATTTAATACATAAAATGATATCTCTATATAGTTTAAAAAACATTTGAAAGATCCAGTCATTAGAGAATTGTTAGTTATTGGAGGAGTTAGCGTAAAAGAACAAATTGCTACATTAAATTCTGGTGTGGATATAGTAGTTGGAACACCAGGCCGTTTAGAAGATTTAATACAAGGTGGCTACTTGTCCTTAACACATTGCAGGTACTTTGCAATGCGTTTTATGCTAAATTTATCAAGATAATGGTTGTTATAGTATAGTTCTTTTAGGTTCTTCATTTTGGATGAAGCCGATGGTTTATTGAAACAAGGCTACACGGAATTAATCGATCGTTTGCACAGACAGATACCAAAAATTACATCAGATGGGAAAAGATTACAAATGATCGTTTGTTCTGCCACACTGCATGCATTTGAAGTTAAAAAAATGGCGGTAGGTATTTATAATGCCATTGGTATTTTTATGCAATATTTTGTAAAAAATATATATAAGAAATAAATTTACTTTACATAGGAACGTTTGATGCACTTTCCAACGTGGGTAGACTTGAAAGGTGAAGATGCAGTTCCCGAAACAGTACACCATGTTGTTGTAATAATCGATCCGCAGAAAGATAAATCTTGGCATAACTTAAGGAAACATATAGAAACTGACGGTATTCATAGCAGGGATAACATAAGACCTGGAAATAACAATCCTGGTATGTTTCAAGTTAAATAAACTCTTATAATTTTGTAATACCTCTATCGTTAATTATGTGATTAAATGTTTTTCATAGAAACACTCTCAGAGGCTGTGAAAATACTAAAAGGTGAATACTGTATTCGTGCCATTAAAGAACACAACATGGACAGAGCTATAATTTTCTGTAGAACTAAATTAGACTGTGATAACTTGGAACGATATTTGAAACAATCTGGTGGAAACCAATTTTCATGCGTATGTCTCCACGGTGATAGAAAGCCTGCGGAACGCAAATCTAATTTAGAGAAGTTCAAAAGGCAGGAAGTAAAGTTCTTGATTTGTACCGATGTCGCAGCTAGAGGTTTAGATATTTCAGGATTACCTTTTAGTACGTAATCTTCACTAACATTTAACAAATTCGTTTGTAATTATGATTTGCTTATATAATTTTTTTCTAGTGATTAATATGACTCTACCTGACGAGAAATCCAACTACGTACATCGCATAGGTAGAGTCGGTAGAGCTGAACGAATGGGTTTAGCAATTTCATTAGTTAGTAAAGTTCCTGAAAAAGTATGGTATCACGGCGAATGGTGTCCTTCTCGTGGAAGAAACTGTTACAATACTAATCTTACTGATAAGGGTGGTTGTTGCATTTGGTACAACGAACCGAACGTAAGATTTGATATAACGTGACATACTTAGCTTTTTTTGACATTCGATATTACTAACGTCATTTTTTCAGTACTTGGCAGAAATTGAGGATCATTTAAATGTCACAATTCAACAAGTCGATGCAGATATAAAGGTTCCATTAAATGATTTCGACGGAAAAGTTGTATACGGAGAAAAGAAAGCAGCCATGGGTATGTAAATTTTGTGTTCGTGTTGTAATGTGAATTATATCGAATATTTATAATTTTTTAGGTTCAAATTACCAAAATCATGTACAGCAAATGGCGCCCTACGTGAACGAATTATCTTCTTTGGAATCAAAAACACAACTTTTATATTTGAAGAGGCATATGGTAAAAACGAGTTAAAATACTTTTAATTACTAATACGTAATCATATGAGAATCTACGTTTACTAAGTTTCTTTACCTTTGAATATTATATTTCAATATGCTATACTAGTGTTTGAATAGTCTCTTAATATTTATAAACGTAGTGTACTTCTAAATGTAATATATAAATTTGTTACAAGTAATATAACATCTTAGTTCTCGTAACAATGTGTCTCGACATTTACTTCATAATTAACTATTAACAAAGTATTCTTGATATATCACTTCTAAAAAAGACATATGGCTTAAATAGCACTTAGATAGTATATGTGTATATAAGACATACGGTAAGTGTTTATTGTATTTTTATAATTTTCATAATTGTACCATCACTATTTTAGTTACACAAATGTATTATACAGTGGCCTTGCAGTGTTGTTAGTTTTGTAATTTTCACAATATCTCTTTGTATGTTTTTTGTGTTTTGTATATGTGCACGTGCGCAAATGCGCACATGTGTGATTCAGTTTTGTATAGTATATATGTATATATTATATACTCTTAGAATTTACTAAATGATCTTTGTTTAATTACACATAATAATTTATACACATTTCTCGAAATCAATAATAAACGACTAAAGTTATACAGTATACAAATCATACTGTTTGTTTTCTGCATTCAGATATAGCGTACGTGTTCTCCCTTTCTTTCTTAAATAGTGTATATAATTCACGTGTTAACACACGTTATACGGACATAACACGTTTATGTTATTCACACGAGCGAACGAGGCGCACGTATCTTCACACTTGCAGATGGTTTCTTTTTATTCCTTTTGCACAATTAATACAACACGAGCCGAACTCTTTACTCACTATAATAATTTAATTGATTAATCAGCATAAATCCATGAAAACATTTCTTTTTTCCCTTCATATTCAGACAGTCATCACAGAATGAGAATGAAATATTTTTTGTATCTTCTTGTAATTTAAAAACACATTTACAGTCGTACGGATCATTCTTCCTTTTTTTAATGCACACTGGCTATCACACACGCGGAATTATTCGATCGCATTAACTCAACATGAATTATACTTATATAATATACATATATATTTATATGACATAAATATATACATATACTTATTTATATATATATCAGTTTATTGTATATACTACATGTCCACCCCACGATTTTTACTTAAATAGCTTCGACAACTAAACGACTCAGGCGATCAATACTTGTTCACATATTTTATATAGCAACCATATCTTTTCGTTTGATTGGATTGTACGCAATATTTGTCGGCTTATGTATCTTCTTTCTTTGCCTTTTTATTACGCAGTTATATCATAGATACTCGTTAGTCTAGGATTTAAAAAAGAAATTCTCCGTGCTGGTTCTCGTGCGGACACAGCATTTTAATACCAAGAAAAATCATGGGGCGGGCAACATTTAACTTCATTTCCTAACGAATTTCTTGTATTATTATTCATTTACATCACACGTATTTTTTATTCCATATTTTTCTGTATATGTGTATATTTCTTTCTGTATACGCGTTATTATCCATTCACTCGTATATAATTAGTGCTTATTCAAATGTTACTGTCCAACGATTCCTGCTTTCGCTTTTAGTTTTGCGTCTGCATCAATAGTTTCTTTCTTAAGTCTTCAGCTAAACATACTTCTAAGATACACGCAACAATGAAGTCATTAAGAATCAGGGAGGAAACTCGGTTTTTTTTTTTTATTTAGAAGGGAGGGTAGACGTACTTATTGACGAGTTGGTAAAACTCTTTTCACCCTCTCTCTTTCTTAGTTTCTCAGTTCTCATCCCTTATTACATGAATACATTTACACACGAACAATTAAGTGATCCGTTATTCTTTTTTTGCATCCCTAAGATCGCCAAGATATATTCCCTTCTCTTTTTACATAATTTTTAATCAGTTTTCAAATAACTGCAATATCCAATAGAATGTTCGCCAGTTTCCAAGTTAGAACATCTCACTTCAATCACCGTTCATTTTTATTTATTCGGAGATAAATTCCGTAATTTAATAAAACGATATTATCCTCGTATCAAACGAATGCTCGTGATCCTTGAACGTTTTGGATTCTAGCGAACAATGCGACAAAAACTAGAAAAAAGACTTCGGACAACACCAACGATCGATCATTATACATGTAGCTATATTTTTATATAAATTACTCCGACAGAATATGTGGCCCATAACTCTTCTCGTGTGTTTGTTTATTGTTTAACGAATGGGATAATTGCCACGCTCGAGGCACAGACAGCTCCTTCTCTTGTCTTTCACAATTTTATCCAATAAGTCTTCGAATCAAAGTGGTTTTACGTTGCATCGTAACCCGGCAATCTCATCAACGAAAAATTACAAAAGAACGTACGATTTCCCAATGTAAGATTACTATTCAAGCAATCTGATTTCCGATCAAATACGAAGAATCAACAAAACAATTGAAATAAGTGTTACATCAGGCCGATTCACGATCAGGGACCATTTGCAACCATGACTTATAACGGTTGACAAGATGTTTTAGATAAAAGACAGTGGAACATTTTTTAATTGCCTTTTCGTAAATTCGAATGACTGGATGGAAAGATGGAGTGGTGGTATTGGAAAGATTATGTCGTCATTTGGGGAATTTACAGGGAACCGCTCTTGATATTTTGTGATACTTTCACGGTAAGACCGTATTACGTTTACACGTTCATTCTACTAATAAAATGCTTGTTAATCACGAACGTGTTCGTTACATACATCAAAACGATTAGCGAAAATATTCAAAGAACTTTCCGAGGCAAGTCATAATTATTTGACGTAAGCAATTAATTCTACTTTACTGTGGAAGATATCGAAAAGTAAAAAAACCGAAGAAAATAACAATGTACGTATGTTTGTTTGAAATCAATTAAGACAGATTGGTACGCATATTCGATCGAGAGACGTTTCCATCTCTCCTGGCCCTCTGTTTTTCTCGGTGAAAATAATTTAACGAGAAATAAAAATAGTATCTTCACATCTCTGCACATGTAGAAAATGCATTGTTATTTATTTGAACGATTATTGTAATCTCAAATGATTGAACTTATTGACTTTTCATGCATTCGTGCATGCGTCATCGATTTACTAATTCCGACAACTTTGAGAACGATTATCCAGTCTCTATGCATATACGCAGATGTATACGTCGTTCACGTTGCATTAAGACGACCTTCGCCTTGCTTTAAGACTTCTGAAAACTTCGTTTCTTACTAAATCGTATTAGAATTATGCATGGGACTATGATCGGAGCTTTGACAAATGTTCGTCGTAAAAGTATGACGTTTTTCTAGATTTTCGTTCGTTCTTTCTTTCTTTCAATAACGAAAGATCGAAGTTTCCCTTTTCAAACAGAAATAACTACGATGTATGAAAGACGAATATATCTATTATTGGAAAGACAACCACAATTCAAACACAGCGTTACAATGTTCACTTTTCCATCTGCACTGATCGTGGTCAGTTTAAATAAATACATTACTCTAGATTGGATAGATGAATCTAATTTCTTCCGAAGATAGCTTTTTTTTTAACAATGATTACAGCAGTAATCGTTAATTACAATAATAATGACGACAATAATGAGAGTGACGATGATAATGACAATGAAACGATGACGATGATAGCGATGATAATATAATAATAATAATAATAACAATAATAAATGGTAATAAGAATAATGATAATAGTACTATAACTACATTTTCCGTTTCAATAAAATCTACCCGTGTAGAGACAATTTTTTATCGAATAACAGTTTAACGATAAGACGATCACAATAAATGACTCTGTATCCTTAACATAAACGCGACCATGATAGCATAAAACACGTATTTATCTACGAGCAAACGTTCCATGACTTCGTTAGAAAGGTGTAACGAATTGAAAATCAGGATGTCAATATTTTTTCTCGGTGATTCGTTCTTTCCGAGGCAGTTAAAAGATCTAGATGATGCAATCGTGTCCACGAATCGAATTTAACTGGAACATTTAATTATTTATCGACGGTAATCACCATTAACGTTGCTTCATCAGATCTTGTATCTCTATCTCTCGTTACGACGATTCCAACTATGCCCATTCCATCTACTTTGACTTTCGCTTTTTAAGGCAATGCTCTCTTAGCAACGTGGTCCACAAAGAGTATTGCGAAATGCAAGCGGATAATGCGCTTCGTGGACGACGTGCTGCATCGTGTTTTATCGACGACTTGCATTTGCACGACGGGGATCGCGAGGAAAGAAGAAATAGGGAGTGGTTCGTTTCATACAAAACACGACTGGGCCCTTTGACTCTGTTTCAGCATTGACGAAAACAAAAAAAGACGCTTCGACAATTCTTCGTTACGTTCCAAAAAAGGAAAAAAAAATAAAAATAAAAATAGACACAATCGTTGTCAAAATATTTAAATGCAAACACATTTCTATACGTGGTTAAACGATCTATAAACACAAGATGTTCTCCAATAATGAACACTGCACCGAATAGTATATATCCATTAACCAAACGCACAATTTCAAGTCAGTTTCGACAAACTGTTATCGATGCGTCATTGCTTCCCATTCGCACGAACCTGTCATTATTGTATTTACAAATAATAATTACTTGCACCGCTTATTTTTACATGTACATATTCGCATGCCTGGTACATTGTACGTACAATAAAAGAAAAGAACTTGTGCGATCGGCGTATGTATACAATATATATAATATATATATGTAAGTATATATAATGTATATATGTATATCTATATCAGTATAATCGTGGCCACGTAAAATTTATTAGTTAGTTATTAATTCGGTATCCGTTTGTTTCTCGCTTGCATACGCGCATACAATAGTCGATCATCATTACACTTACAAATTTTGTTTACATTCAAGTAGCAAGTATATATATTATCTTTTACTTTTGCGTATGTTTTTTTATTGTATCGCAACCGACGAAAACGGATAATCAATCTACCAATACTTCTTCGATACATTTTTGTATGTAATTTGTTTTTTTCTTTTCCTTTCGTTATGGTCAATCATACTGTATTTTTTCTCTCCCTTTTTTTCTGTTGTACAATACCGTTGAATAAAACATTCAAAATTAGGATGAACGCGATTCTCCATTCGAAAGAAAAGGGAAAGAAAATAAAATCGTAACGAAAAAATAAAACGCATAAGAATGCTCGCAACAATACTAATTACGCAATACTCGTTACTCGTTCGTACACTGACATACACAAAATGATGTTTCATATTTCTTTGTGCTGGATGAACATTAAAGTTTCACGGAAGTTTCATTGACAGGTAATATTATATATGTATACTTGCAGGCTCGCTGTCTCTCACTCCCTAACATCCTTACTTTCACTCTTACATCTGTCATCAAGTTTTACAGTAAAAATAACACTTCGTAAAGTTATAAATACCGTTACAAACTATGGCTTGTCAGTTATGTATTAGTACGATAGGTATACATATATATGTATGCACACGGGCCCATATATTGATATTACATGAGAATACATTTATGAGGGTGTGGGCTTGTCAGCATGTACGGAGTAACCGTTATGCAATGTCCGGAATTTCTATCCTCATCGTTTCGATAGCCACAAAGTGTAAAAATAATCAGATTATCCATACTGCTGGATAAGAACAGTTTACAAAGAACACGAAAAAAAAACGATCCATTGTTGTAAAGTTTCACAAAAAAAAAAAAAAGAAAAAGAAAAAATAGTAAACGTCACAAGACCGAGTAGTCATATAAAAAATAAAAAAGGGAAATATCAATCAAACTGCCAGAGTTTGTCTTACTTCCGCGAAATGTTCTATGCACAATTTTCTTCTCATCTCTTCTGCTTTACAAAGAAGTGGTCGATCATAATGAGAAAAAAGGAAGAAATAAGAATGAACATGATCAAATTTATTAGAAAAATGTTTGAAACAAGACGATAATAAGGATAGTAAGACCGGATGCCCCAATAATTACGTCGTGTTACATAAACCGGAACGTGGCTTATTCGTATCCCTATTTTATTCAGTTTAATTTGACGATAAAAAAAACTCTCGTTACCTATTATAAAAGTAGATGTTACACAGATCAGTAACCCGCACTTAATCTAGGGGTACGAGGGTGTATGTATGCGAGTGAACGTGCTGCCACGAAGAATTTTCTATCTTTTTTTTCTGTTACTAATACGTGTATCAATTCACCACTTTATATATTTATAGCAGTAGAATGCACGTGTGTACGCACGTGCGAGATATAGCCGCAATGCGCGTAGTTCCAAAGCAGTTTGCACACGCGTACAAACTCCTCTCGTCCTCTGGATCTGGTATGAAATTGAGAAAAAAATATGTGAAAGGAAAGATACGATTAAGATTCGAAAGAAAACAATAGGAGACTTACCATATACAGGGTGTCCAAATAGTAAAGATACTTGAGATAAGAAATTCGCACATCGCACTTTGGTTCAGGAAACTTTACCCTAAGAAGTTCCGATGATAACTGATCATTTGGATGAATCGATCGAAATTTGTACATGTTACCATTGCATACTCTCGGGACATAAAGCATTTACTCGAAAACGGGACGCGGGACTTTACGTTACGAAGTCGAATAAATAAGCAACATATTATATCTCCGTATGTAATAACGTTCACATTGACGTACTTTGATTGTTGTAATGCTGGAGCCTAACGCTATAGTCAAAAGTGTACGTGTAAAATGAATTTCCCACGTGGCACATTTCTCTTGCGTACGTTTAGGATTTACATGTAGATACTAGCTACAATGATAATATATGTGCCTAAGTACACGAATTAAAGTAGTTCAATGGAAATCAGTAAAAACGATATCAGTGAGGAATCTCGATTTATAGGAAACGCACATAAAAACATGAATCCGTGGACGGTCACCCTGTACATATTTGATACATAGTTATATAATTAAAACGCTCTTCGAAATACTGTAAAATCTCACAAAATACTCTTCTTGTAAAAAGGTGCGGCTGAGACTCCTACGGGTCGGGCCAATGCGATTAAAGGTCGAGATTCGGAAATTCGAAAAAATTAGTTTACCAATAAACACGGTTATATCATATAATTAAATTGTTTTAAGGGGCAAGGAAAAAATAGAGATTCGAAAAATGAGTAAAGAAACGTTCAACGATAAGGATTTTTATCGGTGAAATTACCTAAGTCTTAGGAAACATTCTTAATACTAAATCTGAACGAGATAATAACGCGACGAGTGTGCCGGACGAAAAAGTCGTTACACGATTGCCGCCGTGTTAATCTATAACAATGAACCACGTTAGAACATTCGCTCTCTTTCAATCGCTCTCTTTCTTTCTCCCACTCCTCTTATCAACGAATTGATGCGTAATAAGAATAAAATTAACGAGGTAATAGTTAAAATTGCACGTGTTTTTCTAGCAATGAATATTATTCTCCTACCCCCAATCACGACGTTCAGCACACTCTCGACGAAACCTAAAAACGGAGTCGAGTGATCGAAATGCCCGAGATATCTCTTTTTTTTTATGTCGAAACGATCGTTAAAGTAGAATGCGCAAGGGCATAATTTGCTTGTACACCAATGACATAGTAAGCGATTCTGTGCAAAAAGAGAACTATTCTCTCCATTGCGAGACAGATTTTTTTTTAGGTAACCTCTAACCGCTGCGTATCAACTTTTCTCCTTGAATTCTTTGTCGAAGAAGAACGATTGACTCGCAGCCATCAGTCATGTATGCGTACACGCGGAGTCTTCGACACGTTACTTTCTGAATAATTAAACGGCTTCAGATACGCGAAGAAGAGTTCCACGCACCAATGTATATCATCGTACATCGCGATACCATTCAGATCGCCCACGGTACGACTGGTTTGACTCGAGTTAGCTCAGGGTGGAGCACTACCGTAATTTTTATACGAATACATGACAGGATATGTCGGCAGGAACGAAGTCACAAGAGCTCGTACTGGCGCAAGTGCATCCGTTGAATGATGTCCCGACAATCGTTAAACACTCTCTTGATGTTCTCAGTATCGACGGCGCATGTAAAGTGCGGATAACAATAGTGCTTACCGTCTCCGCTGGCTGTGCTTATACGCTGTAAACAGTCCGATGGAAAATTTATTGTTCGCCTAATAAAGTTGTGCTCAAATATCTAACACGATGTACTTACAAGAAATTCGTCTCTAATGAAGTACTTGGCCCTCATAACGTCAGGAGGTTCCGAAGGATCTGGCACTACCCCAGGTTCAGCCGGTGTCTGATATCGCGCAAATTCTGGAAAATAATCTTCTAATTTGTGCTTTCCCGCTTTTACTTTTTCCGCTAATAGATCTTGTTTATTTAAAAATAAGATTACGGAAATTGTGCGAAGCCACCTAAAAAAGGAAAGAACGGTCATGTAACGAAGATTTCGAGCGAACACCTTATCATACTGTGAATATTTCCAAGCAATTAAACCGATTCGTACCGATTGTTCCAAATGCTTTTGAAGAGGTCCAAACTCTCTCTGAGTCTTAACTTTGTTGGATCCTCCCTGAGTACCATGTTATAACTACTACATGCTGTTACAAATATGATTGCCGTTACATCGTTAAAGCACTGTATCCACTTTCTCCTCTCGTCACGTTGACCACCAACGTCGAACATACTACAAACAAGCAATCATTGATGCTACACATTACAACGTTTTTATGGACGAAATGCATGCAAAGGATCGTGTTCGTGTACTATATTTTACATTTTACATAACACCATCTACGGCTAAAAAAAAAGTTGAAATTAGAATTGATCCGCAAATTTAACTCTGTCGGGATGAAATTCCGTAAGGGACCGATAAAGACTGGATGTTCCTCCGTAGAGTTAATGCGAAACACAGGATCTAACTGAAGGGGGAGAGGGCTAATGGGAACCAAGGCAAAAAGGGAAAATATTATAAAGTTGCGGAGGCGTTAACGCGGCTAACCGATTCCGCTGCACGTATAGCACGTAAGTCTATAGCTGTAATATACACGCCGGGATGAGGTGCGCGTCGCTGCTTTACGTTATATTTACCGTCGACTGATGTTACTGTAATACGTCGTCTATATATAGTTAGACGACACTGGAGTAAAGCGAGTAGCTTAGGACTTACTGAAAGTTTACTTTGTCGACTTGAAACCGCGTTTCGAAGATACCGGACGTAAGGACTCGACACCTGAGGATGTCCTGCAACAGATCGACCAAATTTATCATTCGAATCAAATCTGTACATTTTCGGTTTCGTGTTAAAACCTTGTATCGACCTTTTTTTGTGTTTTGTTATTACCTGTTCTGTGGGTGTGTAATCCGGTTGTTTAACGATGGCTACCTTATCTAGAAAACTGAAACAGAGAACGGAAGAAACGATTACACACATTTCCTACAGTATTCATAGTCCTAAATGTAAATTTTCGCAATGTAATCGATTTGACAGTGCTATAACGAGCTACGCCTTGATCAACGTGCAAGTATTTCCCACCGATGCTGATCATTGCCGATAATAAACACAGCTAGTTAACAGCATTGTTACCGTGAGAGTCGCTTCGCGTGATTATGATTTACCCTAGCATCGTTAAAAATTTCAAACAATTGTCAATTGTGAGGTGTTAACGAAAACATTTATAATCGACGCCAAACCAGAAAACCGAATCAACGCTTTACCTTAAACCAAAGGAAAAAACAAAACATATTCCTAAGTATTTCTTTTGGGCATTTGGTGAGTGCAGAATAGTTTTCGTTCATGAACTTTCCGTCCAGATGGAAACTGCAGAATCTTGTGTATCGAAAGTGGCGCGATAACACACAAGATGGAAAACGGAAGTGGCTGTAGGAAAAGGGTGGAACGCTGGAGCAGGGTGAGAGAACACCGAACGAAGAGAATTCTCTCCTTTTTTTCATGCTGCTGTCACCGTTTCTCTTGAAAGACCCTCCCCGGCTAGTGTCTAGGGTGGATAGAGCGCACGAAGGGGGAAAATCGATTCTCGGTAGTGTCCTATCCTAACCCCAACTCTCGCCCTCTCGGCCTCGCCGACTATGCCTCTCTAGCACCCAGTTTCCAATCCGGGTCATGGGTCACTGCCACCGCTGGTCGCCATCAATCGTACGTACAGACTTAGCTTCGCGTATGTATACCAGCTCCCTGTACAGGTGTATGTTGTACGCGCGAGAACTTACAGGGGTGGGTCTTTGCTTTGACACCACCATGCAACCTTCCACAGTCGGTTGACGGTGATAATATATTTACTGACAGACACTTGCACTGCTCTCCGGCCCGGATATTAAATAGCCGTACAGACAACGACACCCTTTTCATTGGAAATATTCCGAAACTTGAAAGAGATAACGTTACTAAGATATCATAGATGTAAAGAATTGCAAAATTGTTGATTCTACTACACGTATATCTACGGGATATCGTTTCGTCATAGAGAATAATATAAAAAATTGAAAGGGATTTTCATAGGTACAAAGACAGGAAGGTAGGATAAAATGAACCACGAGATGCAACAGCAATTAATACACATTCATTGACCTCAACAGGCGTGAGTAACCAAAATTTAGCTCCTCGAGTAAATTCGAGGAACTAGAAATCGGAGAAATTGATTTTCGGCAAGTAGTTGCACGGAAGAGCTGGAGGGAAGCCCCTGGGATAAAGGTCTACGTGGCTCGTGTGTAGGCTCGTGAGAAAGGTAGGTCATGAAATTGGCGCGCTCGTACAGAAATGAGGTTATCGACCTCCTGAGAATCGAAAGAGGAAGGAGGTCGTGACCCACTGGCTACAGCAGAACGATTTTCTGGTTACCGTGGCGGTGTAACTTCACCGACCTTGAAGTCAACTTTATAACAATGTTATTTCTAACGATATGACAAGCGTGACACTCCTCCTGCATCACGATCCCAGCGTTAGATTATCCAAAAGCACCGATCGCTAAAATATTTCATTTTTATAGAAAATATAACATATAAAAGAATTAGGAATTTCTAATTTTCCCGGGGTTTACTTTTCAACCAATCGTCCTGTATAAACGATAATGCGTAGGATAATGAAAAGAATAAGAAACACTTTCAAGAAGATAAATGGTTCGCGGATTTTAAACGAGGTCAGACTAACTACAAAACAATGCTCGGCTCGTTGCATAAGTAACGAAATGAAGTAGACCAGATCGAATCCGCGTTGAGCATCCTTTACGTACTTTTTACATTGATTTCGACGCTTTCTAACATTCTGTTTCATCTTAAACGATCGGTTGATTCGAATTGCAAATATTTAAAGAACCCAACAATTGCTCCTTCTTGCTTCGATATAACGGAAAAGTTTCGACGTATTGCTCGATTTACAGAAAAGATTTTACAGAAAAAAATCTCGGCAACTTTTGCAGAAGCGCCAAAGACTTTCTGAAACGATCTCATTGATTTTTTCACGATCTATATTTAGGCAGTGGCATCGAAAGTTATTAACGAGGATAAAAAATACTGGTTTTTATCTAACATGACGATGGCACGGAAGAAGATTGTTATCGACCTAAACATTCATGAACTATGTGTGGCAACATCAGTGATCCCAGCATATAGACCAGCGTCTATATATAGAGACACGTGTTTCCTTTTTTAAGGTGTGCCGAGGTATCCCATCGTGTAATTGACACGTTACTCGATTCTCCCCGTGTACAGCGCTCGTTTTCTCTTTTTCCTCTTCTTTTTTCTTTCTCCTGCATTTTTTCTTTCTCCCTCTCCCTTACTCTTTTTTTAGTTCTTTTTTTTATTTTTAATCCGAAACAAAAATTCGATACTGAAAACGATATCGCGACGAATTAAATTCTCAGCGCAATTCGTTGGGCTTCAAAGGAGATACGGGCAGAATCTGAATCGCGATAATATTGCGACACGCTTCACCTGCGAATTTTAATGCATGAAATCTGACAGTTGTTCAACCCGGAAATGGCTGTGACTGAACCAACAATCGATAATCAGGCGTTGGCGCATAGCGATCTCTTATTCACGTCGCACAAATATTTATTCGCTGTGCACCAACTCCAATTCGATGATATTTTAGGAAGCTTGCCGTTGGTCCATATTCCTTTCATCTTCGATACAAGTATTCGAGACAGTTTCACTTTAAATTTCTTTGCTTTTCAAAAAGAAGGGAAGAAAGAATTGACCCATTAATTTCTAACTGACCAATTTTTGCGTAACTCGAAATCTGTTTCCTTGATCACGAATCAAGAATGAGAGACTTATCTAATGTTTAGCAAACAGGCGTTTGAAATTACAACAATCTAGCGTCCCGGGGTCCACAAGAATCTCTCCGTTATACATCTCTCGAGCAGTGCTTCCTAAAAATACGATACGCTATTTTTATCGAGAGATTTCTTTCTCTTTCTTTCTATTTCGATACACAAGAGGACGAGAGAGAATCAAGAAAAAGAGGAAAAGAAGAGAAACGAAGGAAAACCAGGATAAGTGGGGGGGGGGGGTGTTAAAAAGATTCACACAAACATCGGCCAACGAGGTGCAGTAACCGAAATGTAACTAGGTTTAATATATTTTTAACAGAAACGAAAACTATCGCCGTGATCTTGATGCGATCTCGCCGTGAAACGCGAGACACTATTTGGCACGTTGCTAAACGTCGATCGTGAACGTATTCCGAAGTATTCTCGTTTCGTGTCTCACGGGAGTATCAATTGAACGATAAACGCTTTAATTTCTCCCATTATTGACAGTGTAACGATGATGATAATAACGACAAGGATATTCATGGTAATTATACATGCGGAGACGAAGAGAGAGTCAATGAGGCTGTAGCCAAATAAAATGCGTGTTCTGCCTAATTAAAGTATTTGACGAAATGATAAACAGCAAACGAAGTCACATGTTCGGGTTTGTTAGTTTAGTGGATAAGTTTCGCGTTTACACTCGAGATTCACGCCTCTTTGCTCACGATTCAGTGCAACAACCTGTGCCTCACCTATGTAATTTTCAAAGGGATACAGTTTAAAGTGATCTGCTGGACTGGGACGGTTTGCAGCGGACCAGCTTTTCGCTCATTTATATATCGGGTCGGCGGTTATTCCCTCCAAGTTACGTGACGTTTAAAAGGAGAATGCCGAAAGTAATATATCTTTGCAAATACACAGCGTCACGATCTTCATGATACTTCGTTTCCAGTTTCATCCAATTATCTACTTGTTATTAACCGTTCAAGCGGTAAATATGAATTCGTCAAACACACTTTCGACGAAGGCGTCGCCTTTCAAACTTTATCATATTATAGTTTTATGACTAGAAAAAATACAAATTCGCAAACGTTGCATCAAGCTTTTAAAGAACCGTTTGAACCTCGCTACCATCTTTAGACAAACTCTATCGAACTCCGTACAGGTGGAACGCACAAGGAAAAACAAATATCTTATGTGTGCAGTGTTAAAAATATCGTTCGGAGTGCGAGAGAGGGAGAGAGAAGAAGAGAGAAGAAGAGAGAGTGGAACAAAAGCAAGCACAGCATGTTCGACCGGTATGTACCTAAACAGCTCCCGTGTCAGTGAACAGCGTGAAAAAAGTTCGAGGTTGGGCCAATTCATCGAGAACCCCTAGATAAACGAGTGGCCCCTATTAAAGCGATTACCTCGTTAAGGCATTGTCTCCATTGGCATTAAATCGGTGTCACAGGCCCATGAATATACACGGATATACCATATGTATCGCGGTCATGAGAACGCTTCCGAAATTTATCCAACCGCGTTGCAGACTATTTACAAGTCAGATACGATAACAAATACAAATATACTCACACAGCCAGAAATACAGATACGAATACATAGGCGAATCGTTACACTTTTTCACGGAACCACGAGTTCTCGTTTCAGGTTATACTCGTCTGGCACGCGCGGAATAGTTGAAAGGATAGCGGACGAATCCGCGGGCAAATCCGACGCGATTCGCGGTCTCATTATTATCGTATAAATGCTATCAGACGTACTTCTTATCGTAATCATATCAGTCCCGGGGCGAATTAGAATAACCGTGTGTTGCGACTCGAGCACACGAGCTATTTGATGCTACGAACCTGGCCAATAACTTTGCTCTCTTATTTTTATCATTGGACACTTCACGATCTGTCTTACCGTATATACTATACTATACTATACTATACTATACTATACTATACTATACTATACTATACTATACTATACTATACTATACTATACTATAGTAAACTATACTATACTATACTATACTATACTATACTATACTATACTATACTATACTATACTATACTATACTATACTATACTATACTATGCTATGCTATGCTATGCTATGCTATGCTATGCTATGCTATGCTATGCTATGCTATGCTATGCTATGCTATGCTATGCTATGCTATGCTATGCTATGCTATGCTATGCTATGCTATGCTATGCTATGCTATCCTATACTATACTATACTATACTATACTATACTATACTATACTATACTATACTATACTATACTATACTATACTATACTATACTATACTATACTATACTATACTATACTATACTATGCTATACTATGCTATACTATGCTATACTATGCTATACTATGCTATACTATACTATACTATACTATACTATACTATACTATGCTATGCTATGCTATGCTATACTATGCTATGCTATGCTATGCTATACTATGCTATACTATGCTATACTATGCTATACTATGCTATACTATGCTATACTATACTATACTATACTATACTATACTATACGATCCATTCGGAAGTCAAACTAATCCATTTTCCGAAAAGTATTCTATTTTAATGCCCAAATGTACAATCTAGTATTTAATTTTACAGATTTGACTTTAGTGTAGCATTAAATTCGTTTTAATGATCGTACAAACAAAGGATAACTCACTATTTGGCGCAGTCAATTAGTTGGTACTCATTACTCCTCTCGAAACTCTGTTGAACGCCCCGGTCTTTCCAAAGGGTTTCGACAATATCGTAGAACTCCTGCAAACATGAATTGTAATTCGGTTAACGTATTACAACCATCGAGATGAAATGGAAAATGGCGGAAATAACATTAAAAAATAAATAATTATTTGACGGCGCATCCGTGGGTGATTTGCAAATAAGTTCACAGTTTGGCGGCCGCTTCTATCGTGTCTCATTAATTATCTAAAAAACGTGCGGCTCTGACGAAATGGAAAATTTGGCTCGAACCCGATCACTATCGTGACAACAGAATATACAGCGTCACAGTTGGACCAGTGAAAAAGACGACTCGGAGCGTAACTTATGCGAAACTGGCAGCCACGAAGCACGTCCGTTATCGACAGAAATATTTTCATTTTTAATTCTGTCACCGACTTTGCACGCGTATTATCCGCTCCTATATAAAAATGGATATCGATCAGGTATCTAAGCCAAGATAAATATTCGAATAGCATCTATTGCCGAAGCGTTGTCGGATAGAAAATAAAGCAACCGGCAATTGCGATAATTTTCGAAAGGAATAGGATTTAATTTCGAAAGAATCGAGATACAGGCAAACGTTAATTTGTCAAGAGAAGCAACCAACAAATTGTAAATTTATGCGCTTCTCGCATCAAAGCGGAAAGTCACGTTGAAAGCCTTTCGAGAACATCTTCGAATTATTAAATTTTTTATTTTTCGAGATGTTTCCGATCTCAAAGCAGTCCGAGTCAACTTTTTCAACCTCCAAGTCGCTACACAAACTCCGATATTTTCGATTTTCCTGTCCTTTTTCAAAAAGTACTTCGAACCAAAAAAGACAAACAGTCTACAGAGACAATTTCAGATAGGTGTTAGCCTTCTCCGCAGTCTGTAACAAACATTTCAACGTTTATTTAGACGTATTTCCGTAAAACAGGAATTAGCCGCACAGATGCGCCCGGTGATAGAGTTACGGTCAAATTCGGTGTAGAATTTGACTCGAAATAAACTTCCGTACTCTCAACAAGCGACGCCTAGATATGCAAAAAGCGAAACGACAGTGACAAATTGGACACGGCTCGTCGAACGTAGCCGCGGAACAAAATAAAAGGTAGCCTCTGCCCGGTAACTTCCTCTTAATACAAAGACATGTTTATTCGCACGCATAAACATATCTTTCACTGTATAATGTATCCTCACGGTGGAAATTCAAATTTAGACCCCTCACCTTATCCGACGGGCGGATGACTATCTTTACCATACTCGTAGGTGTATTCCATCCATCGGTTAAGGTATTTCGATGAAACATTCTGTCGAGTAAAAATCCGACAGAATTCCCAACGAGAGAACAAGAAGTAGCGTCACGTGGGAGCTCGAAACTCTGCTGGTAACAAACGGCTTAATTCGATTAATTCGGATGCATCGTTTTCGATGGTTATAGTGTCGAATCGCGTGTAGCGAAGAAGAAACTACGACAATTTGCGCCTGTACAACCAGGGCCAGAGATACGTAAAAGTACATACGTACACACGTACCAACAACTGCCAGTGAATGACGCAAAACACATGGATTATTTTGTCGCGACGACTTTATTTCGAGATGCGCCACGTCGTTTCGCCAGTTCGGAGCGTTCGGGGATTTCGTAGTTCTCGAAATCTCGGTCTGATCCTCTTGGCACGCGAAAAATCATTATTCTCCGCGAACTGAAAGAAATTTCGACAACGCCGGTCCGTGAGTGAGTCCAGTCAGCTGGTTGCAGAAGATGTCAATGCCTCCTCGACCCCTAAAATCTTTTTCATCGTCTTTTCGATCTAGCCTCGCACGGTGCGAATCATGTTTTCCTATACCTACCACGTTTCCTATTTAAATGTATCAGGAAACGATAATCGGGGACATTAGTCACGGGAAAATCGATTGAGGGGAATCACCGAAAGTATTGTTCGATGTTTCCTTGTCTGCCTTGAAGGACCTTGCCGGCCCGTCGAAAAAATGCACGTTGATAAATTCTCCGTGTCATCGATCCAAATTACATAAGGCAAATTCGGCAAATTCGACATAGCGCGGACATCATACAGAAGAACAACAAATCGGAGAATCTTTAAGGGATAAATCATGCTAGTAACTTCAGCGCACGTTCCAAAGAGGCGCGGCAGAATTGCTGGCCTGAATACAAAATGACTAAACGGGTTAAATAACGTGTACCGCGCTCGCTCGTGTCGTAATATTTTAATGGTACACCCTCCCCTGTTTTCCCCTATCTAGTTTCACTATACGATTCATTGTACGCGCGGCTTGTGAAATTACGCGATCCATACCAGAACATTCTTGTCGTACGTCTGCCGCTTATAAACGCACGTCTGGTGTCCTCGAAATAATGCTCTCCTTGATTAAAATCATCACGGTAATAAAATTTAATTCTACCGCTTGCCATCGTATATCGCGAAATATATTCGTCATGCGTGGAAACAGTCGATCAATGTGTTTCATAAAATAAAATCGGACACTTATCCTAGACGAAAGTCAAGTTGCGATTCTAAGAATATATATTCGAATTTCTTTCGTTTTGACAGTACGGAAAATTTTACAGGAAAATCAAGAAACATTGCTCTTGAAAATTCTTATTAAAAGTCGATCATTATCGTGACTGATGGTAAGTATCAGATAATCGAAGGCGCACGGTAGTCGATCGACACAAAGATCTACGAGCGCATTCTGTACATGAGGCGGCGAATGGCGCAGCACATCATAGCCAGAGCATTGTATAGCACACCACATATGCGATGGCTGTGTAAACATTGTAAACACCGATTATGCCACGCAGTGGCTCTCACGCGAAGAAATGCTACCAACGTGTATCGTAAGCTATAACAAACTTTCGGTACCGCAAGAGTATCATACTTGCCCTGAGAAAAGGACAATCCATTGTAATTGGTTAGCATGATTGTTTACCACCGACCCTTATAATCCTGTTCATCCTTCCAACGCTATAAAACCTCATAAGTCATTTACGTTGCGCTGTATAGTAAAATTCCTCGTCTGCCCGAGACACCGGTTTTTCATTCAACGAAAAGACGAAAGCGAACCGCTCGTACAAAACTAGAGCGTATTTTTCATCGTATTACATTAAGAAGGTACACACGGCACGCGGAACAAATAGGTTGGCTGTGACTCACCGGGGGATAATCGAAGTCCGTGGCAGACGAGACCTCCAGGATATAGTCGACTTTGCTCTGATTCGCCGGATCTTCCAAAGCAACGGGTGGCGTTAGCGTGCTCATCGCGCTGGTTATCGTCTGAAAAGGAACGCATCGAATGAAAAAAAGGAAGCCACGCTGTTCACATGCATCGATGTATCGTATAGCATACATATGCACGTAATTCCACGACGATTACGCTAACGACAACGTCCATCGCGAACGGAAAAGAAAGTGCATTCTTCGCGGGATTGCGATGCGTATGCGAAATTTCCATCCCGGCCGTATCTATCGTTACATGCGCAGATAATATGTCATTCATAATCCTTAAGTGCCACGGGGCAGCTTGTCTATTACATTCACCCGACATACGGAAGCGATTGCAAGGTTACAGACGATACGCGTATCTAAACACGGCCTCGAACGACAAATTGATGACAGCGCGCTGCTCTCCTCAGCACGGTGTTAAACCGTTGCGAATTTACGGGCGCATCACGTAACGTTAATGACGAGACGCCCGTCAAAACGGACGCGTTTACCGCCATTTCGATAGGTATTACGGAACAAGGTTTTTATCTCTGTTAAAACGTAAGTTAAAAAGTTGTTCGATTTCATAGCCCGAGACGTTTTCTTCGGCAATACCGTAATACTGCCGTATTGTAGAAAACACCAACGCTTCGTATCGATTTAGCTATAAATCACTAGATTCCCAGAATACGCCGCGTTATACGACGCGTTTTACGAATATTACTCCGAAAGGGTATTTTCGGAGAGTTAAACGTGTTGTATCGTTATCGTTAGCCAAGACACATGTGCGCATAATAGTGCCACCGAACGATATTTTAATAAGGCTGTAACAAACCATTGCCGAGACCAATCGTCTTAGAGAAACAGAAGAATAATACAGCGTAAGCTACTTTATGTTCTGCTCCGCGTTTCACCATTTATCCCGAAGGATAGTAGTTCGTTGATTATAAAATCCGCACAGCGAAATAAAAATAAAATGCAACGCGTAAAGGAAAAAATCTCGGTCGAGTAGCGGGTACCGCGCAAAGTTTGAAAAGGTATTGCATAAACAAATATCCAAAAGGGATTCTTACCAATATCGCGTCTCTGATGTTCCTTTTGATGTCGTCGATTTTTTGCCGCTTTTCCCTGCACAGAACAGCGTGAGAAACAAACGATGTGTTTGATCCTTCGATCTCAATATCGATGCACCGTTGTGTACATCGTTGAATACTCTTAATGCCGTGCGTAAAAAAAGAAACCAATGACTCGATCATGATTATATAAAGAAATATCGAAACAAGTTAGGCTCGAGCAATATTTACCACGTATATGCGCGTATTTTCATTATTAATGGCACTCGAGTCATTCGGTAATTTTAGATCGCACGGCATCGCGCCAGTTTTAGTATAACGATTTCGTCGATTTGGAGACACACTGGAAATTTTGCGAATCTAATACCGGCGATTGATGCGACCGACTCCTCGCCGTCACAACTATGGGACAGTAGCATCGAATTTTCATGTGGGCTTCGCTCGTTTCATAGGGATACCTGTGCCAGGCTCTTATCGTCACTCGAGCAAAGTTCAGTCGTTTAAGACTCTTGCATATCGTATACATGTATCACATACGTACATTATAAAATGACGACAGTTGCAATCTAATACAGGTTCCCATTTTTATAGTGTTGTTATTCCGTTCAAGTTCCTTACGCACAATGCTATGTATTCTGTATATCGCCGCCGCAATTTCGCATCTTGTTCACATGATACTTAGAAATTTGTCTTTTTGTCTACTTCCCTACTTTTCATCGTATTTCTGATTTCCCTTATCCTGGTGATCCTTCGGTTCTAGACGTTTCGGACGTATGTGACCGCGAATTAAAAGGCTTCGCACTGTTACACGCGATATTCGAATACAACGCTAAAAATAATCGAACGACTACCTACTCCAACGATTTTGCCGCTTAGTAGGATTATACGTTAAAAGTCTCACTGTTCCAAAAGCTGCTACTGCAAATGTAGATATATTTACATAACGCTATTTACTTCATTGCAGCCGATTGAGGTGTCTGTGGATTTCATGGGCTCCTATCAAGCATATACAAACGCGGGCGAGGAAGATAATCGAGAATGATGTTAATTCGTACACGTGTAAAAAAGCTCCAGAGGGTAGAAAAGAAAAAGGAAGAAGAAAAAAATACTAAAAATACACAAGGTTATACGGTATGTTTCCATAGTAAACAAGCGAAATCTGCAACGAGCGCGTCGAACACGCAATGCTTCTTAGAATCGCGTCGCTAGCAAAAAAGAGTCCGTTAAATTCGACGATAGAAACAACTTTTCGCGATTCATGTGGAAACAACTCCGAACAATGTATTAATCCCGATATCGCCGATAAAAAGAAAAAGAAACAAGAAGAAGACAGATAAGAAGAATGAGTAAGCAAGAAAATAAAGAAGAGAAAAAAGGCGAATGAAAAAAAAAATCACCGCAAAAGTAGTAATAAGGCATGCGTTCGGGTCCGTTATCAGCGCCGGAGGCAGACAGAATTTACGACACACACGAACCGGGCCGAGCCCGTTTGTTTGCACATCGTTTTCATCCTATCTAGTTGCTCCTGATTTTCCACGTATATAGATGTACCGACATTCTTTTTACGATAACGACTTGTTTCTATCTAGTTTGCACCGTTTCGCGACTGTATTTTTAAGCCGATTTTAATTGATTCCTAGCAAACGGTAGCTGGATATGAAAACGGATCGACCGAATAAGAAGAAAGGAAAAGTATCGAAAGTGAACGAAAGACGCGTATTCGTTTGACGATTTACGGAAGAACTGCGTTCTTGAAATAATTACGACGATAACATCGCGAAGAAAAAAGCTGAAGCAACCAGAAGAAAAGAAAGTTAGAAAATGCGAGGGATAATTTGCTTGAACCACGTGTTGATATTGTAATCACGCGATGGATCGAATTAACCGTAGGTTGAATCATTCACGAGTGCGTATTAATGGGAAGAAAGAAAGGACTGAAGATTATGTACCGGTGGCATTACCGTGTTGTGCGAATAGTATCGAATGTTGGATTGGCTTAAAAGTAATAACGCTGTAACGGAGCAATGAAACTTACGCTTCGCTGAAGCCACCATCCGTGTGCAATATCCTCATCTGTTTGACGATGGTGCTCTTCCCCGATTCTCCCGCTCCTAAAACATAAAAAAAGAACAATTTCTCTTTTTCTCCTTTCTCTTTTATAAAAAAAGAACATCGTTCAAGTTTAAAAGCGAAAACGGTTAAGAAGCAGTGGTTTAAACATATATATTTAAAGATCGATAGTGATTTTTTGAACGATCGTTTGGAAAGCTATTCGACGAACGCATAAGACGCGACATATTATCGTATCTTTTTTTGGAAAATAGGAATGGGATCGTAATTGCAGACGGCAGGGGAAACAATACAGTAACAGCTGTTGCTTCGTAACCTACAGCTACGAGTCAACTATATGCAACACACAACACACGTCCACACATCGAATTAGAACGACGACCTACATAAACGAAGAATAGGAAGGTAATGGCTAGGTGTTGGGTTAAGTATCGCAATAAGTAGATGGTGTGCATACATGTGTGAGGGCGCACGCGCACACCCACATCGGCCGACTATGTGAAAAAGACTCCGGTTCGGGAGAAGGAGAAGAAGGAGACGAAGAGAGCGACACGAAAAGGGTACAACATGAGCCAGCCAGCCGCTGGATATTCGTGGGTGCCGGCTCATACGATAATCGATAAAATTGAATTACGCGCTGCTGAACATCGCGATAATGTTCGGCCTATCCTCTGACCGGACTCGCTTTTTGTCCAAAATTGGTGATCGAAGCCGATTCAACTGGTATTCTAGCGGAAATTTTCTCCGTTTCTGACACGTGTACATAGATATAGACTGTATACCGTATCTAAAAAAGAATAGATAAAAAAGGAAACACATCTTTAACGAAACGCACTGAGATTTAACTACAGAGAGATTTAACTAGGAACATGTGATAACCGAAGATATCCACGAAATAAAAGGTCATCAAAGTAATAATGGAAGGTTCTAAAAAAAGGGAAAGTTTAACAAGTTGACTTACCAAGCAAAAGGAGCCTATGGGTAGCTCGGTAAACTTGCTTGTCCTTTTGCAATTGCCTGGTAATGGCATCCGACCGCCTTTTCTGGTTCTTACTGTCATCCTGGCTGGCCTTACTGCTCTGGCTGCCGAAACACCCCATGACACACCACGAGAGAGACACGCGCGGCTCACCCTCTTCGCTCTTCCCTTCCACTTCTGTAGTTCTCTGTTGTTCTCGGCTTAGAGAAAGACGGTATCTCGCCACTATGTTACTCTCGAACGAGGGAGAATAGACTCGCGCAACGGGTCTACCGTCGGCGCGTGTTGTTTATCTCGCGTAAATGTGACGTTCGATAAGTATACCCTCTGGCACCGCAGTTCCTACAGATTCACTCCCTTTCCAAGTACCTATATACCTACTGCAAGTTCGTTCCTTCGTTCCGACCGTGTCTGTCACTCGATACTTATCTATCACCGTATCGCGCTTCTCCACACTCGAGTTTCGTCCTTCCCTCTTCCTCCAGTAGCACTCCCTCTCTCGTGCGCTGGTCTTTCTCCTTTTCTGCCTCTGTCGTGCGTTTACTATCTCCGTTTTGTACACTAGCAACAACTACGCGTATGTATATCTCTTGATGTCTTCTCTTCGTTGCACTCACACTTGATTCACTTCACGGCTTCTCTTTCACTATCTCGCACTACCCGCGAAACCATAGCTACACACGATCGACGACAGTGCTGCTGGTCCAACACGCTGGTTTCGAACGACGATCGACTTCTTGTGCGTATTTTAAGTACGAATATACAGAAGAGATAGGATCGAAATGATCGCCGAATGCCGGAGTTTCTACCAGCAATCGGTCGTGCTGAAAAGATGACGGGTTTACGGGGTCGTGACACCTGGCCCGATAAGAAATTGATCCACTCAGAAGAATATAGGCGAATCGTGCAACACCGAGCACGATTAAATTGATTGCAGATTCGATGAAAAAATACCGACGATATAGGAGGAATCAAATCACTTCTGAATCTTCGGTTGGAACACTGACGAAAACCGGCCGCGAGACACTCGCGGCAGGTTGTGATAGAGGGAGTACGCACGAGGCACGATCAGCGCTCGAGAGTGGGAGCAAGACCGGGACTGGGATAATAGGTTGACGTGCACTGTCCGATGCGCCTCCTGTGATGGCCCGCGAACACGAGACACGCGAAATCGTTTCAGGAGGAAGGGACTCGGACGCGTGTATACGACATACGACAGCTCGACCTCGCCTTGCCTCACTACGCAGCCCCTACCCTTCGGACAGAACAACGAAAAGTTAAAATAGATCGGCTCCGGTACACTGCTACCTCGTTATTCGAGCAAATCGAACAAAGTCGTGGAATCGACAGCTCCCATAGATAAGGAGGATGATTTCACTGGAGCAGTCTCCACCGTTTCTTTTTACGTTCTCACGAATTTTTTTCTCCTACTTCCCTGTCCTGCGATTTTCTACACCGTTCTTCCAGATTTTCATCCACAAGGAGATCCCGTACCGAGAATCGACTCAACCTTTTCTTCCTTCTCTGATTTTCGTTTCGTTGACTCCTCAATTTTTCGAGGGCTCGTCCGGGTTCCCCCTCCTCGACTTCTCGTTAGCCTCTACCCCTCTCCGCGGACTTCTTGTCGACCACCACAGCACAACCACCACTCGAGGAATCCAACCGTGTGCCCTCTCTCGCACACACCCTCGAGTGGTCTTACTCTCTTTCCACCTCGCTTTCACTGCGTTCGCTCACTCTCCTCACTCAACAATCCCCGAGGAAATTCGTGACCAAAACATCCGACACGAAGTACTCCCTGTAGCCAACATGTCGTCTGCTAGGCCCACCAGCGCGGCGGCTCACCGCGCTTAAGATGGATCAGGTTCGTATCCTGACTTCTAAGTACCCTGCCCTCGGTTCCACGATCTTCTTTTTTATCCTGGAAAAATCTTCTCTAATAGGTACACACCGTCACACGTTCGATCTCTTGTCTAGAATTTTTCAATAGATTCACTGCCAACAATCTGTCGTGTGAAGTGTTAATGCATTGACCGTAGCGCTATCTGTGCCATCTATTGAAACTAAATCGTTATGTATGCGATATGTTCGTGCACATACACGTTTCGCTGTAGTTTTGCATTCAACCATACGTGTTTAGTTCCATAGATATGATAGGTTGCGCTGTGATCAGTCCATATGTGTGTGCATGTATATATAAATATTCATACCAAGTAAATAGACGAATATAGCGACGCATTAGGCACCGTAACCATTAAAATAGATATGCTATTTTTCTCATTGAGTTAATACCGAAACGTAAACGTTTGAATATAAATGTAATAGAAAATTTCTTTTTGATCTAGCGATATTTATTTCAGTTACAATTAGTTCCTCTCTTATTCGGTATTTAAATTATTACCAACATTGCCGACGTTACTACCAACATACAATTAACAATACAATAGTTACCAATAGAAAATAATTTTTTAACGTTTAAAAACTAGAACGTAAGAAAATGGTGTATAGACAATAATAGACATCTACGACTTATGAATGTTTTCTGTTGAAATTTAGCAAACTTAATGTGAACACAAGATTTTATTAAAATATGCGTATGGGAAGTCTCTGTATATTTTGATGCAAAAGATATTGTAATAAACAGATTCTGGAATTACATTGTTTATCTTATTTTTATATTGTACTGAATTTGACTCTAAATAAATCATACAAGTATTATTATAATTAATTGTAATTATAGCTATTATTATTCTCCATCATCGCTACAGTATTAGTACTTTACCAAAACTGTATTGGTTTATGAAGTAGATACATGTTATCTAAATACATGTTCAACGCATGGAAATGTTTTATCGACACTAATTAAGTTTAATTAGGTTTAATAATTTCCTTTAACCTAGACCACATGTAACAAATTTAAAATATTGCGTACTTGAGGTTGATGAGATTAATGATTTACGAGTGAAAGTGTAACTTTATGCAAAAGATGTAAAAACTTATAATTATATAAGAAATCAATTTTCATAGAGTTACACTCTGTAAGACATAGTAAAGCATCAGCTATTGTAATAAGATTTACAATTCAAAAATGGTCTATGACCTGAAGGCCACTGTATTCGCTCGAAAATATCTTGTAACGAAATGTATGCTTGAAAATGGCTTTTTCAGAACACAGATATACAATGCATACGCCACTAGACGACCTGCTTGATTAAATAACGTATTTCTAATACACAAAAATATAATGAACAGCGTTGTTTCCTCGATATCGAAGGAACTTGACGACATTAAAATGTCGCACAGGGCTATGCACAAATGCGGATATTTTTATCTTCAGTGAATAGCTATGAGACCCGACTCCAAAAGTTTTTGCAATTTTGCTGCTACATCTTTATTCTTCAGGTGGCTATAAATAGAAAAATTATAATATTAATATAAAATGAAAAAAATTGTTCTAATATAATAGATCTAATGGATTGATTATACTTACTCTTGTAAAGCTCTAGGATCACTTTGCATCTGCTCTAATATAAGTCTCATCGCAGGATCCCGTAATATACTTTGAACTTCTGGATCTGCCATTGCTCTCTTTCTTACTTCCTCGGGATTGGAACTAACAGAAACGGCACATGAGCGATATCCTTCTAATGCTTCGCTATTCGAAGGATCTAATTCCAATGCTTTTTGGTAAGCAGTAAGTGCTTTTCCTTGTTGTTGCATTCCTTGTAATATCTTCCCTTTCCTTATCCATCCTTTGATAAACTTGGGATCAATTTCAACACATTTCTCGCAATCCTTCAACCCGAGATCGAACGCTGCTAATTTTGTATAACAGGCAGCTCTGTTGCTATAATATTTTGGGTCATCTGGATTTCTTTTGATAGCCTCTGAGTAATGTTTTATAGCTGTTGGATAATCACCCTCTTTGTATTTTTGATTGCCAAGTTCCTTTTCTTCTTCTGCTTTTACTGGGTCGATATATGCTTTTCTTTCTTCTTCTTTGATGATTTTATCAATATCTGAAAGAAGAGTTTTAATTTCGGGTGTTCTGTGTTCTGACATGGATTTCTCATAATACACTTTAGCTTGTTTCCAGTTTTCCATCTTTTTATATGCATGTCCAATTCTAGTGAATGCTTTAGCTATTAACTTAAAGTCTGCTCTATTTTCTCTTCCAACTTCAATGGCTTTTTCACATTGAGCGATACATTTGTCATACTCTTTTTGTTCAAAATATACTGCTGCTATGTTTAGTAAGTAAATAATTTCTGTAGGATCTAATTCTACTGCTTTGTTATAGTGTTGAAGGGCTGGCTCAAACTTCTTTTGTTTATAAGCTTCATTGCCTAATTGCTTTTCACGCTGTGCAAGCTTCTGAGGTGTATTACAATCTTCTTCTTCTTTCTTCTGAGGCTTAGGCGATTCTTGTTTAGGTTTTGGAGGTTCTGATTGCTGAGATGAGTTTGTTTCTATTTCCATGTCAGTATCCATATTCATTAATACACTAAGAGTTGTAAGTACCCTTTTGTCCGTTATCATCTCAGCAGCAGCCTCTGAATTATTTCTGAGAGTATCTAGAAGTTTTAAATATTCTGGATCTAATAAAAAGCCTTTGGTTCTAGGATCGTTTGCAAGCTTCACAAATAAATCTGGTCTATTGAAGGGATTTGACATCATTAACCGTTGAGCTTTCACTTCAGCCAAACCACTTTGAAGTTGGGCATTATCAGGTTCATGTTGCAGGCCAGTTTCATATGCTTTGATCGATGCATTTAATTTACCTAAATAAGCCAATGCACTGCCCATACGTGAATATCCTTTTCCCCAATCAGGCTTTAAACTTACAGTTTTCTCAGCATCTTCCAAAGCTTGTTTGTACTTTCCTGCTTTAGCATACGCTGCAGATCTATTACTATATAAAACATGATTATTTTCATCTAAGCCAATTGCTTCTGTATAATGTTTAATAGCCTCTTCATATCTTCCTTCTTGTAAAGCAGAATTACCTTTCTGTTTTAGTACATATACCTGTAAATTTAAATTTAATAGTTTGGTATCATTAAATTGGAATCTCAAGGAAATACGCAGTAACAAAAGATCGAAATGTCCTTTCTAGACAGTTATAACAATGTTAACTTGGAAGCGAAAAATATCGTTTATTTAACGAGCATAAAAAATGTTCGATTTTGTATATAAACGATCATATCAAAACAAAAAATTCAATAAAAAGAAACAAGAATTGATATCTTTTGTAGCAATCTAATAGAATGTATGAGAAAATAGTGCGGCGAGCAAGGAATAAGACAATTCTTAAAACAAAGCGTGTTCAATTAACAGCATAATGGATAAATACAGTGCTTTTCAAATTAGCAACTTTTTAACCTTACGGAATGCGTGATAGTAATCAACGTGGCAAGAATGTTTACCTGGTCCATAACGCTTGACTTTAGAACAATAATACTTTCGTTCTATTTTTCAGAACTCGTTCTTTTATCCTCAAAGATACGTGATGACTCGTGAAGTACACTCGAGCCGGCGCAGATTTTCAGAAAGCTCCAGAAATGGACAACTAGCGCCTCTTCTCAATTGTCGAGAAACTAGTTATACGCAATGCCTTTTTGTGATTATATTCCACAATTTTCTAGTACCTTCGAAAAACATTCTGTCCTTCTTTTATATGCAACTTGATTGCGAGCCTAGTTTCACATTTAATCCAAATTATACTATATTCATTTGTAAAGTATTTTCTGCTTTGCAATGTATACATACATAAATTGTATTTATTAACATTTTGTCGACTGTTGGTACATTACGCTTTATATGTGATTATATTTCACTATTGCGATCTTTCTATACACATATGTATATTCTATGTGTAATTACATAATATTATATTTTAATTTATATTTCATCATATTTTATTACTATAACCATTATTACTATATTTACATTTCTTCCTAATTTATAATTTAACCTTAAAAATATGTTAAATAAATACATATATATGTGTATGTACTTAAACACAAACAATCATAATTGTAACTACGCCTCTAAATTAGATATTTAGATTTTCTTTAACAGAATTTTGGCCTTTAATTCATGTTTTGTATGGCTTATTATTATAATTTTGATGTATGAACTTGTATATACATTACATTACAAATGTATTATATACATTTTACTAAAAAATGGTTCCAATGTTACAGTCTAAAGACGCTCAGATTTACGATACAAGTTAATCGTAGAATCCGAACATGGAAGCGTATTAAATAAAAAAGGACATATATGTGCATATATTATAATGATTCACGAACGTAGGTGCATTTTAAGTACGATTAGTACGAACAACTTTGTGTGGTAAAATGTTTAGTGTCCAAGGTTGCTTGATCTGACATTACTTTCGTTGCCACAGAACCTGGTATTTCCATCGGCAAACTGGAGTAACTGGGGAATCCCAGATATTTGTCGTGTTGTATTTTTTCGTTCGTAAGCAGTTCGATAACCGTAAAATTATCTCTAGAATTATATTTCGCACTCGGATATTTTATCATACAATTCAGAATATTTTTTGTTACATTACAAGGAACATAATACATACATACTTTGTAAAGATAGAAGATTCAGATTATTATATTTTCAATGTAAATATAACATAATATAAATGAATTACTACTTACATCCAAAAAATTAGTAGACGATTAGTAGAATCCTCTCTTTTCCAAGAGCCAAATATATCCCGGAACCTATGCACTTCGCAGACCGAACTCCCCCAAAAAGGAATAAGTCTACAGAGTTCTTAGAATGCCTAGACCATTACACATTACGAACTCGAAATAACCAACAACCGGTCTTTGCTCCATATTTTTACGCCGGCTTTTGCAAAATTAGCTATAACATTTCATTCTTTTTTGAGCTTTCATATTGTATTTACTGTATTTATTGCCTAATAATCAAAATCGAATCTTATATATTTGCTAATGCTTGTTAATAATTATTCGCTATTCGTATTTATCGGCAAAAGAAATTCTAAAATCTATGATAAATTTTCTAAGACTTTTTATTGCTAAAAAAATAATTATCATCGTTATGTAACAACGTTAATGTTATCCTTCTTTTACTGCTGATACCGTAAAAACAACATATTTACGATACTAACAAAACTTGACTATATACAACAATAGGGAGAGGGGGAACGAGGAAATTAATACATGTTAAACATTCACAGTAAAATACCGAAGTATTGTGGCGTAATAAAGCTCAGTACAGCTTTGATACATTCTTTGATAAATAGTCCTATTCATAAGTGTTATTTCGGTCTCTTTATCTAATATAAATTATGTGTATGTACACCTTAAAATGAACAATGAAATTACGAATGTTCTGTTACATACTACTTTTTCTACTTTTTCATATCAGCGTAGATTCTTATTTTAAGTCACTTCCAAACGTACGGATGTCACTGCTACATACTCACACTATTCGAATAAAAAAGTCTGATACTTTCTTCTATATTTACAGGACGAGATCATATGATCTCCTAAGCGTAAATGTAAATCCTTTGCAGTCGATTATCTATATTGCAACGATTCTATTTGTTTCGAACGTTATCGTTTCTCTCGTTACCGAAGTATAGTAGTTGCTTCTTACTAAAGCACTTTTGCATTAGACATATTTATGTATTTGCTCGTCCTTCGTTACCTCGTGTATTCTTTCGTTTTCTTCGTTTTTACAATACGTTTCACACTGATTTTGCTAATTAGTTTTTAAGTAAATAAAACATATTCGATTTGATGTGATTAATACTTGCACTTATCGAAGTTCGAACTATCTCTGTCTATCCTATGTAACCGTATCGTGATATATCGTCTCGACCATTTATCAAGACATCATCGGTAATGATTTCTCGATGATATTATAATCAATTAAATAATTCATCGTACAACAAACCGAATTGTTAAGTTAGTCAACGTATCGATAAATATTTCTATACTTTGACACCGACCACGTTTTGTCGAAGTCTCACGATCGCGGGTAAATAATTATTAGCTGCAGAGCTTTCGTCTTCATCGCTGCTGTCGGAATCTGACTCTGGAAGCGGTTCCGGTGTTGCGCCCAGTCTTACTAATTCCCTTGCGAGTTGAATATCGTAGCACAGAGCTACCTGATATGCAGTGAGTCCGGCGTAGGTTTGCGTATCCAAGCAAGGCTTGCACTCCTGAAGGAGGAACGCGACCACTGACCGACACCCATGCTCCAAAGCGAGGTGAAGAGCTGTTCTCCCCGCCAATGCTTCTCTGGCTTCAAGATCCGCTCCGAGGCGTAGCAGAAGCCGTACCAACTCTACTTGACCCGATGAGGCGGCTATGTGCAAACACATTTCTCCTGAAACGCAAAGTATAACATTTACATAAAATATAGAAAGATTAACATATGATTTACATATGAATTATTAATGTATGATAACGTATGAATGAATACTTTGTTTGAGACATTATTCTACGATTAAAAAAATGATCATTTATGTCAATACACGTTCGTACGTCTTTAACGAGGGTGGAAACGCGTACTTCTCATAACGATGCGACCGAGTCACATGCTTCTACAAGATATAGATAGAACTAGGAAGACGTGGTGAATCATTGTCGTCGGAGGTTTGGCTGGCGTCCCGCGGTCCAAACTAGGTTCGTACCGATCAAAGTAACTGCTAAAATTAACCTCCCTTGTTACCATCGGCAGCATGTACATTGGCGGAATATAATTACTAATTTTGTTGTAGTTGAACTCGCCTCGCAACAGGGAGCTTCAGCGAGCTGATCTCTACCGCGCAAATATTTATGTTTCTATTCTTATCGAGACGTATCGATGCACGATGCGCGAAACGCAATTGCGTTAGAAGTACATAAAGAAATAGATCATTTATATATTTCGAAATTTCCCGATATACTTAAACGATACTGTATTGGCAATTACCGATTTGCACTTTATTATGAATGATCCTCTTAAGCAAGGAGATTAAATTTTTATCGGATATTTCTTCAGTTTTCATTCTCTAAAAATAGAGAATCAAGAGCAACGAAAGAATCGTTATCTTTCTTTTTCCTTTCTCGTATCGTTCTCTCCGAAGAAAACGTTCAAGGGTGAAAGCATATACGTGTCCACCGATTTCCACGCCATTGTGGGGTTTCCCAAGTCGAATCGAGTCGAACCGAGGCAAGAATATCACGACACGCAAATAGTCGCGCAGGTATTTTTAAATATCAAAAACATCTGCTTCGAGCTTTCTGTCTCATCGCGCGCCGCGCGTGATGTAACGCGCGTGCACGCACGCACAGACGACGCGCCAAAATTCCGTCGCGTGTATTCCGAGCTTAATACCGCAACACTCTTTTCTCCTCACTTTCTTCTTCCCCTACCTAATTGCTTCATCCGTGAAATTCTCTAGGCGCGTCTCATCGACCGAATCACCGCGACTACACTTGAACCCCTAACGTTGCTGCTCCACTATTGAATCATACGTATCATGAAAGGCCGTATGTCTTTCTAATTTAAGCCTAGTTATTCGAGCATGTGCTTTTTCGTTCGCTTCGATAAAATTACACACGCGAATGTTTACGTTTTTGCTTGACAAATCGATAAGACGTAAAGCACGTTGTACGTCACCGGTATGTACGTACGACGCAACGTAAGAATCAAGTAACAGACACGCGAGCTTGCGATTAGATCAAAAATCCATAGCAAAAGCGTAGCTTAATTTATTTCGTCATGGTCCAAAATCAGCCGTTACGCCAACAGCTTGCCATTCCATGTGTACATCCATTTTATAAGCCTAGAATGGAGTATATGGATGACGTTATGTGGGAATTCCGGAGCTTTGTAAAAGAGCTAACGTTCAACGTTCGATTATTCAGGCATCGCAATTTGAAATATTTAACGTAAAACCACGGATATATCAAATTAGCATAGCAAAAGGAAATCTTGTAAATGTAATTACACCGGAGTCTGTGAAAGATGCATAGACAACGGATACAAAAGGCATAGTGGAAAAGATTTCTGACTAAACTTTTCTTCGAAGCATCCGTAGCACATTTAGTTGCGGCTCGAATTCTCGTTTGAATAGTCACTGAAAAGGAAGCTACTTTGGAATTACGAATAACGCGATTGTTACTTGGAAATGTCTCGAAAAATCCTATCTGTTTGAAAATGACGAGTGGCATTGATCACTTTTCTCAAAAATATCATGAATCGTCAATAATGGAATTATAGTTTAACTTCATGGAATTTCCGAACGAAACAAACGGAATAACGGATCATTCTCGATCCTCGATGAAATCATGGGAAACCCGCGCATAATCGTGGTTACAGAATTGTTCTTCGTGCGCGGCGCGCGCGCGTGCGATGCCAATGACTGTTGTTTCATGCGGTAAAAGTTGTTAGGATTTTCCGAGATGCTTCGTTTGTCTTTTCCGCGAGCGATACTAAACTCGCGTCACGCGCGTTTCCTGCCTTCTTGACAAAACATCTTATTCCATGGGTTTCTTTTTATTGTCCATTAATAACGGCAGGCTTTGTTCTCAGTGTTTTTTGTGTCATACATCATCGTCAAATGTTCAAGGATTTGACGAGTGTACTGAAACTACTTTATGTTGCTATTCTATTCATTCATTCATAAAATGTTATCACTGATGGGATTTAAGCAGAATAAACAAACAAATGTTAATTCACTGATAAATGTTAGAGTAAGCAAGGTAAAATGGAGAAAAAATGAAGTGTATGAATTTGTCAATTACCATCGTAATTCCGTTGTTCTAAGTTTTGTGGCAGGGCAGGCACTTCCTTTCCTTGGTGTAGGTAATTCCTTTCAACATGTGTTAACGGATCGGTAAGGGCCTTTGCGGAGGCAAGATCCCCGGTAGCACACGCCAAATGAAGGGCTGTGTTTCCGCGGAAGTTCCTCAATGCCGGATTTGCACCTGCCAAAATAAGCCGTCTAACGATCCTCGGTTGTCGTGTCAATACGGCCAGGTGCAGGGGCGATTGGCAGTCATCGTTCAGGATATTTAAAAGGCAGGCATGTGGCGCCATTCTTATCAAGCTGAACGCAGCTTCCAGAAAGCCTTGCACTATGGCCATATGAAGTAGCCTGTGAGAGAGAGAGAGAGAGAGAGAGAGAGAGAGAAAAATAAATGATTACTAATGGCTTTAAGGAAAGATGTTTGCATAAAGATGAAAAAGAATGTGTTGCAATTTTTCGCTCTGCAATGGGTAATCGCGATATTACTTTGGTCATTGGTGGAGATAATGTACGTATTTACGCGAGTAGGCTTCGACCTCGAAGCGCCACTATAATTTCTTTTCCTCATTTCGGAGTTTGTTTCACAGTTTATTTTCTCTGTGCAAAGGTCAATGTTTCGTCATTTAATGATGACGCGTGCAACGTTTTGATAGAATTTTCTAATTGTATAACTCGTATTACATGTTATAATACGAAAAGAGGAAAATAGTGTAAAAAAAATTTGTATATAATTGTTTGAAGTTCCCCGAAAGTTATCCCTGAAAGGCATTGGTCCTATCGTCTCATGTCGCCTTGTACTCTCGTTGACGTATCACAATTTGAAAGGATCTCTTGGATATATATTTCGCGATTACAATAATTTAATTGGTCAACATATTTCGCCTTGCGAAAAGCGTATGAGACGATCGGCCGATCTACGCGCATACGATGACGCGTAACAATATTTGCTTCGATTAACATATTTCTCGTATGATCAGAAAAACAACAGCTGTACTTGATAAAGGCATTTATCTTAAAATACCATTTGTCATATTATTTAAACGGAATGATGGTACAATTATCTTTTTTATTTGTTTTGTTCAGAATTCTTAACATCTACGATGCTTTCTTTATGAGACTATACATATGTATTACGTGTATTATATAAAACAACACTTCCTACGTTTTAATCGATACAAGGAAACAGGTTATATGTAAATCAAGTCATTGTTTCATCATACAAAGAAAAACATCCATTGAACGGAATACGTTATTATTATCGTAATATCGACCGATACGTTCGTAAACAATAATGTCACTTAAAACTCTTGAAAGTAACGCGGGCTACAGGTTGCTTCGAAACAGAGCATGCGCCGATCTGCATATACATACGTGAAATTAACTATCACTTTATTTTGCTCGCTAACGATCTCGTTAGTCATATCGGAAATTTCAGAAACATGACGTCTTTACGATTCTACTTGTGACGCACATGACACGACACGTGCCAACTTAATCGGAATTTATATATTGTTAAAACTAGGTCAAACTTGTTTTGAAAGGGAGAAATACATAATATCTAGATTACTTACGTGTCACCATCGTCGTCCTGAGTATAGTAGAGCTGCCAAGGTTCCTTATTGAGCGGTTTGTCAAGGGATTGATGCGGCTCATGTCGCAACGTTGAAGCATCTTCTTGCTCGAGTTTTTCGGAGATTACCGGAGTCAATTCAACGGTAGGTTCAACCTGAACCTTGCCGCTTGCCAGAGGATTTAATGTAACTTGTTTCAATGTAAGCTGGCTCAAGCTTTCGCTTAAGCCAAGATCCACGCCGCTATCTGCTCTCATTGGTTCCGGGGCGACGGGTGCGGTTGTTGCAGCATTCAATTCGTAGTCGCACAGCTCCGAACTGATTTGGAGATTCCCACTGGAGAGAAATCCGGAATCGGCGTGGCTCGAATTACGTTGATCTTCGCACTTTTGTTGTTGTTCGTTTTCTGGAACATTGCTCTCCATCGGTGTCGTTCTCGGCGAATGCCACATCTTTTCGATATCAATATTCAATCCGCGGCCGAAAATCTACTTATTTCCCGCTCTGCCTGAAGGAAAACTATCATGCGACTTGTATACACATATACACAGACACGAAGCGACGCACTGTGTATACACCACTATGTATATTTCTCTAAAATCTTGACACGGCGAATTTATGTAGCTTTCCGTGCGGATACTTTAATCGACTTTAACGATTTCGTTCGATTGTCCTTCCTTCTCTGAACAAGAATACATTCGTCTCTGTTTCGTTCGTTCGCAAGCGACGCCACTGCTCCGTTTATTCGAGCAATCATTCGATTGTCGTTCGCCTCGAACAGCTGGCTTCTTTACGTGTATTCGGTTTCTCGTTGTCGTCGCATTCTCGTTTTGACTGTGTGTTCGTAAATAACGGTGGCTAGTGCACGTCGTTCCACGATAATTTCGCGTTCATCAGAAAATTTCACGTATTAGTGAGGAAGACGGTTTCAAAGGAAAGGTTAGGTCTGTTGAATAAAAGTTTGTTTCTGACGAAGAACTGCAGAGAAAGAAAACAAAATAATATATACTTGATAACCGTGCGAATTTGTAATTGTGTCGAAACTCCACTCAACGCGCTGTCTGGAAACGAACTAATCGTGTAACGTTAGGTGACGCGCTGAGTAACTTCCACGATGGCCGCTCAGCACAGTGGAACCTCTGGCGGTATCAGCGGTTTGTGAGCTCTCAAAGGGGAAAGGTAGGGGTGGGAAAACCCATCATCCTCTGGCAGGGCCAGCTGCGCGTATACACTGTGTACTCAATTTAACTTGGCATTCTTTAGATAACCAGTTTAGAAAAAGAAAGTTGAGTCGGAAACTCCATGAAAGAATTCCCACCTTATTTACCGCAAATAATTTCGCAATTTTACACGGAAGTAGTTTGATGGATTAGTTCATTTTTTTAAGCAAATCTTTATCTTCCGATATATACGAACATATATCATAGGAGCATTTCTAACTAAATTATCAGTTATTATTTATAAAATTACTTTTCAGGTAATATACAAAACGGTCTAAAAGAAAAGCAGATTCAATGCTAAAGTTTACTACAGTATCTGATCGGGCGCAGAAGAAATTTTTCGACGTCGCAACATTGCATACGAACGCACATTTTCTCTCTTTACAGTCATTTACCTGGTCGTAATTTATCTACTTGACATTCATTTCTTTACCTTTATTATTTTTTGCAAAATAAAAAGGCAGGTATCCGTTTGCTAACTGAGAATGAAGGATCTAATGAACTATGGCTTAAATCTTTATTTCTCATTTGAATTATCGATAAATTCAAATCAAATTTTATTAGGTACTTAAAGAGTGATAGGAAAGCGTTAAGTTGTTGTGAACGAGTATGTCAAACGCGTATATGTTTCTGTAGGAACATGTAGATTTCACCGTTCTACTTTCTTTTTAAATTGTCAATCCGTATGATACACACTCACCGGAAATTCCATCGGCATTTCCGACTTAGAAGATTTACCAATATTTACAAATAATTTCAAATACTACGATATTACAAAGTAGATATACTATACTATATATAGAGAAAGACACGTTGGTACGATGCGCTCTGAAAGTGAATCTCGGTCCTATTCATGGGAGTTTAAATATGGTTTTCCCCAAAGATGGTTACTGATACTCGACCTTAAAACAAAGGGAAATCGTATTTCTTATCGTCCGTTACACAAACCGTTAATACATCGATAATCCCAAACCGCTGTCATAATATGTACTTTTTTATTTCGGAAACAATAGCTACTATTAATATACCACATAAATGAGAGTGAAAGGTCACTGTGAATTGATGAAGGTTATAAAAGCATTTGTAAATGATAGTCTTAATCTGTAGACCAATGACAAATGAATTATATAATTTTATGTAATCGGTGGTTAATAATGAATAGAGTATTTTTCATGAATACTATTTCTGTTTGTGCAATCGTATAAATCTTTCCTTATCGATCTGATAATGTGTGATAGAAATTTGTCACTGACCTTGTGTGAAAAAAGATGTGACCAAATTTTTTTATAGTAACGATGAATGAGAATTCGGTGCGAAAGCTATCTGGGAAAAACCTAACTGTGATAAGCTCAGTACGTATACATACACATTATATCTTCATTGTTGACGAATTCATCTGCAAAATTCACCGATGGATACACCATTCATTATCAATAACTTAGCTATCGCACCTTGAATTCACTTTTTGTACATTGTATATGTATCAAGTGCGTCCACACGATTTGATTTCTGATGTCGATTTTATTTTCATCTATAAAGTCTAGAAAAGTCCTCAATGGTAAATAAGTTTTTCAAAGAACAATAGCACCACTTAATTACTTGTATTCTACAAGGTTAAACATATTGATGATGTTTTAAGTGTTCAAAGTCTGGATAAATACGGTGACTAAAAGTTGAAGCGGATAAAGTATTAGGTCATTTTATTGTATCCTTGTTACGATAGAAATAAAAATAAAACATATTATATTTTTGAACTTTTTTACGAATCAGCTCTGTAAATTTTTTATGTATTATATTGAAAAGTATTATTTATACAATAATCTGCTTGTCAGATATTTAAATTATTTTCGAATAAAAATTATAAGCAGGTTTAAACAAAATACAAATAATTTATCGAAAAAAGTAATTATATATTTCTTAAGTGATCACTTACCCGTTTGAAGGTGTCTAGACGTAAGTGCAACAAATGAAGATCACGTTAGTCGATTTGATCGATTTCAAATGAATTACTTGCATCGTCTTCTGTCAATAGGGAAGAATCTGTAGTTACATATATTATTCTATGTATAAGATTAGGTTAAAAATAGATTAAATCTTATGATAGAGACAAACAAAGTAACTCACTTGAGCACAAGGCGCAATGCAGCGCATGCAGACAAGCTTCCAACTGTTTGAATCAACTGCACGCTGTTATACGGAATTTAAGTTTACACGGGAAATTCCTAATGTGAGTAAACATGAATATGCGGGCTCATACATTTTTTAAATGCAATTTTGAATAAAAATAAATCATGCACTTTCTTCTATATAGAATTAAGATTTAAGTGTTTTAAATACTTCATAAATATATATATTTCAATAAAATTTGGGTCTGATAAACAAAGTATTTTTTTTTAATGAATATAATTTTTATTTTAACAGAATATAAAAATAATAATATCATGTATTCTTATGTTCAAGAATTCCTTGTCGTATCAATGGTTCACATACAGATCTTGGTAGCAAATGATATGTATTCTTTTTTAGCAAAATAACTTGTCCATCATCTAATTCCAATCTTCCAAAATCCTCTACACATTTGACCTGAAATAACATTACATTTTGTACATTTAACTGTTACTAGAACAATGTTTGAGTATCTATTTTATATATACCTCTACATAAGGAGTTTTTGGAGGTACCATGTTTGTTGTTAGATTAAACCCATGGTCTTCTCCTAAAGATCTCATGTATTTAGCTAAAGACTTATTATATGACTGAAACCATTGAATTTCAGCATTTAATAGATTGGAATTTATTTCTGGTGGTAGAATGCTCCCTAATTCCCATCGTAATTCTCTTAGTTTTCTCATTCTGTTATATACGTATGCTAAGACACATCTTTTATTTCTTTTTAATGCTGTATGTCTCAACTGTACTGATGGCAATAATGCCATATTATCATCATTCCTAATGACATTGCTGAAAGTTTATTCAACAATAAGCTTTTTCTAAGTTTTAATTTTTACATTGTTATATCTTATACAAACCTATCTGCTACATTTGCATCATAGAGACATTGCATCTCCTGTAAAACTTCTTTAACAAGTACCTCCTATAAATAAATAATTTTTTTAGATCACTACTTAATTATCTCTAATATCATCATAACATTATTTTATCATACAACCTACATTGAATGGTAATATATCAGAATATAAATCTAGTTCTGAAATAAGCTCAAAGCCTTTTCTTCCATACATATTTTAAAAATATAGTTAAAAACATATATAATACTACTGATAATAATAAGTACCAAATTATTTAAACATCAGCTGTTGAGTACAGTACTACCGACTGACTTTAATGATTACATTTAAAAATGACTACATTTAAAAATGACCAGTTGCTACATAAACTAAGTCATTCATGTTCAATGATAGTGACATCTACAAAATCTTTGAGTCTAGCGACATCTCACGTCAAATTGAACATTATCGAAAACATTTAGGTTATAACAATAAATCGTGTTTGGATGCAATAATAAAAAACTCTTATTGAAATGTTATCGCTTAGAAATGTTATCATAAAGTTAGAAGCATATTTGCAACAAGTAACGTACTGTACAAAGGCTGTCACGGAAAAAATCCATCCAATCATTTCCAAAAGAAGTTATGATGATGAAAATTATTTTTACCAAAGACCGCGCGAAGTATGGCTAGAAAATTTGGATACCATTGAAAGACAAAAGTTAGGACTTGTCTTTCTACATCCCGACATTTATGGAGCATCTCCTAGGATAGATATAATTCATCAAAACATACGCTGGCAAAGAATGTATCGATTTGTGGTAATTATTACATCTCATTAATTACTCCTATTAATCTTAAATCTAGAATGACAAAATGGGTAAATTAATTTTTCATTTTAGTGCTATGCACATACAAAAGTACGTTCAGAAGTAAGAGGTGGTGGCAGGAAACCATGGCCACAAAAGGGACTAGGCCGTTCCCGTCAGTCAAGTATACGTTCGCCATTATGGAGAGGTGGTGGTGTAGTACATGGACCTAGATCTCCTACAACTCATTTTTACATGCTTCCCTTTTATACAAGAGTTGCTGGACTTACATCTACATTATCTGTTAAATTAGCTCAAGATGATTTGTATATTGTTAATGATTTGGAAATTCCATCCAATAAACCATCATATATTGAACAACTAATAGAAGAGCGACATTGGGGACCTTCTGTGTTGTTTGTTGATACTGATGATATCATGCCTGGAAACATCTCAGAAGCAACTGACACAATAAAGCATGTAAATTTAATGCCTGTATATGGTAAGTTATATATTAATACATTTTGATGTTATTTAATTTATATTACCTTCATTATAAATTTATTTTCCAGGCCTGAACGTTTACAGTATGTTAAAACATAATACTTTAATTCTTACTGAAAGAGCTGCACGTTTAATTGAAGATAAAATATTGTACCATTTACATAGGCCAGATTATCGTAAATTAATGGCAAAGTTTAGACTTAGTCAGCAGTAGAAATTAAAAAATAAAAGCATGAAATATCAATCTACTTCTTGTCAAATTGCATTTATTTTCTGTAACAGTCATTAATTTCTTATAACAATTCAATATGATTATCAATATCAGTTTTAAGTTTATTTATATCAAAACAAAATTTTCATCCCTAGTTGAATAAAGATCACTTTTTTCTTAATGTTGGCATACTAGTTGACTTTTTAGGAAGAGGCTGCAAGTATAAATGTCAATGATATTAAGGAAAATATAATACTGAATTATAATTATATAAAAATAAAGACCCTTACTGTTGGATGAGGATCTTCGCCTAACATTTTTTCACGAATGGCCCATCTTATGCTTGCATGTTTAGCTTCCCCAGGAAAAGACATTTGTTTCCATTCCTGTTGATATTTTTGATAAAGTAAAACTGGATCAGTCTTTTTAACATTTTTACTTTTTTGGATGTCTGGTTGCAATCTCCATGGTCTAATAACTATATTGATATAAAAAAGTGAAATTGTATTTATATGTCATAATTTAATTGTATTTATGTTATATTTATGTTCATATTTACAATATGATACATGTTAGAAACTTACATGATTTTGTTCCAGAATGAGTATTTTTTGTAGATGATGTACTTTTTGTGTGGCTGCTTCCAATATATCCTTGCTGGTGGTCTAAAATGTTTGGTGCACTCATAGGACGTACTGATTGCAAAGGTGTTGATTTTTCTTGAATCTGTATTTTATCATCTTGTATTTTCGTTTTATTTTGTGCTTCTATATGGAAATCTTTTTTCAAACACTCCTTATATTTATTTTTACTTTTTAAACAAAATTTATTATCTACCTCTATATTATTACACGGCACAACAGTAGATTTAACATTGCAATGATCTTCTGTTCTCATGGATTCGGATTTTGACTGTATCATATTCATTTTTTGACCTACATTTGTATAGTTTTCTTCAAAATTTGTAGGATTTTTATTTTCTTTGTCACTTGATAACTTTGTCACTATTACCTTTACAATGGTGTCATCAAAATAAGAATTAGAAGAATTAGTGGATATAGTATTTTCAACTGAATGAAACTCTGTTTTTTGTTCTGTAAGAATTTCTTTAATCATATTTTTTTGCTTATCTATTATTTTTCTCTTAATTTCTTCCCTTTTTTGCTGTCTTTCACGATCTTTTATTTTCCTATACAACTTTAAATCTTGTACCAAGAAAAAAGAATATGAATTAGAACCAGTATGCAACAATGCTAGTTACAATGTGCATAAAATATTTAAATATTAATTATTATAAAATACAAAAAAACGATATCAATAATATTACCTTTCATAAATGCTTTAAGTTGTTGCGCTGTAATTCCAACAAAGCCTAAAGAATTAAGAAGAACAAGTACTTCTCTTGGGTCATCATTCATAATTGATAAAATAATATTGATTTTTAACAATAAACATTAGCAATAAAAATTGTAACTGTTTGTTTTCATGCTCGCTATTCAAATAATAGAAACGTTGAAGTCAGTGATTTCACTAACCATAAATTATCTATAATCGTTTAGATGGTCATACGAATATTTATTTAAGAAAGATTGACTTAAAATATTGAAAAATCATTTTACTATTTAAACGTTTTAATTTTTTAATTGAGAAATACAAAATTCACGTATTTAATTTTTTAATACACTGTTATTATTTACATACAATATTTTATAAACACAAAATCCTAAGTGAGTAAGCACTCTATAGAAGCGCTAGAGGCTTCCAACTGAAATCTAACGGAACTTCAATCGCCATCTTTTAGGAGAAGTATCAACTAAGAGGAGCGTCCGGAGAAATTTAAAGAGTGGCTGGAATGTACTATAGTAGATCAGGAAATCAAACAAATTTATAAGAAAAAGAATGATAAATATTAATCATTGTAAATATTGAAAGAAATAAATAACATGTTCAAGCGTTTCTTTTAAATATAAATTTGTTTCTTTCGCTACAAAATGTTCCAAAGATATTTATTCTACGAATAATATAATCGGTAACTGCGCAGAACCTTTCACCTGCGCTTGATTTAAGATTAACGAAGCATGTTTAATTGTTCATCAGTCTGAAAACTAATCTTCGTAGAAAATGTCGTCGGTAGCATATATCGTTTTCCTGCTTGCTACAGCAGTGGTAAAAAGCCGCTTTACAGGTAATCCTCTCTTTTAATCGTATGCCATTAAAAGTTATTTTTAACTATGATTAATAAATTCAAAGTGTATTAGAACAATTATCACTATGATTGCTTTCCAGATATATGCGCCTCAAAAATTTACACATTGAACGTTCCGCACGTAGTGCGTAATGGAACTGGACCAATCGATCTTTCCTGCATTTACAATGTCACTAAAGACGAGAACGGTCTTGTAATAAAATGGTACCATAACAAAGACCAAATCTATCAATGGATACCACCAAGTAATACTAAACATAATTGAACTTTTTGAGCTGAGCGATCCTGTTCGATGTATGATGTTTTTTTCTTTTTATTGTAATCCAACTATAGTGCCACCTCAGGATATAGGAGTGATAGATGGATTTGCTGAATATCCTGAACAAAATTTAAGACATTCTAATTCACAATCCATAATACATTTGAAAATGGCCATAATCGAAATGAGTGGGGAGTATACTTGTATGATTAGCACCTTCCAGGAAGAGGACACGAAAGGAACAAAAATGATTATTTATGGTAACTCTGTGATTGTAAATAATAATCGAATAATTTATGTGACATACAAAACTATTGCTTAATATTGTATTACAGTGCCGGAAACTAATCTGTCCATTCATGTTTCTTCTTTCAATAAAAGTCATTTGAATCTAACATGTGTAGCAAACGGAGCACAACCGCGACCGATACTAAAAATTTATATAGAAGGAACTGAAGTCAATAATTATTATGATAAAATTGTAGACACAATAAAATATAAAAACATCCTTTTTGCAACACGCAGTGCAATCGTAAAAAATCCTTTGGAACCATTGCTATTAGAGTGTGAAATTTCTATACCACACACAGATTATAAACGCAGAGAAAGAATCGTTTATTATCCTAGTTCGATTCGTTCCAATATAGGCATATAAACTAAAAAGAAAATGAACATATGCGTCTAACTATCTTTTTCTATTTTCAGTTCAAATGTTATCACAGATTAGTAGTGCGTCAAGCTATAAAATTGGCGACGTTATCCTCATCATCTACATAGTGTTATTATTAAAGTAAATAAATGTATAAGACAAAGAGCTTAAGACTTCTATGTATGAAACTTGATGTATTTATGTTATTACCAAATTCTTCACAATCTTTTTAGGATTATAAAGTAATTAGTTCTGATAAATCTATATCCGTACAGAGCGAATTCTAATTATAGGAAAATTTCAAATCAGAAATCTCTCTAAATATCATGTCAAGACAGAAAATGCAATTGCGTGTGCGTTAAGGATTAAGGTGGAAACAGGAGTTGGTGGGGAGATATATCTTCAACCAGCGGTCCTCGGAAAGATTATCACTTGCCGTTCAGCGCTCATCCACAAAGGATTCGTAAGTTGGCATCTTCAAAATTGGCATTTCAAGTCGTGTTGTTTAAATTTAGACAAGAAAAATTAATCCGACATAAATTTCGAGTGTTATACGTGTACTATTCTATCACTTTTTTATAATTCTTTTTTATTTGAATTTAACAGAAAGTGTGTAACATGATAGACGATATAATAACTACAGTTATTTTATTTGGCAGTGAATTATCGAACCAGAAAATGAACTGCACTTATGTGGCGCTATTTTTCATAGGTAAGCAATATTTACTTCTCATAATAGAAAATATATTTTTTTAATATTTATTATAAGTGGAAATATTCCGAAATTTATGAAATAGCTACTTTGCTCGAGTATTCTAAAACAGATCTAAAATAAATCGGATTAGAGATTATAATATAATTTCCACTTGAAGCTGATAACATCATTATATAGCACACCACTTAAAGCAGTTGTTACAATGTTATTGCATTTATTGCTGTATTTCTCATTAAAGAAGATAAAACATAAGTACAGTCAATTTTCATTTAATATTCTTTCCTAATTAACATAAACCGGAAAAAAGGAGAAGAAGAAGAAAAAGAAAAAACTCTAGTCGAAATATGCATTAGCTTATGCCCTATATAGATGCAATAACTTGTAATTACTTGTTTAACATTCATTGATGATCGTACATCCCTTTCGTAACATACATAAATGCATCAAATACGTTCCTTTATACTTTTTTAAATAAATAATTTTTTAATAGTGCTTTAAATATTGCTAACTCGTTTTTTAGCAAATTCTTTTAGTTAGAATAAAATAAAATGTATACATAAATATAAATAAGAAAAACATATTTTTTGCAATATAGTATGCGCATTATGGGTCTTTGGAGAAACTTTATCTTGTGAACAGTGTGGCAGAGAATGCGCCGAGAAATGTGGCACACGACAATTTCGTGCTTGTTGCTTCAACAATATGAAGAAAAGACAATTTGATCTTGGATTAAAATGGAGGATGAGACCACAGTTGTATACGAATTGGTTGTATCCGAATATCGACATGTACTGATTATTTGTCATATATTTTGTACTTCTATGCCGCTATGCTTCATTGAAACAAGAAAAGTGTTATGTACTCAGGGATAATTACTTTAATTATTGTTATAAATATTTTTATTTTGCATTGTCGTTGTTCTAAATAAGAATATTTAATGTACCATACTTTTCTTACGTTATCAAGTGCAATAAATTAAATATATCGAACACCGTTATTATTTTTTATTTTTTCTTAGAGCATGTTTAAAACATGTTAGGAAAATAAAAGATAATGAAAAACTCCCTTTATAAAAAATATAATATTTATTTTTATATTATTTTTACATTCGATATTAACATATATTCACATACACTGTATTTAAGCAATCCAATTTTTTATACGTTTCATTATTTTTTTTAATGGCATTGACTGCTTACTTCCATCAGAACGAATTTCCAACTTGTCTAATAATCTTTTGCCTTTATTTCTAATCATATTCCATTTTAATTTATCCAAACCAGGATACGATTCTTTGTTTAGAAGTATCATTAAATCTGATGTATTACTGACATCATCGAAAGTAATTAATTCTTTTGAGGTATTTTTTACCATTAAATTCTTTAATTTTTTTTCGGAATTTTTCTTCCTCTTTTTGGTTACAAATTCGTCTCTTAAATCATCGAAATAAGATTCTCGATTATTGCCCTTAATATTTGCCGTATTTCCTTTTGTTTCTCCGATTTTTGTGAATTTTTTATGTTTCTTTCTATCAGCTATTGATGTATTTTGAATACATTTTAAATTAAAAGTATGACGATCTATAATTTCTACAGAAAATAAATTTTATAAATATATTATATATAAATAATATTTCTTTTTATTATATGATTCGTAAATTTGCTTTTATACCTCCTGCATCATCATTAGAAACAACATTTTTGATCTCACTTGGAACTGAAATATGTATAGCATTTTTATTTTCAACCCATGAAAATTTATTTTCAGATTTTGTTTCTTTGTTGTAATCTTGTATATCACAATCTAGATCTTCATCTGAATCATATTCACGTGGGGTAATTAATTTAAACATCGTATTCTTTAATCCATAATCACTGGGAATACTATATAAATACAAATTTTTTAACTATAACAGTTTTATATAATAATTTATTATATTTATTTTCTTTTACATGCCTTGAGATAGGATTATCTATCCATGGTACTGATAGCCATGATTTTAAATCATTTGTAAGTTCGTAGTCTTTGGGTAGCCAAGATAATCCAACAAATTCAAAAAAGTGTAGGTATTCGTATAAGTCATTATACCATGTACATGCTTTCTTAACTAGATACCTTGACAAAATCCTGTAGCAAAATATACCAATACTTCATAGCTATAGTTTATAAATTTACACTATGTAATACAAAAATAACATACCATATTCTACTAACAACAGCATATGCAGTAATAGCAGTAGACCAGGCATGACCTAAATTTATTCTGCATTTAAGAAAATATGCAGTATGTTTACAGACCTCTTCCAAACGTAATATAAGCTTTGCAAAACCTTGTGTTTTAACCAAAACATATTCTACCATTTGTTTACTAGATAATGTAATATATTTTTCATCTATTTCAACATAGCTCTTCAAATTTTCATATTCCTTTTCAAGTGATAATGACAAATATTTGAGCAAAACTTTATTTATTTTAGACATTGATTTGACACCTTTGTCATTTCGAAATTTTCTTTTCATACGATAAATTAATCTGCTTAAAATTGCTGCTTCTTTGTGCAATAATTCTTGAGAAGTTATATCTTTTATAATTTTGTCTAGTGTTAATAAAAATGCAGATGCATCTAACAGTGACAAAAATAGAAAAATATCATGTATATATTTATTAAATGGAAGATTATTCGCCTTTCATATAAAAAATTTATATTACAATATTTTTTTTGTTTTATTTACAAGCAGAATTAAACTTACCAAATTTATGATGTTCGATATGACAAGTTGCATTGGGAGGACGTTCTAATTGCATGCGATTCCATATTGCTTCCATGCTGATTAATTATTTTAAATATAATTGATTTTTAGTACTAATTACAAAATAAAAACATAACCTCACTTTTTGCTCATGTAATACTAAGAACGCGCTAATACATTTTATTTATTTTTACTAATGGCTTATAATTTATAATGTATAAATTGAAATGAAGCATATACGCTCAAATTCACATAAATGTAATATATATTCGTGCGAATGCATGTATAGGCATACGCATGTAGCCAATGCTATCGACAACAATATACTGTTATTCCTCGAAAATCTGTAGGTGGAACAGGAGCAGGTCGAGACAATACAGGAGAACTTGGTGAAAGATCAAGAGGAAGTAATTTATATACACCACGATATCTGAAACCCCCTTGCACAATAGGGCGGTACATTAAATTTGTCCATGACCCGTGACGCTGTGGCGAATTTGCAGGTTGTTTAAATCTCCAATACATAATTAAAATACATTAATAAAGGCGCAAGTAATGAATGTATTACATTATGTATGAAATCTCTATTATGTTCAGATTCAATAAATTATTATTAAATTCTTACCTGACACCTTTTATTGGTTCTATTTTTCGTAAATATGGTTGATTAGTTCTTTGTTGAACAATATTTAATAAAGGCCAGTTACATGTCGTTACCATGCAACCGATTCTATTAAAATGATCTAGTGGACAGAGATCACATATTCTTTTATCCATCATAAATCACTTGTAAATTTAAAAATTAGTAAAGATTTATTAACTCTAAAAATTAATTGAATAGCGCGGTTATCTTGAGCGAAAGGGCTGAATATTGTTATAATAACATTTGTTTTATATTTATTTATATATGAAATGTATACTAATATTTATATAAAACACAAAGTTCAGATCAAACATCATTAACAGTGGACAATAAATGTTTTATTCGTGAGGTAATTATATTCGAAGGACCGACTGGGATTGGAGTATAAAATAGGCGAGGTATGGTTCAACAAGCATATGATAAACACGGATAACACCTGATTGTTCCAACATAAAATAATCCACCAGTAATAACAGGCGCCCTGAAGACAGGACCGGCTTCATAAGGAGCTGGGACTGGTTTAGGTATAGGTGCACAGGTAATACACGGGTGACCTGTGCAGGGTGGACAAACGAAAGGGCGTGGGACGCAAGGTAAAAGTGAAGGTCGAGGCGGACATGGCATGCAGGTGACTGGCATAGGTGGACAACAATTAGGTTTTGATTCCAATTTGCAAGGTGGAGCAGGACACGTATAGCAGCAAACAGGTTGAGGAGGGTACGATATAGAACAAGGTGGGCATTGTGGATCCATTGGTGGGCAGCAACCGCAACTAAAACAATATTTAAGTTGACCGTTATTGCATTCATCAAATGATAAAATATTTCACCCTTTCGATCATACCTTTCGATTATCTGTTTTAAATCGTTTTTCCCATAAGGTCGTTCACATTTTGTCATTACCGACATTTGACTCGGTAATGTAATCTGCAATTACACAACTACGAATTTCATTAATCTTATTAAAATAAAAGCCTGAAGTTTGGTATTAAAATAATAGAAAGGTGTTGATAGACGATTAATAATCTTTACAAATATAGACAAATTCAATTATTACGTGATAGTAAATTGTATATATAGTTAATGTATTTTATTCATATATTCATTATATAAATTTATTAACGACGCTGGTGTCCGTGGAGTGATTATAGCCAATGCTGCTTTAAAATGCTCTTTAGTGATTATAGTAGCATTTAAATCTTCTTCAAGTGCTTTAATAGCAGCTTCGTGACAAATTGCTTGGATTTCTGCTCCAGAATATCCTTCTGTAAGATCAACTAAATCCTGAATATGTACATCTTCGGCGATTGGCATATTTCTTAATTTTATATCGAAAATCTCTTGTCTGGCTTCATAATCAGGTAATGCCACGTATATTATCCTATCTAAACGACCAGGACGAAGAAGTGCCTGTGAAAAAGCAACATTTTAATTAATAAACATAATTGATAAATATAGCTGTTTTCTAAAATGTAACTAACTTTATCAATTTTATCGGGTCGGTTAGTTGCTGCTACTAAAGTAACGCTGCCTAACGCAGTAACTCCATCCAGTTCTGTTAATAATTGTGCTAGGACTCGCTCTTGCACGTTGCTTCCGGCGCTTGAAGAAGAACCTCTTTCACTTCCTAGTGCATCAATTTCATCAATAAATACTATTGAAGGTGATACTTGTCTTGCTTTTCGAAATACCTCTCTTACGGCTTTTTCGGATTCACCGACCCATTTTGAGAATAATTCTGGTCCCTAAAAACATTGTACTTTTTATCTCCTTTTTTTTTATTGGAAAATTTTTGAATTAAGCTTTAATATGCCTAACCTTTATGTTTAAAAAATTTACTTTACTTTCTGTTGCAAGAGCTTTTGCAATCATTGTTTTAGAACAACCTGGTGGACCAAACATTAAAACACCTTTAGGTGGAGTTATACCCATCCTGAGAAACACTTCGGGATGGCGCAGTGGCCACTCAACAGCTTGTTTTAATTTTAATTTTAGGTCCTTTTGACCTCCTATATCCGACCATTGGATGTTCGGTACTTCTATTAAAACTTCTTTCATAGCTGACGGTTTTGTGACAGTTAAAGCATGTTCAAAGTTTGATATCGTTACTTTTAACGAAAGATCAGTGTTAGTTTTCTGTTGACATTTTACAGAATTCAGAACTGCTTGGGAACATAAACCATATAAATCGGCGCCGACAAATCCATGAGTAACGGAAGCGATATTTTGTATATTTTCTAAGGATAAAGTGTTCGGTATTTTTGATAACATTTTTTGAAATATTTCTGCACGCATATTGGTAGTAGGTACATGAATTTCGAATTCTTTGTCTATTCTACCAGGTCTTCTAAGAGAATTATCTACAAGATCCAATTTCGAAGTTGTGGCAAGTATTACTACATTATCATTTGCATTTTGTATTCCATCAAAGAGTGCAGTCAGTTGAGAAAGTATTCTTCTTTCGTGATCTGTACTTGAAGTACTCCTTTTAGGGCATAAACTATCGATTTCTTCTATTAGAATAATGCTTGGAGCTTTATCTTTAGCTTCCATGAAAATATCTTGCAATTTTTTCTCTGTTTCGCCTGAAGATTTGCTATAAATATCTGAACTGTAAATAGTGGTAGAATTAATATCATATTGCGATATCAAGGCATTGGCGATAGCAGATTTGCCAACACCAGAGGTGCCATATAATAATATTCCTTTGCTAATGTAAAAGTTTCCAATACTTTGGTACAGACCAAGGCCAATATCAAGAACATCTTTGATATCTTCTATTATGTTATCATATCCACCAATATCTTGTATTTTAAGTTTAGATTTTTTATATTCTTTTTTCTTTTCTTGCTCTTCATTTAAAATTGTCCATTTTGTGTTGTACAGTGCTTTATACAACTTGGTATTACGTGTTTCATCTGCTATGCTCAATTGTTTAAACTGTTCAGACAATTTAACATTTTCACAGTCATCTGATGTAACTTTGACAATCTTATAAATTAATTTCTTGCCATAAAAAGGCACACTGAATTTATTACCTATAGTAAATACTTTTTGCTCATTATGATTCTTAAGTATTATGTTAAGTTCCGTGGTTGCTTCTGGCAATATATGTTTCCCAATGCTACAGATTACAAATTCCTTGGCAATATCGACAGAAGAATTTAATTTTTCGATTTTAACATAACCTCGGAGATTATTTAATTCTATTGCTGTAAAAAATGTATGGGTAGAAAAATTTGTATATAGATTTTGGAAGATTCAATAACAGATTTTACCATGTTTTGTTAACGAAACACTTGTTAAACTTTTATCCTTAGTTGGCCAAGCAGTTTTAACAACTTTACTTTCTCCAGCAATTACAAGAACACAATCCCCTATTGCAATTTCACATAATTGCAAAGCAGATTGTGATATAAATACCATATCATCCAATGCTCTTACATGAATATTTTTTGGCTGTTCTATGCAAAGAAACACTTATATAAAAGTGGTTCAAACATTAGTAAATATAAAAGCATATATACCTAATAGATTATACGTTTCTACGGTACTATATAATATATCACCGTAAATGAAGTTATGATTCCATGTTACAAGATTAGGTGGACAATTAGTGTTATGTACATCTAGATCCTTTAGTGTCAAGATGCTCTGACATGTTTCACATGTCATCCAAGGAGAAAGACTTTTCCTCCCACTTTCTTTTCCTTTTGGTGTCATTCTGAAACGATAGAAATAATTGACTGGATGTAATTCATAAAACGTTTACACTCTACTATCTTTTGACATAGTCTTTTGAAACATATTTTATTAAAAGTACTAAATAAGTATTCAGCTGGGAGAACATAACCTCTAAATCACATACAAATGTTTTGTATCAAATGCAGTAAAAGAAGTTTTTGTAAAATGCGTACAAATTCACACGATTATTCTCAACCTGCAATTTTTAGTATCAAAATCAATATAAAAATATAAAAATCCATAGAAATATTTACAGAGAAATGCCGTCCGCCATGATAACATGTGCTTACTCGACATGCAACACCCAGACTACATACATATACATAAATTCTAATAAGTGGATGATGGCAATGGTTAACAAATAAAGTATTCAATGATGATACACGAACAACATATTCATTTTGAATGACGTCACAGACATTATTCCGATATATATAATGTAAAATATTCATTTCATTTATAAGTGGAAAGATATTACTTTAACATTAGAGATTTTAATTATTTTTTCAGCGCAGCTAAACAAAGTTAGGTCGTACTTTTTAATTTTATGAATTAACCCGTAGATAAATAAAAATATCCTACTTAAAGAAGCTAGTATAGTGTATATTTCAAGGATAAAGTTAGTAATCGACAAATAATAACAAGAAATTTTGAAAAAATATATAAAGTGTTCACGAGGATCTTCAAACATAATCAGTAAGAATTTATTCTTCTATCGAATGTAATAAATTCTACCCTATGGTAAAAAAATATGCGGAGTAAAGGATGTACGATTCTTCTTTCTCTTAGCTTCTTCTCCTTTTTTAGTTTCGAATATCATCATCCCAATATATTGAGCTCGTAAAATTCTCGTGGATGAATATAAGAGATAAGACAGGGATGGGATATCGCGATCACAGGTTTGGGGGAGCTGAGGAGGCTTATGGCTTATTGGTTCAATCTAACCGTTACATTACCGAATAATTTAAAATTGATTGCATTTTATAAAACAGGTAATCCATTTTATCAATGTTATTCTGCAAATTGTATGTTCGTTTGAAATTTTGCTGATAAAACTTTTATTGATAGAGGGAAATTGGTCGTGTGGAATGTAGAGGTTCAGATGCAGACAAGATGAATCAGGTTCGGTGGAGCATAAAATCAGCAGCATCAGGCGCATCAGGGATCGTGGCAGGCAAGAGGCAAAAGACCGATGGATGGACGGGCCAGCCGTCACGAAGCGGGCCGACATTCCCGTACCAAACGAGATTAATAGAGATCCGCCTGTCAGCCGGACGCCTCTCCGTCTGAGCGAGATCCAGTGGCTTCCAGACGGCCAGTCTTCTCGCAGATCGCAACCTGCGTGGGCAACAACCGATCGTGATCGATCGCACGGTGCGTCCTCTCTGGACTACCGCTTTGCATGTCGTGTGCGTGCGAGTCCAAGAGTATTCCGTGTACCACGAATCTTCTAGTCATCCGCGCGCGGGTATATATAGAGTAATGAGATAACAACCACTGTGACAAATTAGCACAATTTCGTCCACGCGGCGTTCACACCTACGTCTAGAGAATATCATTAAATTCTGTACGCATTTTTCAAACGGCAAACAACTCGTGCATCCTCGATACACAAACTCGTTTCCGAATCTCGCCATCCCGTCTCGGTAAATCTTATTCGACCGATTTACGTCCATCGCTATTCGTACCGATGCGAATACAAATCACGAGGGGTCAGTGGGCCGTATTCGGTGGCTTCACGTTAGTTTGCCTCGCCAATTTACGATTAGGTAGGCACCGCATCGCACTTTTTCATTCTGATTCATCCTCTCTGTTCCTTTCTCTTTTTATCAAATTTTCCGGGATGTATTCAATGCTTTTATATTTCAACCGACTCTTACAAGTTACGTTTGTTAGCATACAAAATATTAACGTTTTCGAAGAAGCATGATTCTATTTGATATCTGCATATCGGGGTTGTTTCTGTTTCAGCCATCGGTGACCAGAATGAAGGCAACGAAGGTAGGACACATAGGGAAGAGGTTCGACAACATGTATGCTGCGCCAGACATGAGAAAATGATCGATGTTGGATACGGTAAGCGAATTTAAGAAAAAATATGTATTAAATTCTGGCTAATGTCAGGACGGAGCATACGGACACAGATGCACAGAAGATTGCGGAGCGGTATAACGTTGAAAACAGATTCGGCGAGGAGTTGCGTAATTTTAGCAACCGGCTAAATGTAAGTTACGTTCCCTCGTTTCACTCTTGCCGCCCCATATTCATGAGTGGTAAACGCTGGTGGCCTTGTCGCTAGATCCGATCCGGTAAATTAATATCGGGTGTTCAATCAATTGACGCCGATCGAGAGGATGAAGCATCCGGTGACGGTGTTGTCGTGTGCCCATGATCAAAAGATTTGACCGATTTATCATTGCGAGCTATCGCATTAAAATAGCGCGGGAATCGTCGAACCGATCGCGATTCGATCTCATTACTTGATTTTGTCACAGAGAGATCAATTGCCGCTTGTAGATCGGAGGCGATCAAAGGAACGAGTCTGTGATTCGTGGAATGTTAATGCCCCTCACGGACGAATAATTAAGGTTTCGCCGAAGCGGCCGGTTCCGCGAAACGATCGAAGGAACAACTACCCTTCGAGACGCCATCAATTGTTAATTAAATGATTTTGCTGACCGATGTCTGGTATCCTCGGCCGACGCTTAAATCATCGCTATGCCCAACGTCGCATCATCTTTCTACCTTCGATTACCTGAAAAGACCAGACCGGCAACGATTATTCGACTGATTGATCGGGCGTTCACGCGGTAGTCTGGTATTTCAAGTAGATCTCGAAATAATACCATTTACAGGAACAAACACGGAAAGGTGGCAGTGAAGTAGCCGAAGGTTCACGGTAATGTGAATCACCGAAGAATCAGCGCATTCCGTGTCCCACGCGTTCGCGCCAAAAATAGCACGGTTACACTATAGACGGTTCTACCCTCTTCTTATATCTTGTCAACTTGTTTAATGTGATACAAGTCGTAAATTTTGTACGATGATCGCGAGCATTACAGAGCGGCGCCATCGGATTTACTCGCGTCTTATTTTTCGCGAGCGAACTCCACAGCACGCAGTCAACACCATCCTACCGGTCTACTGAAATTTCATTGAACCTCCCTGGCCACACTTTATTGCTAACACTAATCCCCTTTTTCGACAGTATCTTTGATTTTTATTTTCTCAGGAATATCGGGCGAAATTATCCAAATTGATGCAGGCCACTGTCGTAAACTGTGTCCACGGCACGTGTTGGATGATCCAGGAGATGCGAGTCGGCCCACTGTACAGGTAAATATTTTTTCATACAGTTTTACTTATCAGAATTTCGGTTCAGAAAAGAATGCAGGGTTACAGAGGTACATGGATGTATGTAATCCATGACTCATGCACGGCCGCAGGATGCACCTGGTACAAAAATCTTTTTAGGTGATCCCTGCCTTGGCGCAACGGGTTTGCTACAAAAAACGCGTCGCCATCGCGGAGTTTATCGAACCGGTCGTGAAACTGTCGAATTCCTCGACCCGGAATCTTTTAAAATTCAACGTCATGGTCACGCTTATTTTACGATTAAAAAGAGAAGGAAAGGATTGCCGAACTCGCGACATCTTTGAAAAGTCAGGAACGCGTATATAGCGAAGGAACCGATCTAAGTTCGAAAAACCGAGATCGGACGTCGTGGAATTCTGTTCGGGTAGTCGAGCGGCGTGTCGAAGAAAAAAGAAAGGACGAGGTGAAAAGACCGAATTCGCAAATAAAAAAAGAAGTATCGCGATATACGTTGCCACGGCAGGTTACGTATGCCAAGGGCTATACGAAGGGCGAAAAAGGCAGGAACATCATGTAGATTTATGACGCATGGGATCGACCAATCCGCCAGCTGGAATGCGGCCACGCCAGCACCGCGCGATCGTACGATCTACGCGACTTTTACGGCGAGTGCACCCCACACTGTATCGAGAACCGCGTATCTTCGTCGATGATCATCGTACCCCTTTTATACATATGTACAAACCTTACACATTCTATTCTCCAAAATTCGTCGACAATCGTATAGCGACTAAACGATCATCGCGTGTTTCTACTTCGTTTCCATACGAATCGCAACTGTTGCCTCGAGTCCGTGTTAAAACGGCAGTGGACTCTAATTAGCATGGTAAACGAACGTGTCGTAATAATTCGCGAATAATTCGAGAACGACCCTTCTTGGGGAGAAAGCTATTTTCGTCACGTGATGCAACCCGATCGGTGGTTTACGATCTTGCAGCACCCACGCTGCAGGAGAGAAACAGGCTTGCGAAGAAGAAATGTTGCACGCGATATGCAGAAAGAAGAGGATGTGTTTTGCGTCCTTGGAAGGTCGCATCGAGCCGGGTCACCGCTCCGGCGCCAGCTTGGCCAGCTACTAAATCCCGAATCGTGTTCCTGGGATCTTGAGGATGGATGTACCTGAGAACAGAATTTATTAGAAAATATTCTTAGCCAGAAATATCACCGGGGGTACAAACGAGAGAAGAAAATGGGTAGAGGCACCGATGCCTTTGCACGAACAAAGATAACGGTCGATGTTATCCCGCAGCGAGAATAATTAAATGGCCCGCGTGTCGCGAAAGAACTCGAGTACCAAAGAAAACGTCCGAACGAGAGATAACGAGGCGCGCGAATATTATAAATTCCTCCGTGGACACCATCGATACTTTCTCGCTTGGCAAACGTACGACGAAATAAAGTACGAATTCTGTGAAGTCGCGTGCTCGCTTTGCTCATCCAACATCTGTATCGATAAAATGTTCCCCCGTGTGATACATGACCAACCATTCTAGAAGCGTGTTCTCCTTCCTTACCAGCGGCAACATTTCATCCGATCCGATTAAAATATCCGAGTTTCCGTTCCGCTCATGTTCAACGTAACTCATTTGCACTTTTTGTTCTTTCAGAGATGTTTCCCGGAATCGCATTGTCGTCCAAGGGCGGCGAAATTGGAGAGGGTGTCAACGATTCAAGGTGTTCGTGTGATCGAAGTCACAGAAGCTTGCGAATGCACGCCTGATTCGTCCTGTAGGCGAGAATCCTTCACGCATCTCGTTCATTCTGGCACTCCTCACCAAGCCGTGATTGATGTCGGAGTATGTATGGGTCACTGTGCTAAAGGTATATAATTTTCTTTCGTTCGATACCATTCGCCCGTAATTCTTATCGATAATCATCGATGTCTCTTTTGAAAGATCTTGGATGCAAACCGGTGAGGAACAGTACGGTTAGCATCAAAGGACCGAATGGTACGTCAAATTTCCTACGTTCGTAGTAGATAACGTAATTTCACTCGAGATAGATGTACTTATTACGTTACATTTTAGGGGACGAAGTGTACCAAGTAATTGAGAAATGTGGCTGTGCTGGAACATGCCACAAAATGGACCACATGGAGACCGTTTTAGATTTCAGCGAAGTGGAAATTAAGGATGGTACAAACACGACGGATGTTAGGCCAGTAGTTCGGGTAAATTTTTTACCACGCGATCTCAGATACCACTATGATCGCATTATAATTTATCGTTGACTTTGTATTTGCGCAAATAGCAAATTAACGTCGGACAATGCGTTGGGACGTGTCCAGGGAACGAGACGGAAATGTGTCTTTTGAGAGACAAAAAAGAGCCATCGAGATGCTTGGCGGGTCTGTACTCGAAGCAACATACTTGTACACCCGCCAGATTCAAAGTTCACGAATACAGGTATTCGGGGATGCAGGTTAATCATCGACGATGCGAATACAATTAAACATACATCGGTGTGGTTTTTCGTTTATTTCAGGACACGTCGTGGATCGAAGAGAGAAATTATTCAAATTACCCAATGTGCCTGTGTCTGAATAAAATAGAGAGGACCGAGAGAAGTCTGTTCGATCCAACGGGCCAATGGAACAGACTTGTAGAAAGATTCAAGCTACTTTATGCGTCGCGTAAATACAAAGTACCATTTCGATGTTCCTACATGCACCGTGTATTGGTATGATAAATAAACGTACAATGACTTTCTAGAAAACGTCAACTGGCTACCTAAAACTAGTCCACGCTCATCGTGTTCCATCCAATTCGTTCGCCGTTGTCTATCGTCGTATTAAATGATTCAGCAAGTTTCACGGTAATCGAGTCAATTCTTTGAGAAATGTCTGACAAGTTTAGAATTAGTTCCAGCTATTGGTATTGTTAATTCGTCTTACGACGTAAGATGATAAAAGCGGGATTACATTTGGCAAGACGCAATAAGACGTTCGGCAAGTTGCTTTCGCGAATTTGACGCGCATTTCTACGAAAGATACGCCAACTGGCACTAGCCAACTTTGTACTTACGACTATTCCCTACCTCGTTCCCGTTTCGTCTTGCGCTCACATACGAATAATGCAACAAAAAGAACGAGGTCGAAGCCGGTGCTCGATGTTCGAACGCGGAGGCGAAAATACACGCTGACACCCTCGCGAGATCCGTCATCGTCCTCGTAGGAAAACAACCGATTATTCGCAACATCTAAATATCGCTGCGTGGCCACATGACTCGCCACTCACGAATCTACGGAATTTAGGAAGCGTGAGCTTTTTTTAATAGCCCCGCGATGTCATCATCTCGTTCCTGGTGGGTTTCGTGCGCTTCGCAATGCCATCGTGTATAATCGACCTTTATCGGTTTTTGTCCTTTCTTCGTATCTATTTTTTAATCGCACAACTATTTTGTTTCCAGAGAAACGCAAAATTTCTTACCTAAAAATACAAATGTTTCAAGCGTAAAAAATTTCAAAAAGCAATTTCTCGACAGCTAAAAGAAATGGAACGCGCACTCGGTGGTCCAGCATGATCGAAGATGATCTAGGATGGGTTAATAAGAAGCAAATGGGGGAAAAGAAAAGTCACATTTTCGAGTCGTGTTGAGTCGCGTCGAGTCGCGTAGCGTCGCGTCGGTGTCCCGTGAGAGAAGCCGATGTCGCTGCGGGGAGCAACGCGGGGGAGGCAACTCCCGGCATAGCATAAAGGTGACTCCTCGCAGCCAAGACCTCCCATATGCTACTTAGCGTTCCGTTCGGTTCGGCAAACCTCCTGTCCGCTAGCAGAGAAGGTGTCCGCTCCTTCCTCCGCTAAGAAGCGTTTGTCACTGACTTAACGTAGATTCGGTCGATGTTACACGCTGTCATCGAGCTTTCGATTCTTCGAACGAATCCGGAGAGATCAGCATCGTTGGTAGTCGTCGCCGTCGTGTGTTTCGAGCCTACTTTCGGACCTGTTCTCCATTCTGACCAACGATCCATATACGAGAATGATATCGAGTGACGTTCGGTTTTTTCTTTTGGCGATACTCTTCCTATCGTGTACTTTCAACGTACACGCACACCCGAATCGCTTCTCCGAAGATGATAATCCCAACGAGGAAGAACTTGTCAACTCCTGGTCTTTGGATGACTTGAACGAAGGAAGCGAGCACGATGCTCGTCGGGACGAGGCTCTAGAAAAACTACAACAGGTCCGTCTCCAGATAATTGTGTCGTATGTCTTACTGTTTGTGTGAGACTTGGTGAAAACAGAACTTTTGTTTTCGAAGGGTCAAAAATATGAGTGAAACGACTAAGTAAATCTCATTTACGGAAGTCGCGTGTTTCAAACGACCGCGTTAACCAGTCGATGAAATCGTTACAGGTTCTTGGTATCCGGAGTCACAGCGAGAAAACAGGACGTCGCAAGGTGCCGCCGCAATTTATGGTGGAACTGTATAATAATGTAGCAGATCCCAGTGGTGTCACGCGTGGCAAAAATCCATACAATGCCAAGGTTGTCCGCAGCTTCATCGAAAGAGGTAAACCTCTAACCACTTCCATAGCGTAGGTCATTGTTCCGTCTGCGATCGAAATTTTCACTAAAACAAAAACTTTTACGCAGATACCACCTTATCGCGATTCTACTTCTTCAACATCACGGGTTTGGAGGTAGACGAATCTGTTTTGGAGGCAGAGCTTCATCTTTATCGGAAGAGAACACCTTTAAAAATTATGCATCCATCTACTTTAGCTTCACCCTATTATTTGGTAAGTATACGTCAATCGCAATTTGTCGATTTTTTAAGGAATCGGATAACGAATATATCTTCCTTTAGATAAGAGTATATCAAGTCTTGGATGAGAAAAGTTTAGACGTACCCGATCTTCACAGGCTGTTGAACGTTAGATACGTCGGGGCACACGCATCCGGTTGGCAGGCAAGTTTCAAGATAATGGAATTTTTAGAAAATACTATATTTTCTCGGTTTACTAAGCATTCGACATTTTTCATCAGATATTCAATGTAAAACAAGCCGTTCTTTCCTGGTTAACTGGAGAACCAAATCTTGGTCTCTTGGTAACGGCTTCCACTTTGTTCGAGGATCAAGTGACTGTAGAGTTTTCCCGGCGAAACGAGTACCATCATAGCAAACAACCGATCTTGGTACTCTTTGACGACGACGGGAAAGGACACCGAGGCGAACGTATCAACAACGAGAGCGAAGAAGCATCCTACGAGTACGAAGACGAGAAGAACGATTTGAAGAACGAGTACGGTGATAAGAACGCCGAGAAGCACGATCGAGGAAAAGGTCAACCGGAAGAGACTCGATGGGAAAGCGAGAATAAATCTGAATACTTTCAAAGGCAGAAGAGAACGCAAATAGGAGAACACGATGTAGTGACGCAGACTGCTCGAATTACTCGAGATCTTGCAGAAGAGACGCCCAAACGACGTCGAAGGGAAACCATTTCCTCTTCGAGAAAATTACAGAAAAACGTTCATTCGCGTGGCTTAACCTCGATGGACATATATCAACGAGCGATACGCCGTGAAAGAATGGGAGAAAGAGTTCGTCAAAGGCCGATGTTTTTGTCGAATGAAAATTTCCGTGAGAAACGGTCAATTAAAAGTCACGCTTCTGTTCGACAAAATGTCACCGAATGTACGAGGCACGAGCTCTACGTCGACTTTAAAGAAATCGGTCTTTCCTCCTCTATCATCGCTCCGCTCGGTTATTCCGCCTATCATTGCAAAGGCATCTGCGAATCGCCATTGAGTCAAGATCAACAGCCAACAAATCACGCGACTATTCAGGGAATCGTTCACAAAATGGGACTGGTGAAGGGGGTTGAGAGACCTTGCTGCGTACCCACAAAACTATTGGGCACAACCATTCTATTCTTTGATGACAATGAAAACGTGGTCCTGAAAGTTTATCAAGACATGATAGCGGATCGTTGCGGATGTCGTTAAGGATCTCATGGTTTTTTATTCCCCTTGTGAAGGAAGAAGCAGCCGAAGCGTCAAAGTATGTGTTAATGGTATTGAAAAGAAGAAGAATGCGTGAATATGTATGTGAGGAAAGAGAAAGAAAAAGTGGGAGTGCACGCGAGAAAGAGAGAAAGAAAGAGAGCGAATGTAAGAGTGGCAGAATATTTGAATCAGGTAAAAATGATTTTTACGCATTAGCACGAGAGTCATTCCTAAAGATTCGTTTGAAGATCGCCGTTTAATTGACGTCCCAACATTGTACATAAGAACATTCCTAAATTCGCGTAGAACTAAGCGTATCAATGATTAGAATGTGTCTATATCATAGCCTATATCTTCATTAAATTATTATTATAACCACACGTAGGGAATTAATCGTCTCGATCATTGTATATACTACTGTGTCGTAAAATAAGTTAGAGTTATTTATATTTTAATTATGACAAATAAAACGAGTATTTAAGCTATCGAGCCGTCTTTACGCGCAATATGTAACTCGCTCCTTCTCACACTCCTATCATGATCGAACGCTCTACGAGCCGTAGGTTCTATATTTGGAAGGATGGTATGTATTGCTTCCATCGTGATACATTTGAAATTACTTATTTTAATAAATCGCGTGTCATCCCTCCTCCAAATAAACGAAGCCGGTCGAACAGACGAGCGAGCGAATCAAATCGAGCGGCTCGGACATAACGAAGCAATTTTCTTAGAAGAAGTTTCGTTGGCTGAGCGACGAAATCGAGGCGTAAATTTTATGAGCGGGCCAATAAAATAAACGTGACGGTAACAGTGCTCGAGACGATGACTTTGGCGCCACTGGATGCAGAAAAACAGTCGTGGAATGTCAGCGCTACCGGTGTTAAACGCTGCCCCTTTTACCTTCTTTTGCAATCCGGTATCGGTGGCGCTCAACGATCTACGAGTAAATAAACGATGTTGAATCGAAATCGGGTTGCATGTCGACCCATCGAGAAATCTCGCGCTAATGGCAGTTCCTGTACGGTTCCGAATTTCTGTCGTTGATACTTTTACGATACGGCCTTTCGCTTTTTCTTTCTCTCTTCATTCGTAACGATGCGGTTCCCATTTTATTTCGTCGCTGGAATTCATAGCATGGCCAGGAACGTAAACAGATTAGTTTAACGACCCCTTTGGAATCCACGATGCAATCGCGTATCGGTTTAGAATATAATGTATGTACATATCTCTGCGCTTTCTAGGACAGGCAGAATCCACGTGGAACGCTGCGTGAAACAAACAGTGAAGAATTGGACGAAATTATGGACGATTAGGCTATTAGGCGATCTCGATTGCCAGCTACCATCGTCTCTACCTGTCTTCCTGCTTTCTTGTTAGTTCCCTTTGGAATCGTTGCACGCGCATAAATTTCCACCCACGCCTCCCACCGAGTTGACCAATTTGTCCGAGGAATAATTTTAGGTTTCTCTTCCAACTCCTTTCTAACTGCCTCCGGTTCCACACGCAATAGTTTGTCATGGCAAGAATCAAAGAAGAGATAAAGATATTCAAACGAAAATACTGGAACGATAAATAAGGTGATCGACGATGAAAAGGAGCAACGCTTTCGACGTGATGCGGGAATTTACATATTTGCGAGCGACCGATCGTTCGCGTGCCATCGTACTGCATTCCGTGTGCGTGCATCTCCAGTTATATTTAATCCATGGTGGGTGTATTTTCGAATTCGCCCGCCTAAAAATAGCCAAAACGCGTTCCATTGCATTCCAACACTGTATTTAGATCCTTGATATCGTAATACGTGTCATCCATGTTCGTGACAGTCGAGCAGAATCTTACCCACTTATTTGCCCTGCTTTTACATAAGTACCAGGTCTCTGACAAAAGACATGAACCGAATGGAAATTACGACGCCTGAAAATTCGATGACCGTTCGTACTTTCTTCCAACCTTATATGTATATATTTGAAGAAACGGAGAGGAATAATTAGTTACTGAAACGTAGTTATTAACGTGACGAGTATTAAACTCACGGAAACGTAGTTACTGAAAGGGTTAATGACGCTTGGAGATTGGAAGAGTATCAGTGTAAAGAAGGGAGGCTAGAGCAACGTAGAACAAGCGAGGGAAATGGAGAGGAGAAAACGAGGTAAAACGGAACCGATGTAAAAAGAAAAGAAAAGGCGATAGGGCGGGAACTGCCGCTAAGTAAGAAACCCTAAGCCGTGAACTGTACCACTGCCTGTACAATGACGTAGTGTTCTGTCATCCGGAGCGCTACCTCTCCAGCCTCTCCACTACCACTGCTTGGCCATTATAGTGGGACAGAACTTCAAGAGTTCACAACTATACATATAGTGGTAGGCCTTTGAACGGTGCGCGCCTCGTGCCTCGTGTATGCTGTGTTTTTTCCTTTCCGTCGTCTGTTCTTTGTCGTTTTTTCATCGCTTTTCTCCCGTTTTCATTCACGCGTTTACATATCTCTTTTTCACCGATCTATAGTCTTTACCTGCGTGACGCGTCATCTAGTGCAGACGCGATGGTCGATCAATCTACCGATTGTTTTTGATCACTCCTGAACGTTTGTAAACAAACAGACCGACAATAACATCCTTGTATTGTCTGCCTACAAATCGTTCAAGAATCAAATAGAGAGGGATGAAAGGTTCAGCGAATATATCAATTTCGTGGAAACCTTCGCTGGGTATATTGGATGCACGTTGAACAAAACAAAACAAAAACAAAAGTAATTTTCTACAATCAAATATTCGTCGAAAAGACATTATGAGGAATCGTTGATGATGAACATGACAGTCTCGGCCTTTGTATACTGCGTTCTCGTTTTCCAATTGACGTTAATTGTTTCGATCGTGCACACGGGCAGTCGTCAAGTAAGTAACATATTAACGCATTAAGTTTCACGCGAATATTATTATAAATACTTATTTGAATCATACTTTCATTAACGAGAGGACAGATTAATTTTTTTATCGAGTGATTTTCGCGGTGAACGAAAACGCGGGAAACTGATATTTTATCCACACGCCGATTGGCTGCTACGCCATTGAATGGGAAACGGTCTCACAACGAACGCTTCCAAGAAGTAGAAATGTTTTGTGTCTCAGGGATCGGCGAGAGTATTCCATTTCGCTCCGTTTCGTTCCAGCGTGTATTGCCGCGTCCCTTTTCCATGCGAGAGCCTCGTATCTCATCGACGAGCCAAACACGGCTTCTTTTGATGTTGTGCCGACCACCGTTACCCTCCTCTGTTACGAACGTTCAAATAACCCCTGTACCTCGAATCCACTCTATTTGAATTGCGCTAGATCGGTTGTTTAGACGTTTCTTTTCTCGTGAATAATCGATAAATTTACTCCTTTTTTCCTCATAGATCGATGATCATGAAATCACTGGAGATTTGAAAGTCGCCGTGTATCAAAAGCCGATTTCGGGCCTATTTCATCCATCTTGGATGAACGATCAGTTGATTCGAAACAAACGAAACGAGCAGCTCGAAGAAGAGACGATTCCTACGAGACACGCGAAACATCGGAAGCGACGTCGCTGTAGGAATCGATCGACGTGTCTTCGAAATACATCTGCAATCAGGCTGTCTTTTCTGTGGGACAATGGCACGGCGCCAATAGATCAAACATCTAAAGAGATAAAAGAAGATCCTGATGAAAACAACACGCTTATAGAGGTCGATGAAGAATCACGCAACGATGGTGTGCAGGTAATGATTTGTAATATTGGAGTTGCGTAGATCTTCGAGGGAAGTGAAAAATAAACTGGATTACATTTTTGTCCCGACACGCAGGAATCGTACAATAGAACCAAAGGGGAGGATTACGATGTAACCGATATCGATGAGGAGAAAGGTAGAATCGATTCAGCGGAAAAAAGTTTTATCGTGACAGAGAGAAACGATCTTAACGAACGATCTATTTCTACTGAAATTGAGTTAGAAAATCAAAACCAATCTTTCGGAAAAACAGATCAAACCAAAAATAATGAATTCTTCGAGAATATAGATTACACGGACGAAATGAATTCTTCCTCTATTTACCCGGCCATCGACGATCAAGTTATGTTCCACGATAGCTTAAGCGTTATCGTGAGCAAGTTATTTCAAAATCTGCGAAACGTTAGTGCAGCGGACGGACAGAAAATCTTCAAGGAGCTGGATTTTGTGAACGGCACGAACGAAGATCCTTGTCAGAAATGGCTAGACAGCAAGGATAAGCTCGAGCAAGTTTTCTTAGGTACGAACTCGACATTCATAGTGTTGTAAACGCGGTGCCTGGTTTTTCGAACTCGCCGTTACAGGTGGTCTAGCGTCGTTACCCGCCTGTCCGTGCCTATACCCGAACAATATCTTTTACGAAGACAAAATTTGGGATGAGAAGCGAATGAAGTATTTCAGGTGGAGAGACGTCAGTGGTAGCTCTCAAAGACTCGATGTTTATAAACCTGGAGCCACTTACTGCGTGCGCTCGTTTTTGACGCAAGGAAGCGGAAGCGCCGCAGCTCAACACTGTTGCTACGACCATCAGAGGAAGCTCTTGACCCGTGGTTCCGGTGCTGGTACTCCGTACTTTGTCAGTCCTGAGATATCGCCTATACTGCACGAGAGAATTGACGTGCTTCCTTGGAGACTTTGCAAGGGTGACTTTTCCAGGTCTTTCACTTGCAAGCATTTTATCTACGATTAACACTCGGTGTTATTCGCATCTTTCATTTTCCAACGATTGGGGACCGGAGACGCGAATTCTCATCTTTCATACTTCATGCGATATCCTATAAAAATATTAACTACTGTGAAATAAAACAGTAAAAAAAGCAATGGATGCTATATATGTAATTTTATATTACATGCTTGAATAATACGAAACCGTTATCAATATATTAAATATAATATTGGTTGCCGGAAAGTTCCTTTTAATCGCTCCAAAAACATGCGGAAATTCAAGCTTTATGGTTGTCAGAGCAGCCGGTCCTCAAAGTGTTAAGATAATACTGTACTTTTTATTTATGTAACTTACAATATGATTGAAATTATAGGTACAACGGAGTAAGACCACCAAACAATGACAACGCGTGTGAGGCGAATCCCGATGATGAGGAATATCAACGGCAAATCGATGACACCAAGCATTATTAAACTGCTGTCCTTTAGGATGCAATATCTATGATACAAGATACCTGAAACAAGTCCCAATGAGATTGTATTTCCGTTGAGTTACTTTAATGCGCATAAAGAATGTATGTATAGTAAAATAAAAGAAATAAACATAGCGCTGTTAATTTTACCTTTCGTATTACGATTTGAGCTTATTTCTAAACAGAATCCTTTTAATATATCGTTTAAAAAGACGCGCTCTAATCAAAGGGTACTTGGAACCGGTTTTGACCGTTCCACTGGCGCGTTTCCAGTCACGTTTCTCGCGCTACTTCCCGAACGAAAGAGGGGAGCAAGGCGAATGCAGGGACGAGCAAAGTCGATTCACCGCTCGAGTCACCAGGCCGTTCAGTTGTTATGGTTACTGCTCGCAAACACGGTTTTTATTTGCCTCTAATAATAAGTTAAGCTTGATATTCAAAGTCAATTAACAACTATGGATTGGGCCGCGGATTTAGAAATTACCTCGAAAAAAGTAAGTTTTTAAATATTCATCCTTGTCCATTGTACACATTTCTTGTAATCGATTGCTGGTAGCAACAGAGCGGTTAAGTTAAAAGAAAAGTATTGATTTTCAGCTTTTGCCTCGTCTTGGTAGAAGATCGACGCAGAACATCGTACAAGATGATTCGAAACTAGACGATGATCTTTTAGAAAGTTCTGTATCGTCATCTTCTGTGAAATCGGCACAACCACCTGTAGCACCCCCACGTACCAGGAAAACAGGATGGGGTGACGAACTGAAAAGCGGGAAGTAAGTTGTCTTGTGGTAATCTGTGATTTCAGCGAGAAATGTTTCATGCAGTTTTCACTTACCCTCTTTTGGTTATAATTTTAGGATACGTGGGTCGTCGAGCATCATCGAACAGTGAGTATAACGAATAAAGTTAAAGAATCAGGCATCCGTAGTCGCTGATAGACTGTTTCTTAGGGAACGCTCTCGAGGGACGGAGAAGGATGACGTGATTGACGGTAAGAATTAATTTGAAATCGTCCAAAATGTAAAAGTTCTGCTGATAACAGGGTTATACTTTCTAGATATTCCTGTTATACCGGATTTGGATGAAATTCAGGAGGATAATGCTTTGTCCGATTTAGTAAATACACCAACGTAGGTATCATTGTGAAGTTTGTTGCAAAAATTCTCTTTCAGTTACTTTCATTTCGGTATTCCGTAGGGTGAACGTAAACAGAGTCGCTGCGTATAAAGAACTTGATACGGATTTGGTAAAAAATGCCGCATTCATGTCTCTAAATGGCGTTAATCTTTCTCTTCTAGCAGAGAAATTATACAATGAAAATCTAACAAAAGAGCCGGATGAAGTATGGAATTGGAATCTTCTTTTCACTCAGGTTGCATCTGAAGTAAATAGCGAATCGCGAAAAAATCTTGTTACTTAGATTTTATACTTATTGTTCGGGATTTGGAGTAGCCGTCCGTTTATGACTCTGCCTTTTTTGGGAAAGTTCGAATTTCCTACCTCCTAAGTTATAAACTTTACGATGCGGACCTCATTAAGAGGTTAATAAACACCTAAATGCCTGATAGATCAGGTTTAAAGTAAACATTTAATATCAAGCAGCAATACTAGAAGATATGGGCCAACGAGGGTACACAATTAAACCATGAAAAGCCGGGGACAGAAAGTTAGTATATAAGGATCAGACAAAGCTTCTGGAAGCAGTATTAACAGAATCTTATAACAGTTTTCATCAGAGCGTCACACTCTTTGTATTATAGTACACCGTATTCTGTACCTTAACTTGCAAATACATAACCTGAACATACCACATATTTGGCATCTTTAATTTACCTCCACCTTGAGCGTTAATTTCATTCAAGGTTCGCAATATCAACCGATCAGTTGCAACCTGACTGATCACCACTTAGTTGAGAATTCGCAACACTTATCACTGTTTTATCGTATAAATGAAGCTAAAATACATGCAAAAACATTATCTTCCTTTTTTTATTTTTATCCATACAAAATCAGTTTGTATGTTTTGTAAAATTTATAAAAAAAAAAAAAAAAATGAAAGCAACGAAAGAAAAAAAACATGGCATACTGCTTATCCTGCAGTGCCTGTATATGGAAGCGATAAATTTATTTAACCTCGTCTGACCTATTCGATTGCCCCCCAATTTGGAAATCGCGGTAGTTCGAGGAGCGACGTGAAAGACTCAACCGTGCAGGCGTGCAAATCCGAGGTGAATTATAAAATAACGCACCACGAACCTACACGCGCAATCGGGAGCCGACACAAGCTACTTGAAGCGACCACGTGACAACACCCACTGAGCAGATCTGCTTATTTCTAACGTTAGCGATCAATGTTCAGTTGTGCCATCACTAGCACACACACTTCCGAAAGTAAGGCTTTGGTTCTTCTATATATAGTAACTGAACGACATCTGATCACTAGCGAGAAAGCAGACCGTGTTGATGTATATTATATATTATTAAATTACGAGAAAAAAATATTTGTACATCAAGTCGTAATTGATGTTGTAATATAATACAATATTTAAAGTAAAATTGTACTAACAAAAGTTATTTAAAGCAATTCTTATGTATTAACATTGATACCGCATATAAATATTCGAGATAAAAGCCATCTGGAAATAAAATTACATACTAGAATCGCGTCGTCATACGATATATGAATCGATATATCGAACGCCTATAATCGATATATATATTAGCTTGACAAACCAATCAAATTTATCGAATTGATACATCGATTAATATCGCAAAATCGAATATATCGATCTTTTTGAGTTTGAAATTGGCAGAGAGGTCATATGATAACCCGTTTGCATTAAGATTAATTTTATTCGTATGTTGTCATCAAGTATAAAATTAAGAAGCGTTCGAAGAAAATTTGTTGACTGTACTCTAAAAGAGCCTAATGTATTAGAATGGGTACAGTACATGCTTCAAGGAAAAAACAAGAAGAACCAAGCGTAGTAACCCATGAAGACTGTATACCGTGCGTGGAACCGCAAGACAGAGTACCAGGAAATCCAGGAAGTTTCGAAGATATACACAAGAAAGTTAAAGATCTTTACCCGCAGAACTTTGACGGTGCGCGACTCGTCATCAATAAAATACTTAGTGACCATTTTAACGTGACCCATACGATAACTCTTAGTTCCGTTACACCGTCTGGATACAAATTTGGTGCAAAGTATGTCGGTACAAAAGTGGTCAGTTTAAAAGAAAGATATCCCGTAATCGTGGGAGATATCACACCAACTGGAAATTTGTCCGCGTCTTTTGTGCATACCCTTGCATGTAGATTTAGATTTAAATTATCAGCGCAAATTGCCAATGAAAAATGGAAAGCGTTCAGTTCCAGCTTAGAATATCGGTCGAACGATTTTACTGTAGCGGTGACCTTAGCCAACCCAAAATTTAAAAAGAAGCAAGCAACAATGGTAATACACTTTTTACAATCGATCACATCGAGAATCGCGTTAGGAGCCGAAATTGCATGTCTTCGTGGCTCGAAAGTTCCAGGAGGTCAACAGACAGTCATGTGTTTGGCTTTTAGACACAGTACAGGTCTTGCGACATTATCCGGAACGATAGGTGAAGCGGGCCTTCATCTTTGTTATCACCGCAAATCTAGCTCACAACTGGAACTCGGGGTCGAGTTAGAAACAAACACGAGGACTCATCAGTCAATCGCTACTATAGTTTACCAAGTAAACGTGCCATACGCGGATCTTGTCTTTCGAGGTATCGTGAATTCTGAGACTACAGTCGGTGGCGTGTTTGAGAAGAAACTATACCCAATTCCAGAATCTTCGCTGGTTATTAGTATACTTTTAAACCACAAGAAGCAGCAATTTCGAGTGGGTGTTGGTCTCAATATTGGACAATGATAATCAGCGTATAATGTGGCTTGTCACGCATAATTTGTCATCCTATCCTTTTTTCTTAGATCATTTATAAGAATGGTAGGAAATAATTCGATGATATAGAAATTAACATAGGAGAGAATTGTAATTATTTCTTTCAAAATCTTACAGAGTGAAAAACATTTTGTGAACGTTACAATTTCTGTGACTTAATAGTTCGTGATAACGTGTTAACAACACTATATATATTAAATAATTGTTATGTTTATATATGTATTATAAAATATCCGAAAACTTTGAAGCATAAGACCTATATATTGATATACACTGAGTATTAAAAAAAGCCTACAATCTTTTTATCTAATTTAGTGAAACTAAATGCAATGTGCCTGATACATCAAAACTGTTATTTTTATCATTAAAAATTTTACTTAACAATTTTGTTTAATATCTATTAATTGAATATCATTCTAATCATCTCCGTTTGCTATCCTCTCATCCAAATCGTCGTATTCGTGGAAAACGGTTGTTTGTAATTTGTCAAATTTCACGTCAAATTTTTCACTGAGAAGTCCATTTTCATCGGCGTATTCTAAGATATCACAGATCAATGGCGATTCCACACCTAAAATGTACTCACATGTTTTCGGTTCGACTAGAAAAAGAGAAACACTCGATGGACTGACCGTATGACTTTCAACACATTTTAATTTCACCTGGAAATTACAAAAATTGTGGTAGCTATATAAATTCTTTCGTATAAGAATAAATAAATCTACTCTATAAAATGTTTGTATATATATATATATATATATATATAATACTTCTGTTTGTCTTGAATTCCCAGTTTTATCACAAATAGTACCATCGCTATAAAAATGGGAAAGCTGTTTCCGCAATTCTGGAGACTTTGGTCTTTTATGTGGATGTGCAGCAATCCAGTCCAAATGTTTTTGCTTATCAAATTTACCGAGATTTACTATGGTCTTTTTACCATCGCGTTCTATATGATATTGAACTACAGAGCGTCCATAACAAAATTCATACTTCCACCATCCATTGCCCTATTTTCATCAATTATGTATTATTAAGTAAAATATAATTATAAAATACGGCCAAAATGCAGAAGTGCAATACTTACCCCGTGTAAACAATTCTTTCCGCTTAGAAAGTTTTTTACGGGACTCGCTTCCGCAGGACTAATACCTTGATCTGCGAACGAATTTATGGAGTCTTCGATATTATTATGTTTATCGGTAACACCGACAGGGTGTATTTCAACTCTAACATGCGCTTCACCATCCTGAAATAAATGCAAGTCAATTAAATCTTGAATTAATATACACATATAGTGAACATCATAACGAGAATGAGTATCAATTAATATCAATCATATGAATTTGTTAAAAACATGAAACATGTGTTACACATCATTCCTTCTTTTAATTTATGATTCTTTTAATAGATAAAAGATCGACATTATTTACGGTTAAATCGTGACTTTACAACATTTTATATTTATTCTGAAAATATATACTATATATATCATATAGTGTTTTGTGATGTGATTATTGGTATTTACTTAAAAGCAGTGTGTAAATATTATAAATTTGGCTGTGTACAAGTAAAGCAATAGATATTGTGATGCTAAAGACATAATGGTGCATAAATAGTATTCATAATGTTATTGTAACATTCTTTTGGAAAAAAATGTAGATTTAAAGGGAATAATTGTATGTAGAAAAGGAAGGGACAGAATGAGATATAAATTAATGGCGGTAAATGACAAGAACCACCAAGCACTTTGGCCTGATCCCAAAAATACGAAATATTCTGACCTGGCCCTCCTTATCTACATGGAAGATTGCATAGACTTCCTGCAGCTTGTCATCCTGTGCAACAAATAATTAATTCAATGTATAGATAATAAATAATGCAAACGAAAATTGTTTAACACTAAAAAGATTATTTATATGACTTAAGAGTATAAGCCAAAATTACTTAAAAATTCTTGAAATTTAGCAAAATTGAAGTGTTTCAGATAGATAAATAAGATATATAACTATGATCAATGCAGTTTTCTACGATTAGGTAAAATATAATATTTCATACGGACAAAGTGCATAGCATAATGGAATTTATTTAAAATCTACTGTTATTTGAAAATATTTTGCATGTGTTTCACATAAATCAATATCAGAAATTATCACTATCATACACAGAAAATATATAAGTAAATATATTTTATTTTAAATAACAATATGTACATACGACACAGGCATAGTCAAAAATAAATAACTAAATACACAGAATGTCAAATGGATTTACCGTTACTTTTTGATATCGAAGTTTCAGACTTTCCATTTCCATTGCAACAAGAGATCTTGGTTTCTTTGGTGCATTTTCAACTGGATGACAGTTAATTTCATTTTCCCCTGCAGCTTGGGGCTTGTAATCAGGATGATTACATAGCCAAGGTGAAAGAACAATAACTTCATATTCACAGCTAGAAGGCTCTTCTAACGAAAACAGCTCGTGTTTTCCATGCTGATAACAAACATAAAGAACTTTTATCTTTCGTGGCTTATTAGTTAAGTCACAAACTGTGCCATCAGCCATTTCAACTTCAATATATGGCATATTGATTCCATCAACTTTTTTAACTGGTATATCTGCTTTCCCAGCATTTTTTCTTTCTGCATAATCAGCTAAAAGCTTTAACTCTTGCAACTTATCAAAAGTACCCAAATAATATTCTTGTGTCTTCACTTTTTTCCCATCTCTATCTTCATGATATTGACGTACATATCGTCCATGGCATAATTCATATGACCAATAAGATTCAACCTATAAAAGATACTTATTTACATTAAACTCATACATGATACATTTATAGCATTTATAATGCATACTCTATAAGAACAAGTATTTTGTTTAAATAATGCTGATAAAATTTCTATTGGATTTGGTCCATTGTATGGTTCATTATAACCTTGCTCTTGTTCTGAATTATCAACTATTAAGCACTGATACTGCTCCTTATTTGCAGTTGTTATAATATAAGGTTCTACATTTGTTCTAGATTCCTATTAGATATAATAAATATGATGTAATATAGACATAACAAAATATTTAATAGATATTGATTTACATTTCAATTCTAATAATACTTACTAATAAATCCGAGCTAGTTTTGCCCGGCCAATTAATTTTAAAAAGAACCGTATCGTCGAAACTTCTGAAATCGTGTCCATATACTATAATTATAGTGCACAATACTATAGTAATATAAACATTACAGTATTTCCACATTTTTATAAAATTGCAATTATTTCATCATATTTAGTCGAAGTATATGTAAGATATCTTCAAGCTTATGATGACAGCAATATATCTGCAAAACAGAAAAATTATTTCATATCACTCTTTGATGGTTAAAAAGTATTTGTCCGATTCCATTAGGCAAAAATATTATAATATATTTGTACGTTTAATTTTTAATAATTTGAATTCTATTTTTTACGAAAAACAAACGTTTCACTGTTCTTGTTGAAGTAATTTTCTTGAGAAGTTGACACTACACTTATAATTATCTCCAAATTCCAGTAATTTTATACCACGTGAACTGTATACGTGGTCATATTTCTATTCAATCTTATCTAGTTTCATAAAATACAATGAGCATACATAAAGGAGTATGCTTAAAAATAAAAATATATAATTGTTTATAATGATTTCTTTATTTCAAGTAGAATTTGTTTCATAAATCCGTAATAAAACTGATTTTAGATTCGAAACTCAGAGTTTGAGAAAACATCTGTATACACCTATCTAGAAAAAATCGAGTGCAACTCACGTATGAACATATAGCAATAGCCAATCAAACAGTTTGCAGATGGCGCTTACAACGCATAAAAATTCGAATTCCCGCGGCAATCAATTAAATTCTATTTTATGGATTCTATATGTAAATTGGATAATTTCTTTTTAAACAGATTAATTAATTTAGAAAGAGAGAGAGAGAGAGAGAGAAAGAGAGAAACTCTAACGCCATACAAGTAGATCTAGTAAAATACTTCTTATTCAAATTACTAGCGATTTGGCACAGACCAGGAGAAGGGATCTCTTGTTCGAAAGTTTATAGAACCGCCATTGCTACTAAGTAATCTGACGATTCGACGAAATCGTTTCTATTGTTAAAATTTCAAGAGTTTGGTGTGCCTTCTCAATACTGATACGTTTAACCTGTGATTCATGACCGAGAATCGAGATCGGAAACTGATCGAAGTAGAAAGAGGCATAAACTAGTTCGACCTTAAAAGTCATTTGGCGTTGACCATTTATTCACATTTTATAGACGAAAATCTGTGATAATTCGAAAACGTGTACTTCCAACTGAAATAACATGTCGGATACAAGACGACGACGAAAATCTAATCAGTCTTGTGGTTCTGATGACCTCTCGGACTCTTGTGAAGAATTAAACGCAACGAAAGAAACCCAGGTTAGCTGCTACAAAGGTGTTTTCGATTAAACATTTCGAAGATTTTAAACAAATAGTTTTACCATCCTTTCACGATTTTTGAGCTCCTGTCGTTTATCAAATTTTTTTGCTTTTTATTGAACTGGATTGAAAGTTCGGTGGAAGATCCGATTAAGTGGATTAAGTAGACTGCTGTAATACTTTTGAATATAATCGTAACTAGGGAGACTTTCCTTTGTGTTCGATATACCGGCAAGTGGTTTTGCGGCGAATTTCTCAATTTCGGTGCATATCAGAATCCAAATAAAATTATTTTGTATTACCAAAATAAAATGTACTTTCATAATATCTGAGAAACTTCCAATAACACTTTTTTAACATTGACGTTACCTAATTTATTATAATCCCGCTTTTCTTTTCCTGTAGTTTCTTTATAAACTTTTTCTATAGAGCAGCGAGCAAACTGATGGTCATCAGGATTCAGAATGTGATATCTATCCTTCTGATTCCGATGCTGAATCTCAAGATGGTGCATTGCGAGAAAGTGGAGATGGGCAAGAAGAAGAAAAACCGCAGAAAAAGCTGGACGATGATGAAGACAGACGTAACCCACAATATATCCCTAAAAGGGGAACATTTTATGAACATGATGATAGAACCATTGATGAAGTAACAGATAGTGCAGTTGAGTCACAAAATGAGAGAGAAATCAAAGAAAAAAAAGTATGGAAAGATAAAGAAGATAGATGGGATCATGATCGATATAATGATGAAGAACAGGCACCAAAGAGCCATGAAGAGTTAATAGCTGTTTATGGCTATGATATAAGAAATGAAGAAGGTCCACCTAGAGCTAGAAGAAGAAGAAGATATGGGTAAATACATCTCTGAAAATATTAGAGTGTTTGTAACATTCCATATCATGTGCTTCATATTTTTTAGCCGTGGTCCTAACAAATACACGCGTAATTGGGAAGATGAAGATGCATATGGAAAGCCTGGAAGTAATGTTTCAAATAAAAATAGAAAGTTTAATAGAAGTGGAGAAGATTTTCCTGCTCTAGGAACAAATAAGAATGCTTCCACACATGTAGAAGAACCAGTAATTTCATCAGCTTGGTACAGTAGTAAGAATAAGTCACAGAATAAAGTACAAAATTTTCCACCTCTACAAGCTCAAGGTGATAGTCTGAAATCAAAATCTAGCAATACATCCAATACTCATACGTATGTAATATTTTTTAAACCATTAGATTCTTTTACTTAGATATATTTAATAAAATCTATTTCAATATTTTGATATACAGTAATGAAAATAAGGCTCCTAATGAACCTACAAATCCAGCCTGGAAAAAGGATACTAAACATTCGTCTCACATTCAGAGCAGTAATGGAAATAGTGGAGCTGGTGGTGATGCAGATAAATTGATTAATACAAAGATATCTTCAAGAGATAATAACAAGAGGAACGTTCAAGAGTCTGTAAGCTTGGCAGCGAGTAGAACTCGTGGACGAGGATTCAGAACAAATGCTAATAACAATATGGTCACCAATAGAACAGTTGAGATCAAACCAAAGGGACGCGGAACTGGATCGGCTACCACTGAGAATAAGAGAAATAATATACAAAATGATGATGAACAGCAAATTACTCATGACATGAAACACATTAGTGTTACTGATGGTACTCAATATCATCAAAGTGGAAGACATAATAGTGAGTGTTTGAATCATGTGTAATATTGTATCTTCATACTAATTTGTTTCTTGATGTTCTTTTAGAAAGCTTCTATGGACAGTCCTCAAATCAGCAGAGATCGGGAACAGTACCTCCAAGAATGCAGCAACAACAACCACAACAGCAACAACAACAGCAACAACAACAACAACAATCGATTCAGCAGCAAGATAGTTCTGCTAACAGGCCAAAACGTTATTCAAGTTTGCGACAGCGATCTACTGTTTCGGATAATCCTGGACCACAAAATTATCCACCACAACATGGGCAACATGGACAACATGGACAACATAATCAACACAATCAACACAATCAACACAATCAACACAATCAACATGGCCAGCATGGTCAACATGGATATTTTCCTCCTCAAGGTAATAAGATACAAATACACTCAGAAATGTTATTATTTATAAAATATGTTGGTGAGTGAACAATATATATATGGTATATCAAATATCCTGTATTAATATTTAACTTGTATGTATATGTATTTAGCTGGAAATTCAAGAGGTGTTTTAGATTCACAAGGTAAGATTGTGTAGGTTACTATGTGTGCATAATTTTTTATTTATTTGCTTTTTTTTGTTAAGTAAACATAATTGTTTATATCTGCATATTTGTATGTTATTTTTTATTATATTTACGCACTTAAACGAATACTCATAGCATATATTTCAATTTTATAGGATATCCACAAGGACATTTTGAGCAAACCACACCTGTTGCTACTGCAACTGCACCTATGACTGGTCAGCCTGTAATTCCTATACCACCTAATGGTCAACCTGCCAGTTATGCTCCACCGCCATTTTTAGTACCGCCACCTCAGTTTATTTCTCCACAAACTGCTCCACCTAGTATAATTAATTATGTTCCTGGTCCAAATGGACCAGCATTTCAACCAAATTTCCAAGGTTATCAAGGATATAGTCCACCAGTACAGGTACATTTTTCTACCACAAAATCTTTTATTCTTTTTTTTAATTTACATTATCTAAAAATTGTCACATATATTTTTTATTTGATATTTTATAGCCACAACGTCCTCCACCTCCACAAGAATTGTTTCAACCACAAGGTTGTACTTACTATAGTCCAGCGCAGCAGCAACAGCAACAACAACAATCAGCTCCAATGAGACGACCAAAAGCAGCTATTCCAATTCTTCCACCACCAGAGAATCAACATCAGACCAGTCGAGGAAGAGGTAAAACCACACAGCTACAACAAACAAATCAACTTGGTAATACACAACAGACTGAACAAGAAGTTAAAATTAACTCAATAGAAAGTGATCAGAAGACTGTGCCAGAACAGTTCGATAATACAGAAATTGAACAAGCAGAAATTCAAGAAACAGAGAAAATCGACGGTTCGAGTGCAATAGCGAAGCCTGTGGTTGAGAATATCGAAAAAGATATTAAAATTCTTGATATCGGAACACCAGTGAATTTGGGAGATACTACTACCGATCAATTAGACGATATAAATGCTAATGATTCATCAAAAGTCACTATGAAGGAGGAAAATATTATTTCGCTTAAAGCTATGGAACCAGTCATTGAAAAGGCTGAAAATGATTCAAACAAAATAGAAAATACAACGACTGAAAGTACAGTTGTTGAAGAAGCAGCAGCTTGAAAAAACATCGTACAGCGTGTAACGTTGCTTGCGAAAGACGTAATTGTGACATTTCGTGAGTATGAGTACACATATGTCATAAAGATATTGTGTAATTTTATTGACGTTACCATGCAATCTGTATAGGAAAATGATCCTCACAAATAATTTGTGAAATACTTTAGGAATTGGATGTGTGCGTGTCTAAAATATATTTTGAATGACTATTTAATTTCAGCATATTGTTGTATATTTCGTGGATAACATTTGTATCACTGTTTCACTACGAATTCCATCGATCTACTGCTGTCATTAAACGTCATCCTTCTATATTGTTAAACTCCTTTCATATATGACGTCTACTAATAATTAATTATTAGTAGAGGCAACTAGTGTTAAACATATTATTGTATATCGAGTATTAACGCATGCAGCATCGGCTGGTAAAATGACTAATAAATCGATATATCTTTTTAATACCAACGGCTATTGTAAATAGGATATAGTCAGGTCAGTAACCTCAGTATGTATTGTTTTTCGTGTATAAACAAATTTGTACTGCGATTCAAGTGAACGGTGGATGAATGAAGTACATTTATTAGATAAAGAACCACTACTTAATGCTTTAATTTTACTTATATTACACTAGAACAAAAGAAATCTTTAATCTGCATCGTGAAGAAATAATCGTTACATAATTTACTGTATCTTAAAGTCTAGTTAAGTCAAAGGTAATACTAACTATTAAATTTGTCATTAATAAATGTTAATCGACTTTTCGTAATAGCTACGAGAAGTCCAAACCGCGATTATTCTTTTTTTTTTAAATACGCTTACGAAGATATGCTTTGTTACTGGCAAGGTGGAATGGAAAGATAATATATTGATAAGAAGTTTTTTCCATAAATGACTAAATTTATTTTCCTCTTTTTAACTTACTAAGCTTTGCATAAACTTTAATTGTACGGATCCTATCGATTAATTTTAACTTGTATAAAATTTTGATTAACAGTGTTGACATCATACAAACGGTGGGATTGATCTTTCAGTTAAATGATTCTTACATGCAATAAAAATGTAATTTTTGTGGACTAAAGATAAATCCGGTCAAGACTATATGAAGTGCTAGTAGAAGATTTACATCATATATTTATGACATAGCGATAGTATATATTATTTATATCTTATTAAAGATTTTACATACAATTTTGTCAGCGAACTTTACGTATCGTCTGAAGATTACATATAATACAATAGTTCTAAATACAATCATTCTATTATGAAGAATGATTTACAAATTCATATGTGCCTATGTTATAGTTTACGCTCTGCGAGAATAAACATCGAGCTTCTATGTGGTAATTTTTAATATTGTAAGTACATTTTACATATTAATTCAATAATATTCAATGTTTCGTTATATCAGATGATGCCATTTTTCAATGGAACTTATAGTGTCTACCAATTTTTATGAATTTGGGAACTAAATATAATCGTGTTCACAAGTATTTTTTATTATTTAAAATACTACCGAGTGGAACATAGTGTTTTTGTTATATTTATCTAATATTTTATATTCTACATTAGTATTAAAATTCAAATTACATGTAAATAAATTACTTGTGAATCTTACTGCGTGTCTGATTAGTCATATTATTGGTGTATATGCATCCAATCAATCGTGTTTTTCATTCTGCTGAATAGTGGTTATAGCACTGAGAGGTATAATTTCGGTATTTCGCTGAAGGTTATTGTTATTCTTAAACGTCGTCCGTATCGTCGTGGTCCGAGATTTTATTCGAGGGAAATTAGATGTGCTCGCAAGATATCCACGCTGTATTCGAGAACCATTCTCTTGAGCACAGCGAAATGTACGCCTAAACGCCTTCCGAAATTTCCCTGTAATAAAAGTCCTTGATTAATTATTGAATACTTTCTATAATATTTTACAGGTACATTATATACAAATGAGATAATTTGCGTTGTTTTAAGTTTGTATTACTTTCAAAGAATGGACCGTTGTAAACCTTAAATCGAGGTATACTACTATAATTAAGATTAACATCATTATTGTCGTTGACTTCAATTTTCATTATGACTTTAACGAAAAGGGTAAGCTATATAATATTTCGTTATCGACCTTTATTTTAAGCATACTTTTTAATTCCTAATAAATCATTTAAGTCTCAGATATACAAATAAAATACAAATAAAACTCTCAGAAATGGTAAAATCATCTATCAAAACGCCTTCTACGTCTGCATCTTAAGACAATTAAGTGATTATCGATCGATTGTTTATTTGTAATGAAAAATTCCGATTCTCGAAATTAGATTTTAAAGTTTACTTCTCTTGGATCGTCGGTTATGTGTACAGTGAAGTGGTTAAATCAAAACGAAAAGGTTAACAAAGATTATCGGTAAAAGAGAAATTGGTTTTATAAGGTGGCCAATAACTGTGGAATATAATACAGCTCACCCTAAGCGTAATTGAGATTGCGGAGGACAAAACCCAAGACTACATCGATCCTGGACAGATTCGTTTTCGGCCTGAGTTCCTTCCAAGATTGTATTAGGGACTTTTTTCACCCAAGAGACTCGTATTTCCGCATGTCAGAATTGTTCACGACGACTTTGCGATGCAGATCGACATTCGTTTGCCATGTAAGCGTAGCTGGGTTGCTGGTTTGGCCTGCGATCGTTCGTGGGATTCAAAGGCGTGCATTCTCGGAATGTACGACCAAACTCCTGCCGGAACTTACCTGCAAACCACACGCTGAATATCTCCTTTTGCTTTCACCGTTGCCATCGTTTCTATTTCCGGTTTCATTATGAGTCGGAATTATTAAAGTGGAAATACAGGTATGTGTAGTCTTTTTCTTACGAATTAAAGTATCTTTCGAAATTTGATATTTAAACATGAAATTTGATATCTCGATATTTAAACGATATGTATACCACCTTACTGCCCGAAAAGTATTTTGAAAAGAAATTACAGCAAAACTTTGTTGAATCAAATGGCATAATATAACGAGCAACTCTGTAAAAGAATCGTGCCATTGTTCTTTTCGAACTCTTGTACATTTTAAAATGCAAACTGAAAGTTAGAAACATCAAAGTCGTTATCAGTTAAATAGTGAAACATCGCTTCATTTAATTACCAAGTTCTTTAAGTAAACGAGATAGAAATATCTGGGTAGGTGCGTGTTAATAACAGCCGTGAGGAGAGTTCTCCGATAAGTTTTGAATTTCGTAATGAATTAAGAAGATAGATTTCGTAATGAATAGGGTGATTCATTTTGAATCTGTATATAGTGGTACATACATCTATAAATCACTTCAGAATCATTAAAAGGGTGAAAAGAGAAGGAAGCAAGGAAGAATTTTATCAAAAGTCAATTATCTTAAATATTCTATTTACAAATAGAAACGAATCACCTTATTCCATTAACACAAGAAGTAGCGTGACATGGATCTTTACATATCAGCAGTACGTATCAGATCGTTTGTAATAAATCAATCGTATCGAGCTTGTTAATAATTTTTTGATCAAAGAGATACGGCACCGTGCGATCCATAAAATCTATAGAAAGTCAGCTGACAGAATGCGGCAATAAAATTTAGACGCAGTATAAGCTGTTCGTCGACCAAATCGCGAAGAAGTGATCTTGTCCAATAGAATTATCTGACACGCGCAATTGAAACACGATCGATAAACTATTGTTTGTTTAAAATTAATGAAAGTCAAAAGTCATTTACCGCTCATGAAGTTGTAGATTAGAGGATTAACTGCACTATTGAAATAGCATAGGCCATGCGCGATTAAGCTGATGGCGTTTATCCATTTATTAGATGGTAATGTGGTGGTATACCTGAAACGTTAAATAATACGGACATCAATTTGCTTTGAACAATAATGTCGTTTCCATCCCAACTGTCGTAACACACGTGTTCGTCCATAACCGAAGTATTTGAGTGTTTTTGTTTGTTACATTGCGTTATGTCGGACATTAGGGTAAATTGAACTTGTGTAACATATCGATTAGTGGAAGATACCTTAAAACGGAGAGTAAGTGCACAGGGAAATAGCAAATCGCAAATGTGATGACCACTGTGACTAACATTTTTGCCGCCTTTCGCCGAGATCTCAGCTGCACTTCCGGATTTCCGCCACCGGTCGATGGAATCTGGCTCATCTGGGATGCTCGTGACGGTACTGCAAATGCTTGGTATTATTACTTATGTCGTAAAATTATCGGTTAGCTTTTGCTACGACCGTGATATTACTGATTGAAGACAGCTTAAACGTTTAACTGTAAAATAAACGTCCACGAAAAGGTTAAATGTCGCGTTAAATACATTCGCAGTTATTCGCAGTTTGGAATTTCGAACGTTGAATACTAATGATACTGTCGATAAGAAAAGATCGTGATGACATGAATATCCGCGAAGAAAAACGAATGAATGACTTGTACGAGCAAGTTCTAGAAATATTTTATAATAGCTTCGTTACGCGTATAAACGCGCGGTCATAGATTATGTATAATTTTCTTTGTAGAATAAAAAATACAAAGGAAACGTAGATTGATCGTTTGCTTACAATTATGTCCTGGAATGTTGCTCCTCCAAAGGACTTTTACAATCTGCCAATAGGCTACGCTCATGAAGATCAAAGGTCCGGTATAAAGGAAAATTAGTTTGACGATAGTAAAGGCGACCTGGCTCCTTTGACTCCAGGATATGTCGCATTGCGTGAATAAAACGGTCTTTATTTTGATGTGCGTAGGTGGGACGGTATGCAACACCACGAGATCTGGAATATCTGTACAAACGTTGAGTGTTGATGCATGGTTTTTCTCATAGTTTGTCAGTAACTAAAAATAAATGTTGAGTGCCTTAATTTTGGAATAAACCATTCCATAAAAGCGTACTCTAAAGATGAATTATATGCTTGTTTTGCTGAATTGCTATTTAAGGAAAGATATTAAATTAATATTTAACTACCAAATAGAAGGGCTATTGCCCAAATTCCGATGATCGCACTTTTTGCTCGTCCAGTGGTAGACTTAAATCTCAGGGGAAAGCATATAGCGTACCATCGATCTATCGATATAAAAGTTAGGGTCAATATGCTCACGGTCACGGACACTGTCTGCAACAAAGACCAAGCAGAAGCAGGTTTATTTTTCAAATATTTATGTGATCATCGGTAGAGATAAATGCTGTAAAAGCAAGAGCTCAAAAGTTCATTCCTTGCTCTTTCGAGTATCATCCAGCGTTATTTAAAAGAAAGAAATTAACCGCGTTCATTATGAATTTTAATTTGTTTATTCATGAAATTTCCATAACTTCCGTTCGCTATAAAACTTACGTGTTGCATCAGAGATCGATCGACGATACGGTTAGAACTATTTACAGGTAGTTAACATTTTTTGGTATCCACGTGAATACGAATATAAATACTCGTTCATGTTATAGAATCATAATAGATCATGTTATTATAGACATTGACATATCTTACATTTTGGCTTTTTACCCGGTAACATGGTTTATTCGTAGTTGGTCTAGTACAGAGAGACACGTTATGAATATAAAACGAACGGTTAGAAAATACGGCCGAGGACTTGGTAGGAGTTTTGCTCCTCGGAAAATGATAAAACTGTTGGCTCCGTTGGTGCGCCCGAGCTTTTTCCCTGCCAGAAAATTTATTGGCTTCGTAGCTCAGCTTCGAGTTTCTTTTCTTTTTGTTCGCGAACAAATCGTAGAATTAATAAAACGAATCGCGCTGGTCAGTTCGACCTAAATTTCTTTTCACAAATACCATTGGTAGCACGTTTGATATGAATTTGACGACCACGTGAAAAATTGATCCAAAGTCGGCACTGATTAAAAACAAAAACAATTCGTTAAGCAAATCGCATTTAAAATAAAGCATTTCAGCCGTGAAACTCTTTGCGACGTTTACCGAGAAACGACACATGCACATTCACGTTCTGTTTATCGGGCATTTCCCGTGTGACGTCTTTTCGTACGTTATGCTAATGCGTTTAGAGGTCCGACTGCAAGTGCTTGCTGTCGATTGAATTTCCGAATTATCGTCAAAGGGCTAGTTACGAAGTTTCTGCGCGGCAACAAACACGAACGTCGCGTATATTCGAATTGATCGTCGAATTGGTCAGTAGTAGGTTCAACCTTCTAGCTTCAGATGCTCTTGACAGGTTCCTACATTTCGAGACATTAGCCTTTCACTGATTAGGCCACCGCTCTGCTTCATTATAGCTTTCGTACTGTCGCAGTGCGATCGTAACTTTTCATCCCCTTTTGGTGGCAAGTAGCAATTTACAATTTCATCTTGTCATACTGTGACGATTGCGCATAATTCGATTAAATTTCTCCTGCGAAGATCAAGAAGAAACGTATAGGTGTTATTCATCTTTACATTGATACGTACTTTCCACGTTTTATCTGTTTAATGAGGAGTTCCTATGTAAATGTAGTCGTTTCATTTTTATCATGAAATCTATGCGCGCGAATGGAAGATAAATTGGAGAACTTAGAATCTTACTCCAAGATAACGATGCGCCGAGCTCCAGGGATACTTTAATTTCAATGAAGGTAGGAGAAGATTAAGCAATTGAAAAATCCCGAACATCGTTAGTCGCGACTTGGAAATACGGTTGAGATACAGCGGAATTACCAAAGGGAATCGTAGCTATCTCAACACGAGTAATTTGTCATTTCTTTCATTTGTTTCTTGGAAAGAAAAGCAGCGAATACCCTTGATTCGGTTTCTAGGTGCGCCGATCGATTTCTTGGAAAATTATTTATCAGACAACCTCAATTATCGATATTAGTTCAAGCTCGTCTTTTTCGTATATTTATAGCAATGTGATAAAGGAAACTTTATTTTGTCGTCAGTAGCGGACATTTAAAATTGAAACTGTTTCCGACGAAAGACACAAATCCTACTCGTCCCAAGTGACTACCCGTTTTCCTTGTGATATACGATGCTCGTAGAATAATTGAAATAGTTGTACGTGATTTTTGTCGTTTGCAATTCGGGAAGAACTCGTTACTTTGTGATACACAAATAGAGATTAAAGATCGGTTTTCTTTCAGAAATACGATTAAATTGCGTGGATATTTATATTGGGTACAAGATCGATCGTTCCTTACTGCAGTTGTAATAATTAGAGTCGGTCAAGGATCCCGACAAGGAGATATTCAAGCTGTAGGGTAAATCGATCGGCATTAGAACAGCAGAAGCAAAGAGCGGTTACGTTTAACACGCAGAGCAAATTGTTCCGGACGCTTTCGCTTGTCGTTATTCTATCCGGCATGGTTTCCGCGCAATTAACAGAGAGGTCTGCACCAGGCGAGATATCCCAATTTATTCGTCGGGTTTAGGTAGGAAATTTCTAAATGTACATAAAAGTAATTAAGGTGAATTTCACGGTATAGGTAGTTAAACAAGACAGAGTTCTCTAATCGATCTGTAAAAGTATCACATGGAAAAAGTTAGATAAACGCGGAAGGAAAAGAAAAGAGGTGTGATGTTGACGGAAAGGATATATATAAACGCGAATCGAATAATTCCGCTTGGTCCTGAGGCGTAACGGATAGGTTGCTCGTCAACCTGAACAGAACCCATTGTTTTTTCAATCCCCACCTAATGCGAAACGATTTCACAATTGTTTGTCACCGTAGGCGACCGTAGAGCGCGTTTTAATTAAATCTCGGCTATCTACCGGTCACACTCACAACTGCATTCGTCACGCCAGTGCGTGCCTAACGTGCTACCGATATCACGACAATACCACTTGGGGCTTTGCCCTTCGGTCACTAGAGCGATTGAACCAACAGCAGCTGCCTCGATTAACGAGTGCTAGCTAGTGACGATGATAACTGACGGATCAGCGTCGAAATCGCTTTTCCAGATGAGAGAGCATCGCTGCAAGCTCTTCATCCTTTCCTTTTCTTTTTTTTTTTTTATCATCAACTAGCAACACGAATCGTGTCATTTTCGTACCATTTTCTAACCAAACTGTGTATATCACCGAGAATGCGTTTATTACGTGCCCTAAGAACTTTTTTATTGAAGAATTTTATTATTCCGATTTGTTTGTTTATATATGTATATGCTTGACTTTTTGGTAAGGTCAACGAGTACAATCAATGACACACACGCGAAGAATCTTCGACCTTTTCCTCATTTTACACTCAGTTTGTTATCCTCTTCTGCGCTGTTAATTGGAGAAATTATAGTTTTATTGTTGGAAACCTCAAGCCAAAGCATCACAAAGGGAGATATTAGGGTAACGTTCTAAAAAATTCACGTTATCGATTCGGTCACGAGAAAGAGCTGTTCCCTAGTGAAATATCACCTGACTCATACGACTCGTCTGCTACGAACAGTCCCCTGGTCGCCGTAACGACCCCGAAGGCACGCAAACTTTGTATCATTAGCTCCTTCGTGTTTTTCGAGTTTCGAACTCCCAAATGACAGACGGACCTAACGGCAATATGTGTCCTTACATCTCTTCAGGATTAAATAATCAATGAGGTGCCGATGCTGCTGATACATATTTTTGAGCGACCCTTGGGATTACTTTACGTTGCGTTCGCCGGATGTATCGAAAAACCCACGGGAAATTCACTTCGTGTCACGCCAGGTAACGTTTCGCTACGTTGAAAAAAATAAAGTATCTTGGGAACACACGCGTCCGTCTCGTGAACTTTTAACTTCGTCCCGTTGGTTTGTCGTAAGGCAAGAGTTGCGTGCGCGATTACGATTCAACGGCCCGTCCATGACCAGACCTACTTCACTTTGACTTCCTTCACTTTCAGAAAGATATGGAAACTCCATATGTCCGGAGTATTTCAAAGATTTCTTAAACTGCACGACGAAAACACGTCGCGTACTGTACATATAACTGTAATTTCTATGTCTTACGACATTGGCAATCGTAATTCCGTAAAGTCGGTGTACGTGATAATATTCCACACGAGCAGAGCTTCTTTTCCACGTGGAACCACCGCGGAATCTCAAACGTTGAAAAAAGCGAAACGACGCTCGTTACTTATTCCTTTGTTCTGGCGAATGTAATCGTTCCTTTTTGAAGATCGCTAACGTCTACGCTATGTATAACAGCTATATTCTTGTGTATGCGTAGTCAGAAGCCAGGAATCGTTAAATATTCTACACAAGCCACCCGCGATCTTATCTGAAATGCAAATATACGAATCTCCTGATAAATTGCCGCCGCTATAGGAAATTGCCACTTGGTACGGTAATATGTTTCTCTTGGATAAAAGAAAAAAATATACAACTTAAGTCGGCTTTCGGCAATTGTACAACATAGATTTACATCTTAGATACGATGGAACCTGGTAACAAGCCGGGGAATACAGAATAACAGAGACTTTACGTTATTGAGGAAATGCGCTCGTAACACAAGAGGGGTTTAATTCTCGTTCGAAAAGGGCTGACCAATATTACAAGCCTATTGCAGTCGTTCTGCTGTTTGCTACTCATCTCCACGGCGGAAACCTTTATTTTAATCTTGATTAAAAGGAGCAGCGAGGTACTATTATACAAACGATTAACTCCATAGCACCGGTTTCAAGCTGGTGTCTTTGTCATCGGATACAGTGCGTAAGTAATTAGAAGGCTGTTGTACGGAGTATCGGGTCGAATATTCCACAGGGTTGAATATTTCATTTAAACGGACGTTTTGTCGAGAAATATCCGCTTTAAGCGTGTCTTAGTTTCTTCAAAAAAAGTTCTTGGCTGCTATCCATAGCCGAAGAAATTATGCAATGTATAAACAGCGTGACGATAAACACGCATTCGCAGAGCGACGGCTCAGCGAGACCCGGTATTCTCGTTATAGCTAGCTACGTTACGCTCGGTCTCTTTGCTTTTCGCGTTTACTTCCGGTAAAAAGTATTCATGTACACGTAAAGACGTTGCTGTGCTTGCGACTCGGTACGTGCTTCACCCGCTTTTTCCATCTCTTCGACATTCGTCGGGCTATCTCTTCTTTCTTCGCACTGGAATTTCGCCTAGCGACTCGTTTTTACTTGCGACGGCCTCTCCCGGCTGTTTTTCACAAAAGTAACATTACCTTGGTCCTTGATGAATTTCTACGCGGTGAACTGGATGCAACGAACGCCGGTTGTCACCGACATTCACGACGGAAGTAAAGTTATCCGGCCCAACACAGATGAAAAGCGATTATTATTTCGAAAGAGAGACAAATTCAGCTTAGTGAGCTAAATTCCTTGAACAAGTTGAGAATGCAGAAATAAGTTATCGTGCAGCAGGAACGGAGTTCAGTAACATGTTGTAAGATAATGCGATTTGGTCGCTAGTTGAGGCTGCTTTGGTTGTGCGAGCATGTTGGTACATCCTAACGAAGGTACAGACGCAGGATGCAAGTTTGCACATCGGTGTGGATATCCGTGGTCACATGCATGGGACTATGATAAACGAGCCGAACGATATTTCCACACAACTGTACTTCGGTATATACAAGTGTAGTCCTGTTATAATATTGACCGATCGAGTTTTAATTAATTGTAGGATCACACGCGCTCTAAACCGCACAGGTCGATCGTGGCAAACTGCAAACCAAATCGTGCATTCCACGTTAATTATCCGTTGGACGAAACAGTGCGGTGTATTGTTTTCAAATATGTTGCTTGAGACGCGTTACACAAATACCACTGTTTCCACAGCCATTAATGCAATATTAATGGAACGCCGACAGGGTAACCTTTCTTCTCCATGGCTTCGTTTTAGCAAACCTGAGTGTGACTCCCTCGTTAACATTGTTGCAAAAGCGACGATAATTATGACTAACTATGGATCGTTCCTCGCGTTCTCACGCGTATCTTACCATACAGCGAACACCAAAGTCTGAAACAATACACCAACAATAGGCTATAAAGCAAGTTTGTGTAACGTTGTCTTGGCTCCCGATACGAGATACGCCCTTTGTACTCTACCACCTCTTTGTAGTATCGCAATAACGTGCTAAACTCGTTTTCTCCTTTTGCTTATTTCATTTTATTAAATTCCATCGCGCAAGATGTTCGAACCTTTTGCAGTATTAATTAATTATTATTCTAAACTCATTTCAAGCTACGCGGTATGTGCAACAGTGTCCTGTTTGACTAGTCGAGTATGTTACTTCTGTGTCCGTTTGCTCCGCAACGAATCGAAAATTCGTAAAATTCATTACCCACCGTGTAATTCGCGTATTCCGTTTTATCGAGCGAAATAACGGCGATCAGAAAGTTCGTTTGTTCCGCTGACGCGGCCACCGCCCTCACGATGTTTATTCCGCTCGGCTGTCAGATGCTACCCGATGCGAAATCGCTTGTGTCTCATTTTAAATTATAAGCGCGCCATTCTCTTTTTTCCATTCTTTTGTGATACACGATACGGTCATTCGTGTCTATTTGGTCTGCTAACATGTGGTGATATGTGAGGAAAATGAGAAAGAATAGTATGGCGGCGTCGCATCTTCTGTTGCATTACACATTGCGTAAGATGAATATTACGAAGCGGCAAATGGATTGCATAACAGATAGAATTTACCAGTGTCGACTGTAATAGCCGGATCCTCGATTAGCTATCAATCAAGCAGCATATTTCTTTTGTTAGCGATTACATAAATTTTTTTGCGGTCAACGTCGAAACCTCCAGAATATGTCTCATCCGAATGTCAAGTTTCGGACAGTATCGTGAATCAGGCGTGAAAAATGGTACGACCCCGAACAGGTCATTCTTCTTCGAAAATTGGATGAAAGAACGGGGGATGGAGGTTTCAAACGGTAATGAATTTTTTAAGCTTTGCCTGTGGACGTATTAATTCCTTCACATGCAAATGCCATAGTTCCCAACTTTTTTGTCTAATCATTTATACTTCAACCGCGGTTAACAATATTAAATACAAACATAAACTGAAATTTGTTATAGCGGCGGGAACGTGGTCGCGCGTCAGCCACGCGTGACGTTTAAATCTGTTCATTGATGTTTAGCACGATACAACCTATTGATCATCATTTGTTTTAATTTTCGACTTGCATATTAACTCCTACCAATGATGCAAATCAATTTCTAACAATTCTTAATCATAATGAATAGTACAATAAATAGATTTTCTTTATTGGAAACCTTTCAGTTCTATTATTGCTATTTTTAGTAATTGAGCAAATGGAGGCGTCGGTGCAAAATTGGCAGCCAACAGCCTCGCGTATACAAAAATTGTGTACTGGGTATGTCTTGATTGCCATACCCCGCCAACACGGCACTTGACCGTATCGACGCACTATTAAAGTAGTGAGTACCCTTTTTAAACTTGTGATAACTTGTGCCAGCCTTATGTTACATTTAAAGTGATATACCGAATGCGAGAATCGCTACTTGCATCGAGCCATCTGTTGAACTGTCGACGAACTAAAAATACCAATGCCCGTCGCCTCCAAAGAAATACAATTTGGAAACAGATAATTACGTAACAAACATGCAAATTGCAATTGAAATTAAAGGCAGGATGCACGGGAAGAAATATGATTGTTTCGACCTCGATATTGTTCGAAGTATTTAAGAATCTATCTCCGGTTACATTCTATAAGACGTTAATTGCATAATTTCAGTACATAATTTGATTTACGATTAAGGCTTCCCAATCATGTCGTTGAGTCGAGAAAATTTAGGGGCGAATGCGATATCGGCTTTCCACCAGGTTGATACCGTTCGTTATTAGCCACGCGAAGAAGGATATTGTAATTAAGTTAATTAAAACTTGAATAAAGATATTTGTGTTCGTGAGGCGGGTTCTATTATTCGAAACCAGCCCGGAGTCGTCGACGAACCAACACGAATATACTAACGACGCGAACGATTCGATATTGAAGAGAAATTAAAAAAAATGCTCTAATCTTCGTGGAAAATTAAAGTGATCGTCTTTAATTCATCGCCGCGTTTCGTGTCTCAATGTTGAGTCAATCATCTAGGCATAAAAAAACATGTCCGACGAATATGAAATCGACTAGAATATGAAATTAAGAATAACACGGCCGACTTATGAATTTATTATAAACTCAGGTCTCCATCTGGTTTAGCAGAGAAAGCCTTTATCCATTACATTGCGAGTTCAAAAAAATTTATGCGCCGTATAAACTCGAAGAATAGAAGATGCCATGAATTGTTGAATAGAGAAGATCGCGAATTTTCGTGTGATGGAAATGTCGTCGATCGAATTGCATCGGAACTACATTCAATTTTGCAATTAAAGTAGCTGCTCTTTACTGCCTCGAACATCTCCAATCTCTTGTTGGCTCGAATTCGAACGGTAGCTTCACTGTAAGCTTCCGCACTCTCGAAATAAATATCGAAGAAAAGTTCAACCGGTGGTACGAGTAGGAATCCAGCAGGTAACGAACGATAACGTGGGAGAAGAGTTCGCTTGCGCATCCAACGAACGTGCACGAAATCTCTAATCCCTGGACGCTCTCCAGAAAAAAATATCGAGAAGCGTGAATGCAACATTTTAGGATGTTTAAAAGCTGCTTCTCTTTTTAGGTTTGTTTCGTGACCTTTTCAATTAAAATCGCACGAGAGATAAATGTTAATCTAATAAATAAAGCGTGATTGTCATACCTGGAGATATGGCACGGCTTTGCACAAGGTCAAACCTAGAAACCAGGTCTCGGTGATGTCCCACAGTACGGTGAACGGAAGACAAAGCAATAAAACTAGGAAATCGGCCACAGCCAAATTGACAATAAAATAATTTGTCACCGTTCTCATAGAATGGTTCCTGTAAACCGCGATACAAACTAGCGCATTCCCGATTAGGCCGACCACGAAAACAACGCTATGCGACGCGATCAACACCCAATCCCAAAACTTGGGGAATATATAATTTATCATACGATCCACGTACTCTTCGTTTGAGATACAATAACTATTGGTGCAATTCGTGGCATTGTAATCGATGTCCGATTCATCGGTGTAATCCATCGCTGAATAGTCGTCCAAATAATCGATGGCATCGACCAATGTGGATATTACCAATGCCAGCCATCCTACGATCACTAACTCGAGAGGATGCATCTTTCTTTTTCTCTGTTAAGGATCCTGTATACGTTATTGATATTGAAAAGCACGAACCCTCCTAGGGAGAGTTTAACAAACAACTTCCTTTTTTACAGACTACTGCTGCTTTTAGTCTCCATTTCGAATGTTCTCAAATTCGACGTTTCTTCAATAAACGTTTAGCGTTCAGGGATGAAGAAAAGGGAGAAATACACGGCGGAAAAGTTGTCGCTTCGGTTCGATTCGCCTCGTTTCCTCTGTTACGACCGAATGACATTTACTTGTCTCCGATTTCCATGATATTAAAGACGATCTTGTTCTATTTCTTTATCAGCGTCATCTGGTAATATTGATCATTGATGCGCCTGCTTCCATACAATTAATATCGCAAATCACCAGAACACTTGATTCTTGGTAGAATGGTAGATAGATTACTAAGTGGATCGTTCTTCTTCCCCTGTTTCTACTGTTGGAAAGAGACTTCTTTGGCACCGAAATGAAAACCAGGACTAACAAAGAAAGTTTTGGACGTCACGTGTTCCGATTTCCCAAGCGTCGAATTGTCTAATGAATTTCTTCCGACTAATGGCTCGACAAATAGAAAATGATTCTTGAGTTCACCCTGCTTCGGTCCTCTTCTTTTCTTCCTCTTCTACCAGATTTTCCAGTCTGCGGATAGACGATAAATTTGCTATCGAGTCGATACTATGGTAAGTTTTTGCCTTATTCTTTCGTGAAAAAAGAAAGCAGTGTCCACGAGAATTGGAAAATCGAGAAGTACCTCGGTGGGATGCGTTTTATCTCGTTTGAACGGAAGTATTGTCCCATGGTTTCCCTCCTTTTTTCGATTTTACTTCTAACGTCTGACCGAGCTTTAGAGGGAAAGTTCGAGATTAAATTTAATTACAGGATAGCGATGAAATTGTTCGAAAGTAGCGAAAGGAATTTTTCTCGTAAAAGTTAATACAGAAGCCAACGACGAATCGATCGTGTTGATTTTCGATCAGCATAGCGATTTATCGTGGCTATTCACGAAACGGTCGACGATATCGATCCGCGATTAAATAGAAAAAATCTTCTGGATCGTGTTCTCCACAAATAAAATGAACATTGCTGTTAAGTTTAACGAAACATCGCTCGGAAACTATAATTTAATCGAAATTTTAATTGTACTTGAGTAGAAGTTACTGTGGCGTTACGACACCATGGTGCAGTTTATAGTACGGAGATCGTAACGCAATTGTACGATGTCTATTAATTGATCGTATCGTCGTTCCGCTCGAAAAATCATTAGCCTCCGCTAATAAATTTCGGTTAAAAGCGCTAAAAGCATCGTATTCGCGTTTCAGATTCTCAATACAAACTCGAAATTTTGTTGGTTCGCCGTGAAAACTTTCCGACAAGAATTTTTTGGATTTCTGATTTCCCTCCGAGACGCACGAAGTTTGAGAGAAAAAGAACCACTCGATTATGCTACTAATCTTACGGGTTTTTCTATCACGTTTTTCTGGCGTGTTGGAATCGGCAGTGACAACCAACATGTCAATTAATCAGAAAGGTGTCAAAACCATTCTAGCACCGTTTATTATGCGGCTCCTGGTTTAGCATTAATGAAATTCAATTTCGTGATGTTCGTGGGACAAAAATTATGCGAATTGTCCACTTATTATAATCCACTAATTACGGTTCACTTTTTCATCGATTTCTTTTAATTTCAAATTCTCAGGATATACGGTATTACTATGTTTGTTTTCCACAAGATTCGAATGTTACCGTAGTGTGGACTTGTGGAAAAGTGATAGACGTTCGAAATATTTTTAACACGACATTCGACACGATGTTTCCGACTTCGTTCCAGCATGTTCTGCAACGGAAATGTAAATTGTCATAAATCTGTCGGATTTGCATCAATTGTGGAGGATTTCGATTTATTCGATGGAAACCTCAGTGCGTTTCTTTTTTTCGCTCGTCACTTCCGCATTGTTTATGGTGCGACAAAGCGGGAAGTGAAACTTCCAAAGATGATTAATCGATTTGATTTCGGACAAATTCCGAGAGGTGTTTGAGTACGCGAAAGCTTTTGTCGCTTTGTTCTTACTTTTCTCTGTGGTCCTCAGACGAAATTAAAGGGGTCAGTTCGCGAATAATATCGCGTGCACAAGCTTCGTCGAAAGTTTAAAAAGAGAAAAAGAATTCTACGATCATCAAAATTTTCCCTTTGTTCTCATATTATTCCAACCAACTATTCGTTTCACGGTGTTCAACAAAGTTTGCGAGACCCGAGTATTTTCTGTAAACTCTTAAATGCAGCGCATGCAACGTTACTTCGCGTATTTGTTTATTATTCCCTTTAATTCACGATCACCTATTTCTTACTTATTACTTGGCATTGAAATATATCATCGTCATCGTCACTATATCCGCAATTTTATTCAAAATCATATCACAGTCACTTGTTTTTACACACCGCATTCGTTTATCGGACTATTGTTTTTCATACGAAAATTAGTATTCATCGTTGTTTAATGCAAATTTCTAGCAGCAAATATTCTACGTATTCGAGTGACTAATTTTCACAGAATTTTGCAACTGTCTGGATAAAATGGTAAAACACCGCATGTTCAAAGTTTTACATTAATAACAATGTAAAACCACTGTTTCGTAAAGAGAATGTATCACAGGGTTTGTCGAAGATGTTGCGTGGTGTGTGTCACGTAGACTTGTTAGAAAAGGTCCCAATTCGGGAAAGGGATGTGAACGCGACGACGGATTCTGCGAAACTGAGGTATGTACGTCGTTTTAACGAGCGCGCGTAGGTGCGCTAGTACTAGTCGATGTCACATTTTGTCCTGAAAATTTCCCATGTCGAGCCTGATGGATACCTGGTGATTCTTACTCTTTCGCCTATTTTTTTTCTTTTTTTTTTTTATTAAAAGACAGAGTGGCTTGTTATTAAAGGAAGACAATTATAAAAGTATAGCTGAAATGAGCAATCCTATATCGCTGCCTCCAGTTACGTTAAGTGGTAAACGTTTGCAACGTTTATATTTTCTTTTCGTTAAACAAACAACGTATAGTCGTTGAATGTGCTGGAATTTCTGGGTATTTCAATCCTTTTTCTACTGTTTAACCGCTCTGTAGTAGCGTTACGTGTGTATCTATTTTTGTCAATAAATTCTACCAGGTAAAATTAAATTGGAATCTTGATTTTACGGCCAAATACAACTTTACGACGACTTTGATCGGAAATGGTCTTCGAAAAGATTAGACTGTATTTCATGCAGAAGTATAAGCTCCGTCAAATAAAAGTCAATAAAACTTCGATCAAATATAGTCATTGAATCGTAAATAGTCTCTGTTCATGATAGTCACACGGATAAAGGAAATACGTTAATGCGTTAACGTAATATTTTGTGCGGCATTTTATGTGTGCTCCGATCAATAGAAAATTCTAAGTTCGTCCCGTGCCAGTTAACTGTCCTTAGCGTCTATATCCTTCGAAATACTTGGAAAATAAAAAGTAGCTTGAGAGAGTATTACATTCCAGTGGAGGATTCCTTTCATTGACCGTTCTGATTAACGTTTGTGTTCCCACATGATACTGAAAATTTAGGGGTGCAAAGGTTTCGGCTGTGTACGCACTATATAATCCCTCGTTAGTCCGCTAACTCGTTTGATCGCACGCTCATTTATCATTTCTACACCCGATAAACCTTTTAGAGTCAGCCTTTTCCTATCTTGCTGTCACGTTTATCTTGGCATTGATGATTCATGCGAAACTTACAAAATATTATATTATGTGTGTTTTTCTGACATTATTCAGATCTGTTCGTTACCTTTTTTGAGGTTTAAGGTATGCACGTGTTTTTCGCTTTTAATATACTTCAAAGATCTAAAAGATATTCTCCATTTTTTAACATTTACTGTATTCTCTATAATATTTATGAACTATTTCGCATAAATCGTGAGCAAACGTCAATATCGTTTAACACTAGAATGAGCAAAGGTTTTCAGTTTACCTCGGCTGCTCGTCTTACGATGTTTTCAGGGTGTTAGTTCTTCCTTCTCTATTGAATTTTACACAGCAACCGAGAAACATAAAGGCATTCTTCTCTTTGATAAAATACATTCAGCGAATGTTAATTTCCTCGAAAGGAGTATCGATCGAACAATCTGATTTATTTGAAAATAATGCCCCATCGTTATTGCGATTATACGTTTGAAGATAGAGTATGTAAATACAAACGATCGATCGTTGCTTCTCTACGCTAGAGAAATGACTATGACGGTTAGATCGTTTTACGCACGTGACATACAAAAAAGTTGTGTGCGTTATGATTGATAGGATCAAAGTAAACTATCGTTGCTTAGCGTGTACTCAGTTTGTATAAATATGCGACGAGTTGCGAGTTTATGCATGACAAATTGAAACTACATACTTCCAAGGTGTTCAGTACTTTTTTCTAATTTGCTTCATGTCTTTTCGTTCGTTCCGTATTTTCTACCGCGTTTGAAAAATTTACGTCTGTATCGCCATCTTTTAAAAGAATAATATGTACATTGCATGGCAGTGGAAAAAAGGGAATCAACAGCGGAAAGCGGCTATTCTCGAACGAAGGATTCTTTTATTTTTACACGTGAATAATGAAATCACTTTACAGCCGATCGATAAAACATTCCGCTTTGTAGATCTGCATGTACTCGGCCAAAATATTTTTTCATGTTTAATTGGTAGTCTAGGTACGAAGAAAGAATTATTTTGGTAGTTTATACATTGTGTCAGTAATATTACTGCAAGTACTAAATGTAAAAATAGTTCAGAGCGTAATTAGAATGGTTGCTTTTTTAAAAGATCTTCCGAAGTTCTTTTTACAAGAATTTTGATGAATAATGAATTTACGAGGTTTCTACAATTCTCATGTTTGACTACTATTGGCGTGGCATATCATTTTACCAGCCAATTTTAACTGTTTCGTCATATCTGTTTTGTTTAGTAAAAGCCAGACTATTTGATGCAAAAAATAAAATTTACTAATTTTATTTTTTCATTCTTTTCTATTTTTTCTTTTTTTTTACACAAGAATTTTATCAGACTGCAATACAGTAGAAAATGTATTTTTTCATTTAAAAAACTAAACAGTAGTGACATCTAGAAGTTACACGAGCGATTTCTCAAGAAGATAGACCAAAGGGATAATAAGGGCACGATACGAAGAAAATATGTACATGCATATATATAATTTACTTTCAACAATGTATTGTATAAAAGTAATGTCTTTTATTTTCTAAGAATTCTTATTCTAATGAAACAAGACTGTAGTTATCACAGCTGTAACGATATTGTAATTGCTATAACTTTAATTATATGATGAACATTAACATGAATTGAATTTAATGAATGTGATTCTAATACTCATTATTTCTTCAGACTTCATAGATAAAAATATATACATACCTACAATATAATACATATTTTGAATAGGTACTAAAAAAATATTATACAAGAAATTGGGAATATATTTCTATCTCTCGCTTACGAAAGGAAACTTATATTAATATTGATTTGCTATTATATGCATCTCACTTTTAAGCATTCGAGGTATCTATTGTATTTTTCGCTATTTCTAACGTTTGTTATCATTAAAGCACTGAGGCACTTGATTACCGTTATAGTTACATTTTAAAAGCATATTTATAAACTGTTTGAACAATGCACTAACTTTGTATGAATACAATTTTTTTTACAATCAACTTGATGTTATCTTCAATTTTGTTATATCAATTTCAATCAAAAGATATACAGTAAGATTTGTAATCTACATACATAATTATTATACACTCTAAGATTTCGAAGATGGTTTCTGTTTCTTATTTGGTAGACATTGATTATACCTTTCCATATAATCTAATCATATGCTTGCAAATATAATTAATCATTCATTAACAGTACCAATATCATCATTTTCATTAGATTTGCTTGACAATAAAACTTGATTTTCTTCTTCACCCAAACCATGCTTAATATACAAAAATATGCCGGTAGAAATAATTAAAATGCCAATACAGGCAATACCATAACAAGTTATGCTGCCCAGAGATTCCAAAATAATGATAAATTTAATTATATGAGCATAATTACTTGTCAGATAAGCTTCTTGAGTAAACCATAACATTGGTATAAATGTTTTCTTAATATTCTTAAACATGCTGAAAATGATATTTTATAAATATGCTTAAGTTTCATTTACATATATATTATTCGTTATATTATATTTATATTCCATAGTAAAAAGATAAAATAAGAACTTACGACATCTCATGGTCAGGTTGCATCAACAAATTTAATTGTAGTTGTGCATGCACGTTCAGTGGAACGCCCGTTTTCTACAAAAATTTTTCTTTGTATAATATAATATGACATGGTCATTGTTAATTGATACCTATTGTTTTGCAATAATTACCGGTTCTATGGATATTGAAAGTTCGTGTTTTTCTTTACTAGGTTTCATTCCATTGATATTTTCCCTGTAACTTGGATCAGCCAAATAGAAGTGTGGTAAACTGATGAATGCTGGAGCACCCCATTTGCATAATGAAATATTTAATGCTCCAGAGGGAACGCATTCTCCCTCGCAATAACACGAACGCGATGGTACTATCGAACCATTGTCGAATGTTGTATCGTCACTAATATATCTAGCTCCTATTAATCCTTCATGAACGGTTGTATTATCATATGTTACTGACATACTCCTATTAACATAATTGTCCATAAAATAGTGTGTATTTATTTGATTTTCAGCATTCCTAATAGAAAGTTAAACTCATTACTAAACTCACGTGCAAATATCAGGTACAAAGAAAGATACAGTTTTATTATCAGGTAATGGTGGCCACAAATCACCATTTGTTCCTCTTATTTCTCCACATTCTCCAGGATAATAACTTACTCTGTTATTAAAATTCCATTCTTTGACTATTCCTACATCGAGTAAATTAGAATTACCAGTTAACATATTGAATGTTCCATCGTAGGATGCAGAACCATTTCGCTGTGAACAAAACAATATTACAAGTATGCTTCTTCAGTTATGTCTCTGCTTTAATAATATTAACATGAAATTTACCCCATAAAACCAAGCAAATTTGGTAAATGGAATTTCTGTGAAATTAATCTTTTGTGCTATTTTTAATATAGTATCTTCATAGCCTTCAAAAAGTAATTCATTAACAGACTTGGTAATTATTAACTGTTGTCCTACTGATTTCATTACTCTATCTACTATATCACGGAGAATAGGTTTTTTATGTCTTAATGCATATCCGACACTCTGAGAATGTTAGAAAAGGGACATATTGTAATAAGAGCAGCACTTACTATATAGTGTACTATTAAAAGATACATACAGCAGTTACAGGATTTATATTAGTTACTTTATCATTTAAATCTCCTTTTGATAGAGATTTATCAAAATGCCATACCCTTTTCCTTTGATATGTTATAGTATCATTGTTATGCCATTTTTGTTCTACCTTATAGTCAACTTCCCTGTTAATAAAATTTGTACGATGTTGTTTGATTTCTAATTAATAAAAGCTATAATATTTGACACACATTTAGTACCTAAATACATAAGGACCCATTTCCACAAAATTTGGTTTTGCTTTAGATTCATTATTTGAAATGAAATCTTTATAGTTAGTTAAATTGAACATGTATATTTTCAGATACATAGGAATTGGTGTTATTTCCCACAGCTTGTAACTTGTAGACGTTGGTGTTAAAGATAATTGCTATAAAACAATATGTAAGACATAACCAATGATCATAGCTGTAGGTAAAATTTTTTATATCTACCGTGTTTAAAATCGATGAATAAATCATAAACCAAAGAATTCCAGTAGTTAATCCAATAATTGTTAATACTAAACCTATTGAAAAAATGATAAGAAGTTTTTTACGAATCGTCATCATTTTGTTTGGTTCTTTTGACCTGAAAAAGATAATACTTATTATCAAAATGTTTTATCAAAATTATCAAATACGATTACGTAGTGAAAGATGTTTGTTATTATATTGTTATAATATATAATGTATAATGTTATGTCATATGCTTTTTAACTGTTTACTAATCTTGGTTGGGCATATTCTGTTGTATTAAGAATACAATTACGATTAAATATTGGATATTTATTAACATTTGTACTTGCAGCGTTTTTTGTACGCTCATGTTTGAATATACAATCCATGTTTTAAACACTTTTGGTAATATAAATCAGTATGCATACCCACAAATAAATGTTATGGTTAGTATGTAACACAACCAAAACAAGATGAAGGTAGCATTTTATAGGTGTCTTTCAAATGAAAAAATATTAAAAATGTAATACCAGATATATAAAAGACTGATAGCGCTGAGATTGCATTAAGAAACATTTTGAATATATTTGTTGTAATATATAGTTCGCGAGAAAAATTCACTTATGCAAAACAAAGATGGTTTGTTCAGACAGTAAGTATGGTAATATCTGCGCATAATGTATTTCAGAATACAAGCGCTAATATTTGAAAACTTATTATCTCTCAATGTTCCACTGTATTTCCTTTCCTTTATAAATTATAAGAACCACGTACTGCAAATAAATGCATTTTTATTTCCTATAAGCATAAAGTTTCATAATTCTGTATTTACGAAATTCCAGTGATTTCACTTATTAATTTACAGCGGCATCATAATCACTAGTGAAACGTACATACGGAAATATTTCTTTTTGTTAAAAATTGTTTTTATAAGATCATTATACAACATAAAGTGAAAATCAATCTCGCTGAAAATTCTGTTTGTGAGTTTTGTCAATTAATAATATTTTGTAAAAGTCTTTCGTGACCTCCTGTTATGTCGACAATCACTTTTCTATGATTGTTCATAGAGAAAAATATGTTTATTTTTTAAGTATAATAATACTACATTATCTATATTATTTCTTGCACTATTTGTCTTATTTGTTATGTATACATTTTATTCTTATATTGAATTTCATTTGATCAGTTCCATTATCTTAGATATAACAAAAATTTACTCTGATAGTATTTTACTTAGATACCATATGCTATATAATCGTACACTATGAAAGATAATCGACTTTATGTATAAGAAAATGACTTGTTATTGAATTTATCGTAAATATATTTCAAAGAATCATATTTATATAAATATATTCAGTTATCTTAATCATTTTCTATTAGGGGCAAATCGAGATTCTGCATCTGTTACTTAAATAAAGAATAGTACAAAATTTAACGAAATTCTCGCAATTTGTCACGCAATTCTGAAGATTCCCCGGAAATAAAAAAAGAAATAAAATAATTGATAAGTTCGAAACAGAATATTTTCACCGACCGAGTATTTTATTTTTTTCTACATATTATACATTCAAGAAATGATAAATAACAAGATATATCCATCTAAAATAAAGATATTTTTTATTAAATTATCAGCTGAAATGTAATCTATATTATCAAAATGAATTAAAAATCAGCAATTTGTTCCATTAAATCAAAAGATTATCTGTTATTATGCACTGAACAAAGTTCGAGATTGTTTAATATTCAAAATTGATTGTAAAGTAGGCGGTGAAATTTATCTACAAAACGCGATCGTTATCGAATTTGCATCGATGAGTTTATGTGAAATTATTATTCGAGTAGATCGATGTATTACTTTTTGTGTAAAATATTCATAGCATTTATATATTTTAATGAGTCAAGTGTTAACCATTTAAATATAACTTAACTATTCTATCTTCAGAAAACTTGTCGCGCTTTACGTACATTATGCTGCATAATTATGTATAACGAGAATAAATTAAACCGAACTTATGAACCGTGATGATTTCATCATGTTTTTACATATTTAATAATGACTAATCAGCAATACGAAACTTGTGACGAATTAAATATTCATAAAAAGTAATGAAAAGTAGCGAATTTCGTTACTTCAGTAAATGAGTGAAACTATTTGATCGATTACTTTAACTAATCTATTTAAAAGTAAGCATATTAGTAGAGAAGAAATTTCTGAAATTTCTCTCTGAAATTAGTAATGTTTCGTCGGAATGACATTAAAACGAAGTAAATTTGTGTAAATACATACGGAGAAATATCGGTGAAAGTTGAAGAAAGATCGATGAGTACTATAAATGTGTAAAGCATTATTTAAAACTGAGAAGAAAGTGCATCCTGCTGGAGAGATGGAAGAGTCAATGACTTTCGAATAACACTTTACGTTTATGCATATTTTCGATTATTATATTCTGATTCGTATAATGTAACAATACAATTTTATACTATTTAGTTTATTATTTTAATTATGAACAACTTTCGTCGTAACAAGGTACAACGGATACACGTCGATGACCAGTTAATTACGTTAAAGAAAGTTTAGAACGCGTGTACTACTACGAACTACAAATGCAAGTAAAAAGCTGATTGATCGAAGTTGATGAATGTAAAACAAATCATATGATTTTATTTACAAACCTGCTCGATTATTGAATGAGTTTTATTAGAAGCTAGACCTAGTAGCGTTATAAGATACTACTAGTGGTCAAAGGCCGCCACGTTTTTAAAATACACTCTGAATAAAATGTATACGGGATATCACATCCAATGATAGCGAAAGATTATAACACAACTGGCCTGCGCATATTTCCGAGCGAACACTTCGCAAGGCTGACGCCGACTGCGAGATTACCGAAAGGAAAGGGATCGGTTGGTAGTAAGCAGCTCGTCGTTAGCACGTTCCTTCATTTTTATCCCGGTTTATCAGTCCGAACGATTCAATTCATCAAATACTAAAAGAGACCGCGTATTTTGAATTACGCTTTATAAATAACTATCTTTCGAAAGCAAATATAGGAACAAAAAAGTATTTTGAATTACTGCACAATTTCATTTAATATAATTTTATCATAAAAACATTATATAATACATTGGTGCATACAAATTTTACAAACATGATGACTATGATGAGATAAATGTTTTATTGGACCCTTATTAAAGATTATTATTAGTGAGAAACTAAACAAATAGCACATAACTTACGCTTAAGTACATGAAAAGAAGATAATACTGCTAAGTTTTTCTAAAAAAAGGTTCATATAATCAATATTATCTATTAAGTTATTGTGGTGGCATTTGGATTATTCATATCTTCTTGCAACTGCGTGCGATCACGTATTCTCGCACACATTAAACTATATTCTAATACGCCAATTCGAATATTCATTTCGGAAATTTCATTTTTCATTTTAGTAATTGTCTTTTTTATATTTATAAGCGGCGCTATAAAAAATATCGATATTTAAGACATATTTTATATAACATTATAAAATTGCTTAGAAATAACTTACTTCCATCTGTCATACTCGATCCTCGTTCATCCATTTCTTTCTTTACATGCTCTAATTCTTCTGATAATTTATTAAAAATTCTTGTTCTTTCTGTAACACCTCCACTAGTATCTCGATATTGTTCCTTAATTTTCGACAATTCATCTTGAAGCATTTGATATTCCTTCAAACTAGGTTCAAGTTGCCTATTTAAATAGGATTCTCTTGTTTTTACTTTATCTAGAGTATTAGATATATCAATATGTAGTTTGTCTAGTTGATTTTTGGTTCCAGTTAAATTTGTTGCTATATTTGTACGTAATTGCTTCATTTGTTCTAGATGTGATCTCCAGTCTCTTGAATCTGAAATAGATCTTTCCCATTAATTTTACTTCTTCAATATTTAGTTAGATATTTTGTACCTGTCTTTACAGTTACTTTGAGTTGAGGTAAAACTCTTTCCAATTCTAGTTGCCACTCTTCTCTATTCGTTTTAGATTCTAAAATATCATCAGGTTTTTGCATTTCATTCTACAAAAAAGATTACAAAATGTTAAAGTACATGATTTCTACATTTTATAAATACATTTATCACTATGTTTACAAAGTTCTGTCCATATAATTTTGTAATATCATCAACATGTAAAATATCTTCATCCTCATCATCATACTCAGCCATCATTTCCTCTTCTACTTTCTCTAAAATTAATTCTGCATCATCATCTTCTATCTCTGGTTCGTTACTTGGTTCGTCAGGTGATATTTCCACTCTAGAAATGTTTACCTGTGTAATATATGATCATACCTATAATGTCTTTATTAAGTATATTTATTTTAATTTACTTCTTCCATTGAAACTTTTGTGCCTTCAATGCTTCATCTGCTAAGTTATCTAAGACATAAATGGCATGTTCACCACTTCCTTGTTTGAGCTTATTGGGTGGAAATTCTATTGGTATATGTGTATCTCTTAAATAGTCCAAGATTATAGCTATTGTAGCATTAGGATCATCTGATTCTTGTGGAGCTTTAAAATTCCCACCTGCTTTCCTAATTAACCATGCAGCTAATGATGTGAATGTATAAAATTGCTCTCCTGGATTTGTTTGTGTTACAAAATAATTCCTATATTGTAAATCAATATTTTTTTTACCAATTCATATAATATAAGATTACAACATTTGTATACAAAGAAACAATTACATTACCTATTTATGGCCTTTATTTTAAACTCTGGTAAAAATTGAATATCGTAATGTAACAATTTTAATTTTTCTAATAAGTCTTCCATTCTAACATACATAACATAAGAAGCAGATGGAGAAGATCCATCTTCTATAATAATCTTTGGAGCGTCTCGAAACATTCCTATAATTATTATTTTATATCATACTTATACATATGTTTTTACAAGTAACAAATATTTGTATGTAGATGAAATTTGTTTACAGAATAGGACAGGTTTACCTCTTATTCTGTAATGCTTTTTGGAAGTTTCATACAAATAATTTATAAATAATATTTATATTTACATGTAAAAAATACACAGTTTAATTTATTAAATAAATAATTCGTATGTAATTATTTACGTATATAGTATAATGCATTTATATGCTCTATTGACTAATTTGATAACATGAACATAGATGAGATTTAATATATAGAGTTAACACCTACAATATCACGCAACCTGAGAACTCTAAAGCTCTTTTACAATTTTCGCATATAACATCAATACATAATTATTAAAGTAATAAAAATATGAAAATGGTAATTTTTATATATGTTTTCCTATTAGCTTTGCTGATTAAATTGAATACAATTTCTAAATATGTCGCCAAATATTATAGGAATCTCAACGATATCTCCGATATTTCCGATCTTATCCTAAGTCGGTATTTTAGTCCAGTGAGACGAAATGTTTGAGTTGTTAGATCTATGCTATATCTTATCTGTGGTATAAAATGTGAGTATTAAGTATAGAATTTCCTCTCTGGTGTAGAAAATTTCATTTCATTACTATCGATAATTAGGGATATTAGTTTGAAACGACTATTATTTTACTATTTTGTAACTTAGAAAACGTTCTCAATAGTTGGCAATACTGTGAGTTGTTCATATTGTCGATTTTGACAATCGGTCACTTCAGTTTTCTCTTAGGTTTATTGAACTTTGCACGTGGGAAGCATTTTAAGTGGTTTTATCTGGAAGAAAGACACTCATGAATCATCAGATTTGATCCTAATGTTATCTAACATCTATTTGTTTGAATTAATAAGTCATTAGAATGGGTCTAATATCTGAGCCGTTGTTGTTTGTACTTGCTTTAATCGATACCGGTTCAGTACTTTTCCTTTTGGTATATTTTGTATCCTTTTTATATTTTATAGTTTGACGAAAAATTGCAGTGTTTATATTTTATTATGTATTTAACTTTATAATTCGACCATTAAATTCTATATATAATTTATTGAAAATATGTCTAGGGATTTTTGTGGTAAATTTTTTTAATGATATTGCAGTAAATCTAATGGCGCCATATCTAATTTTCGACGTTTTTAATGTAATTTATGTCTTTTATTAGTAAAAGACGCACAATGAGGTTCCTTATCTTAAAAGTATATATAGGTCATAACTCTATCAGATTTAGAATGTGATTATTTGAATGCTCAGCAGTGTTGTTCAAAGTTAAACAAGGTAATTATACATACACTTTTGTTACAATTATTAATTAATTTAAACATAATAAAACTTACTCTAAATTATAATTATTATTTACTTAATTTTCTGATTAATTATTGTTTATTTAAACAATTATTAATGTACTAATTAAATTGTAATTATATCTTACAGTGGGTGGTACCAAAGCTTGTAGCACATTCAGTCTTAGAATTTTTACTATTAACACATGGACAATTAATATTGTGCTTAGTAAACTTGCCTATGACACTATGGTTACTCTATGAATACTTTGGAGTACCTAGTGGTAATATGGGAGTTTATGATCCTACAGAAATCCATAATCGTGGACAATTAAAAAGGCATGCAAGAGACTGTATGATCCATCTTGGATATTACCTAATTTTCTTTTTTATTTATCTTTACTGGTATGTATATTTTGGACAGTTCATTAATTATCATTAAAATTAAATTACTACTTATTACTATTTTTAACTTATATGTTTCAGCATGATCATTGCATTATTAAAAGGAGATCCAATTAACAGAAATGATGAAGGATTATTACATACAAATTAATAGCAATGATAATATTTAAACTTTTATACATCTTCTTTGTTCTTCATTTCAGTCATATTTGACTATTTATTTATTTCTATGCTATAAATACCAAATGAAATTTTGTTAACATATATAAAAGCCCTGTACCTCATTACACTTACCCTTCATTTATATTATATCTTTAACAGTTAAAATTCCTTGAATATAAAACTTCCATAATTTTATAGGAACTAACAGTAACAATTTAATTGTAATTGTATCTATATTTTATACATGTATATATCAAATGCGAACAAAACACTTTAATTTTGTAATTGTTAATACAAAAAATATTAAATTTGCTTAACCGTAACGTTATATATACTGGAAAGAAAAGACGATTAAGAAATTCTAATTAATAATGTAAATATTCTACTTCTATTAAAATGTTGTAAAATACTGAATAATTTGTTTATCCATTGGCTCGTTAAATCAAATTGAATCGGCTTTACTGGTTGCGGTATAAGATTAGATCGATTTAATGAACTCGGTGCAGCCGATTAGTTCTTTTTCTATGTGGAGGGCATATGCTTATTTTTAGCTAAGACCAGAATTAGTATCATAGTTTGCCGAAATCTTTGAATTGCGTTCGAACAAAACATACATACATACATATATATATATATATATATATATATATATATATATGATATAGAAAGGGAGAAGGTCACGATTGTAGACAGTATATAATAATTTTATAATTAAAAGTAAAAGAACGTGGAAATCGCAAGATCAAAATAGCGTTAGAAGAACTATAAGTAGTGACATTATAGAATATCACGGTTCGCATTAAAATCAATTTAAGCGCGATAGGCGCACGTGTAGTGCGTCCTCGTTATTCTGATGGTTTGTGAAACTGAGCGCCTCCTGGCGACGAGGGTAACGGGTGACGGATGACGGGTGGCGGTGCTTGGACTTGCTCGGAACACCTTCGGTACGACGCGCGGAAGAATGTTCTTCTGGACCAAGTGAGTGCGCGAGTGCTCAGAAGTACAAAAACTTTCGCGGTGCACATCAATTGGAAGTTCCTTTTATTGCGAGGCATATGTATTAAATTATTCTTTTCATTTCCATCGTGATACTAGACAGTGATTTCACATTCTCGTGATTTGTTGCTTCTTCAAAACGTTTAATCAACCGAGACTGACGTCGATGTTCACTAAAATCTCCACGTATCTGTTATCGATATTCATAAGACGGTACCCGCCAGAATTTTGCGACGACGGCGACGGCGTCGTTGTCAAAATACGATCTCCTCTTTCATTACAGATGATCAGACAACGGCACCTGTCAAGATAAGGTGGTTCACGAAGTGCGTCTAATGCATAAGAAATTCTCGATGAGGCTTACGTCGCCCTCACCGTCACCGTCGTCGTCGCCGTCGTCGTCGCCGTCGCCGTCGTCGTCGTTGTCGTTGTCGTTGTCGTCGTCGTCATCGTCGTCGTCATCGTCGTCGTCGTCGCCGTCGTCGTCGTCGTCGTTGTCGTCGTCGTCGTCGTCGTCGTCGTTGTCGTCGCCGTCGTCGTCGTCGTCGTCATCGTCATCGTCGCAGTCATCATCGTCGTTGCCGCCGCTGTTGCCGTCATCGTCGTTCTCGTCGCTGGTGCCATTACTGTTGTCGACGCTGTCATCGTTCTCATCGTTTTGTTCTGTATTACCGCTGTCATCAACATCGTTTTGGTTACTGCCATTGACATCATTGTCATTGTCATTGTCGTTATCAAGGTCTTTGTGCTTATTATCATTGCCACTGGCATAATTAGCCTGCATTGCTTGCTCCTTTATTAATGCATTTGTGCTAAGAAGTAATATTGCCTCTATACCAAACTACTCGCAGTATCCTTCAGGCAGGATGGCGGGTAACAAAACAACAGGTAGTGTCTTGCAATTTAGACCGATTGAGGTGTCTCAACAACTACAAGATGGAGAAAAATTCATCAAATGGGATGAGGTATGAGTTGCAAGACAAATCATAGTACAATATTGTAGATTGTATAATTAAATTGTAATATTCAAGCTATGTTATTATATGTATGATATTAATTTTATTTATATTTTTATATAGGATTCTGGTATAGTAACTCCAGTAACATTGAAGGTAGATAAGTTTGGATTCTATTTGCATTGGGTGGATCAACATAATGAGATGGATATGTTGGATATTGCTGTAATAAGAGATACAAGAACTGGGAAACATGCAAAAGTACCAAAGGTATTACATTGTTCTTCCTTTATTCTTTTTCTTTGGTAATTTATGTATTTTAGTTCCTTATCCTTTAATTTAGAAAAGTCAATTTATGGTTGATTACGTAACTGGCAAGAGTAAAATTAGTTAAATGTTTCATTAGATCTATATATTAGTATGCATTAGGTATAAATATTTGGAAATGAAGCTGTCTTAACTTTCTATAATTATATCATGTTTTTGCGTGGTTGCTAATGACGCACAGCACCACCACATGATAATTATTGACAAATCTATAAATAGAATGTTACCTACTTTATGTCCTCAATGTAGTTCATTTTTTTCAGTCACACCTATCTTTGTACACAATGGACATATTCTTAGTTATATAGGAAACAGAGCAGTTCTTATCTGTTTCATTTTCCTATAAATCAATAAACATTTTCTAAAGTGATATTGTTCACAGTTTCAGTTCATGTTAGTAGCTTATTGTAATAGAAGCTGCTATTATTATTATAATGTGCATAAGCTAATTCCATCAGAATAAATATTCTTAAGAACGTTGCATTGAAATCTTAAAAATATGTATTTTATCAACATGCTTAGACAAGCAAATGATTTTCAGGATGCCAAATTAAAGCATCTTGTGACAATGGGTTCTCAAGATTCTTTAGAGGAAAAGACAGTAACAATTTGCTATGGATCTGACTTTGTCAATATGAATTTTATTAACTTCTGTACAACACGAGCAGAAGTTGCACAACATTGGACAGAGCAAATTTTTCAGCTCGCGTATAATTTATCTTTATTAAATATCAGCACAACTATGTTTTTACAAAAAGCACACACTAAACTTACACTTGGAGCTGATAAGTCAGAAAAGATTCCTGTAAAGAAGTGAGCACAATTTTCACATGTGTATTAAATTTGATATATAATACATATAATAAATATATAATACGTATAAATGTTATAAGACACATATATATATATATTTTTTTATATATTGTTATTTCAGCATAATAAGAATGTTTACGCAAAACAAAGAAGATCGTAAACGCGTCGAGAAAGCACTTGATATTTCCGGTTTTCCATCTGGGAAAGTGAGTATAATATTTTATACATTTAATATGAATATGGTTTCCCTGACATTAAAAATTGTATTCCGTTTGTTTTTAGAATGACGTAATATCATTACAAAAATTTCAATTTGAAGATTTTTTCAACTTTTATAAATCTCTTACTCAACGATCGGATGTTGAAAAAGTTTTCGAACGCATCGTAGGCAATAATAAGCGTAGGCTAATGTCCATCACTCAATTTGTTGATTTTTTGAATAAAACTCAAAGAGATCCGCGTTTAAACGAGATATTGTATCCTTATGCAAACGAGGCGAGAGCAAAGGACATTATAAGTCAATATGAACCAAATAAATGTAATGCCAACCGGGGTCAACTAAGTTTCGATGGATTTTTGAGGTATTTAATGAGCGAAGATAACCCAATCGTAGCTTTATCGAAACTTGAATTATCGGATGATATGGATCAGCCGCTTGCGCATTACTTTATAAATTCTAGTCACAATACATACTTAACAGGTACGTCACGTTTGTTACTTTTATTTATAATAGATCAGGCTTTGAATAACGCCTTAAATATCGTTAAAAATATATATATTAGTTCTTATATTTTTAAAAATATTTTTAGGACATCAACTTACCGGAAAAAGTTCCGTTGAAATATATCGTCAGTGTCTGCTTGCTGGTTGTAGATGTGTAGAATTGGACTTTTGGAACGGAAAATTTGATGAACCTGTCATTGTGCATGGGTATTTTTATTTTATAGCAAGATAATTTATTGTATTTGAAATTAAGTATCAAATGCTCCTTTAGAAATATTTTGTAGATATACATTTGTACCTGAAATAAGTGCACGAGATGTAATTGAAGCAATTGCTGAAAGTGCTTTCAAAACATCAGAATATCCTGTTATTCTTAGCTTTGAAAATCATTGTAATCCAAGACAGCAAGCTAAAATAGCTCAGTATTGTAGAGAATTATTTGGAGAAATGCTGCTAGATTCACCTCTTGAATCTCATAAGGTATCTTTAGTATATTTACAGTCATAACATTTTATCTCTAATCTCATTTTTGTAATGTGTATTATTTAGTTGGAACCAGGACAAGAGTTACCACCTCCATCTTTATTAAAACGTAAGATTATAATTAAGAACAAAAAGAAACATCATCATAAGAAAAAGGAGCATAAGAAGAAGGAACCGACACCAATAACAGAATCTGAAGAAGGAATTCAAGAAAACGAAGATAACGGAGTAACGAATCAAGTAGCAGAAGGAGAGAATGGTACGTCACCAGATATTGTTCCTCAAGCTGAAACGACCGACAATGATCAGCAAATTGGAAATGGAGACATTTCACATCCCCCTATGCTGCAGCAGAGGCAAAGTAGTAAGGATAGCACTCAGGATGATGAAGGTTAGTATTCATTAAAAAAATATAGTTGTAAAATCATAACTTTAACTATTATAAAACATAGAAAAAAATTATTTTCTCTCCTTTTTTGTTTTTTAGATGAAGAAGAGGAATCAAGCACAGAAGAGGATGAATCAAACGTGGAGGACATTAAATGTGATAAAGTGCCTGCACCTGACAAAGTAGCATCTAGCGCGAAAGAAACGGAAGCTGGAGCGGAAATTTCAGCTTTAGTTAATTACGTACAACCTGTTCATTTCAACAGTTTCGAATCAGCTGAAAGTACGTTCATATGTGTGTATTACAGTAATAGTTATTAAATTAACTTTTTTATATTTGATATTATGATTCCATTATTTGATCAATGTTCACAGAAAAAAATCGTATGTACGAGATGTCATCATTCGACGAAAAACAAGCTACGACACTTTTAAAAGAAAGACCATTAGAGTTTGTAAATTATAATAAACATCAACTATCTAGAGTGTACCCGGCAGGTACGCGTTTTGACTCTAGTAATTTTATGCCTCAAGTGTTTTGGAATGCGGGTTGTCAGCTGGTTGCATTAAATTATCAGACACTTGGTATGTTTGTATTTTGAATAAACTTAATATTAATCACGGATTGCGTGTAGACTAATTTGCACCATTTCGTGCATTAGATCTTGCAATGCAATTAAACTTGGGAATTTTTGAATATAATCAACGTTGCGGGTATCTTCTGAAGCCAGAATTTATGAGACGAAAAGATCAACGATTGGATCCTTTCGCGGAATCAACTGTAGATGGTATTATAGCAGGAACAGTTCATATACACGTAATATCGGCTCAGTTCTTAACAGACAAAAGAGTGGGTACTTATGTGGAAGTAGATATGTATGGTTTACCAGCAGACACAGTGAGAAAAAGATTTCGTACGAAAATTGTTCCAAACAATGGAATTAACCCTGTGTACGACGAGGAACCTTTCATATTTAAAAAGGTAAAAATTAATATTTCTATATAACTGATATTATAAATACAAGATTTGATTTATCTGTTTATTAGGTTGTCCTGCCTGAACTTGCTTCAATTAGAATAGCTGCGTACGAGGAATCAGGTCGTTTAATTGGTCACAGAGTATTACCTGTAGTTGGGTTATGTCCGGGCTACCGACATGTTGCTCTTAGAACAGAATGTGGTCAACCATTACCATTAGCAAATTTATTTTTACACGTAATTGTGAAGGATTACGTACCAGATGGGCTGAGTGAGCTTGCCGAAGCTTTGGCAAATCCAATTAAATATCAGAGTGAAACAGAAAAAAGGGAAAAGCAATTATCAGTTCTTACAGATTGTGCAGAAGATCTGGAGGAAATTGATGTAAGGTTTGAAACGTTAAGAATTTATTTATTACTAACTTACTAATATACTAACAAATGCATACTAACATTTTCTAGGATAAGCCTAAAGTTGGTGAAGGAGCAACTTCTTCTAAACCAGCTGTAAGTTCATCGGTCAAAAAATTTCGATCAATATATGTAAATTAATTTATTATTATGTTCGTTCTAATGTTTTGTTTTAGGAGGAAATCGTTAAGACAAAAAGATTACAATCTGTCGGTGAATTACCAACACTTGCTCCGACATCTACGAATGTTCATGGTAGACCATCTGTTGCTGGTATAAACACATCTGATTCACAAGATAATGAGCATGGAGCGTCGACACCTACGGTTCAAGCCGTTGATGCTTCTACAAATAAAAGTCCAGTTAATGTCAGCGGCAGTAAGTATCGATTACTTATCACATTCTATTTAGAAGATATAAACAATTGTTTTATGATACAGTGAGTGATGAAATAGTGGCTGAATCGTTAGAAAAGTTAATGGAGAACAAACTCGTCCGAGAGAAAAAAATGGAGCTTGAGAAAAAACTCGAATCATTACGGAAAAAGCACGAGAAAGAAAAATTAAGGATGCAAACGCAAAAAGGGTCTATTGATGGTGAAAAGCACAAATCGAAATTTTATGTCAGCCATAAATTAGTGAAACGGTTGTCGAGTAGGAACATGTGAGTTAATGATTTTTATTCAAGCAACTCCGTTTATGTATAAACATTATTATATATTTTTATATTTTTTTATAGTTTTTCAAGCGAAGTAGGGTTGAGCACGTTAGCTTTAGCAGAAACATCAGAATGCCCAGACATAGAAAATCGCGAAGGAAATGGTGGAGCTCCAAAGGGACTTCCCAGAAGTCAGAGCGAACGTTTGCTGGCCGTATGTAAAGCTCATGTGCAACAAGAACGGGAACTTCAAGAAAAGTATTATGAAAGCCTGTTTTCAACAGTAGAGAAAGTAATGAAAACCTCTCAATCTAATCAATTAAAAACATTGAGAGTACTTTTGGAACGAGAAACCGCCGATGTTATGAGAAAGCTTCAAGCCACGAGGCATGGAGAAGTATGTTTCTTATATTGTCCTATAATATATATGATATATAAAATATAATGCATAAAATGTATTTCTTAATGTACGTATCAGATATTGTAGCAACCGTTTGTATTTAATCGTAGGTGAAACAGCTAGCAAAAGTACATAAAGATAAAGCCGAGCTAGATCGTATGAAGAGGGAAGTTGCAAAGTCCACGGTTGAAAAGGGCGTGAATGAATGTACACGGTTAACGAAAATTTATGAGAAAAAGAAGGCAGAGCTGGAACGACAGCACGAACAAGTTCGACAAAGGCTAGAAGCAGAAAGGACAAAGGTAAAAATTTATGACATTGTGTTTAGTTTAAGATTATCAATTTGTGTAATATGATGGTAACGATATAAGATGTATGTTTCCTTATATTCAGATCAAAGCATCTCTAATGGCAGAGTATAGCAGTCGATGTAGTAAATTCGAGAGTGGGGAGCTACCTTTGTCACCATCCGGCGGAACTAGTATGCCGGAATCTCTTAGTGGGAATACGTATTGATTGATTAAAATGATCGATAATTTAATATCGATGTCTCGTAATGACATGGTTGGAATATTCTCAAATCCATGGCAGTAAAATGCTTTTGCTGAAAGCGTGTATCTATTTGGGAAGTTGATAGTAACAGATTGTGCGTTGCTCATCCCAAACAAAAAGGGGTCGCAGCGGCGGTGTAATGATAGAAAATTCGTGAAGTCTACGCAGTTACCTGTGTTTTGCTAAAATAATTTTATTCATTTCCAAAAATCTCCTTTGCAAAACGTGCAGCATTTATAAAGTGATATATGATTTCGATGAGCAGAACGCCATCAGATTAGAAGGTAATTGTTATATAATGTTTTGTCCACAAAGCATTTTATAAACGTCTTACGTATGAGGAATATCTTTTGAAAAGATTTAATGATCTGATAAGCAACATTTTAACCAATTGCTACGGATAAATGCATTCAAACACGTGAATCTCGTCGTATATGAGTTATTATGAAAGGTTCGACGTTGAATAACGCGTTAAGACTATTTTCTATTTACTCAAAGTTTTTTAAAAGATTAGTAATATATATCGATCGATTGTTTAATCAATTGATTCTCTGCGCATGCGGGAACGCCATTTTGATCTCAACACGGAAAGTAGCATTGACCATTGCGTTCGCAAGGATAGGAAGTTTATCTTTTCTTTTCTTTTGTTTTCTTTTTTTATTCGATGTTACTTACGCATAGTATTAAACGCACTATTCTTTTTATATAAAAGATCATCGTTGTCAGTGCCGAGATTTTGTTCCATTTTAAAAGCCAATGAAATTTCGGAAGGTAAGAGCGAAGAATATGACTATGTGAGAGAGGTACACGATTCTAAATAAGAATAATGTTTCTAAGTGCTACTATTTAACTTGTTATTATATGTATAAGATGTTATTTAATTAACAAGTCGATGTTAAATCGCGTTCCAGGATACTCGGGTTGTTTGTAATACGAAAAAACATTACTGATCGGTGCGTTGGTCGGACTTTGCCGAATTCAAAATGCGACGATAAAGGAAGTACGTTAGTGAGAGTGAAATCTCTTTGGCCTAGAGGTAAGGAACGCGATAAAGTTTACGATTCGGATGGGCGTGTGCGTGATTTGATATATTTTTGACTGAAAGTACTCCGTATAAAGACATTTTTTGAATAGTCCGTATTGTGAATGATAAAGAGATCGTATTGTATAAAGAAAGCAAATCTAGAAAAACAAAAAAAAAAAAAAAACAAAGAAGAAAAAAGAAACTAAATATTAATGGAAACGTTTCTAGCGTTTTTGTACCGCGCGATTTCATGCTGCAGCCATTTTGAGGCCGGAGCGAATCGATTGGGGCGAGCCTCTTTTAGGAAGACAATCAAAAATGTTACGCTGTAACATTGTCCTTGTTGTTTCTAATTATACGATATTTTAAGTAATTCGATATTACACATACGTATTATATATATATATATACACATATATATACATATATATATACATATGTACATATATATGTATATTCTTAACAGTTATTACAAATTTGGGGTTAAACGCCACACACTTATGCATTGTAAATCTTTCTCGTGTGATTCATCGTATTAATTTATTTCGTAATCGTCATTTCGGTACGTCGGAAGTATCGAGAATCGCGAGCTTTTACAAAATGTCGTTTTATTGATGATTCGTGCTCATGACCGATATACCATTACATATTATAATATGCAACATGTGTGTGTATATATATATATATACACACACACACGCATGCACACAACATTCGTATACATTCATGTGCACAAACAAAGCGTAATCGTGATCAATGCGAATAAAAAGGAAAGGAGTACCTTTGCAATTATAATACTGTCGTCGTTTATGTTGCGCCGACGGGTTACGAGCGGATCAATCCCTTCGATTTGGAGACTGAACTTGATCCTGAATCGTTGGTAAACTATTGTCTGTTCTTGATTATTTTGCCACCGTCGATTTATTTATTTAACGGGGCCTCTTTTATATTACGATGTACAAAGTTCCGTGTGTCTTGCGAAAATTTCAATCTGCACAATGAACGTTCGCGTAATTTGTTAGTGTTTAGGCTCGCTTCATTTTGACCATTTTTGCGAGATGTCGCGAAAAAAGGGTCAACGTTCTCCGTGTTGCGCAGTTCTATGCTCCAATTGTACATGTTAGTTTTGCGTAAATTTATATCTTTAGGGTTACTCCGTTTTTCCAAAGATCATTTGACGCAACAATTTTTATGAAATTTTCTTTTATTGTATTTATGATTTGGACGATTTTACAATGAGTCAATGCAACCAACGATGTATGAATTGGGTATACAACGTTTTCTCGAGGCATAGAATTTTTCTGGTAGTAGATATGCGAACGACTCGTACGGTTTAGTTGGTCGACTGAAGTAGAATATGCGCTCGATAACGGAAAGATACTGACGATAGCGAAAATTGCAAGTCCTATGAGAAGCATAATGAGAATGTATCCTAAACCTCTCGCAATGTTATAGTAACTGGCTGTTTAATTCATGTGTAAAACACTGTATTTTTGTTATTATAAGATGGGTATTATCGTATGTTGCGTATCCGGCAGAAAGGGATCAGTTTAGCGTTAGGTAATTTAGCGTGTCCGCTTAAACATAGTTGTAGATTTCCATCCGGATGAAACGGTCGTACACGTCAAGTTACCATTTCTTTAAGTTTATGTCGATTTATCGTGATTGCATTTCTCAACGAGTTACCATCTTCCACAAGAGGAGAAGGAAAAGAAAAATGTTATACGTTGCGGTGGACTCGATTGGTGAGAATATTTAAGTCGGGAGGAAATCAGTGATAATCTATTAAAAGATGAGATAATGTAAGTGTAAGCGGGTATAATTTAATTAAGTAGCGGTAGCCATTGGACTACTTGTAGCGTTCTAACGCGAGAGAAATCAATAGTACATTATGCTAAGTCGTACAAGATTATCGGAAGTTTATATATATATTATAATATGTATACATATATATGTAATGTTCGTATACACATTATACGTGTGTCGATGTCTTTCTGATCGTTTAGTCGCAACGATGCACGCCTCTCGCATCGCTGATCCTTGCGATACCAAACGGGTTCAACGGGGTGAGGAAGGAAGTTGGGGTACCAGAAGATTTTCACGATTCGATGCAAAGCACAATGTTCAATAAATTTCCAAGAACCGTACAGGTATCGCGGCGATGCGTGGGCGTAAATTTCTCCAAACGCTTGTATAGACGAGAGCGAAACGTTTTACGAATAATCGAACTGCGAAGAGAATCAGTTCCTCGATTAATCAGGTTGCGTGTGTTGCAGTGATATCGAGCTGTGTCGAATACGTTTCGATTGTTCGTATCTATAGTTTTGCCGCAAACATTTTGGTCTCGCGAGCCGGTGTGCAAAAATCCTCCGAGAAAATCGAGTCAGGTTCGGCTCGCGCAATGCATTTTCTTTGAATATTTTTTTTTCTCCGCGCGCCATATCATAAAGATATTGCGTAATTCAATTGGGACGATAATCGTTTCGTCCTTTTCCTATATTTCTGTAATATGCATAATGCGTACGCGAGCGCCATTAGAACGTCTTCGAGAGACAGGTCGTCTGAATGTATTTGCTATCTGTGCCAGCGTATACGCGCTCGTATATTATGTATGTTACACACGTACCTAATGTATAAGTATAAGAAAGAACTAGGCTACGAGGACAGATATTATATTCATGTTGATATATTATGTGTTGTTGCTGTTGATGTTGTTAATAGTAGAGTAGCGAAAAGGTGGCAGTACTAGTATAGTCGTTGTTCATATAAAGTTAATGCGAGGCTAGTTTTGTGTTACTTGTATACGATACATCGTCGCGTAATCCGTACGAAGACAAATCGCGACACTCGCTATATCGTATCGGCTGCCGTATCGCGAAGCTTGCCAAAATTGAAATATGTTTTCCCGATGGAACGAACGATCGCGGCTGATCGAACGGCGACGATTCGTGCGAATTGCGCGCACATTTTATCGGCGTATCGATTAAAAGAGACGCAACAAAAGATATATAGATCGTACGTACACATTGCGATGGTATGTTGTAAGGAATTTTGAAACGGCCTATCGACGACCATGACGGTTTGGAATATCGGTCACGTTCTTTTTGAAATACTATGCGTGGAATTTTTGAAAGGACGTTTAGTCTTTTCTTCTAGAAATTTCGTTAATCACGTGTGCCCAGGAGGGTGTCTCGCGCGAACAAGCGTTAACCAAAATTCGATCGTGATTATTATATGGTCTCGCGTTACAATTTCCACCTCGCGCAATCTTTTTCTATGATACCGTACAATTATCCGGCTCCCGTATAACAAGGATCTCTTATGAAACAACGATTCTTCGTACCTGACTCGATTCGTCTGTCGGTCCAACGTTTTCCGTGAGCTTATTCTACAGAAGCACGAAGCGCGACAAAAAGCGAGCAGAGAAACAAGCACGCGAGAACGGGACACGCTTTCTTATCGCATTCAAATGCCAAGCTCTGCAAACAAGCCGTTGTTTTCCGATCGTCAAGTCTGTCAATTCTTCGATGCTTCGAATGTTCTTCGATGTTCGGTGTGATTTTTCATTCTATCGACTGGTTCGTTCTTCTTGCGATCTTCTAAATAGTTGTTTTTCTCGCATTGTCTCTCGATTATCGAGCAGAGTGTTCTTATTGTTATACATGTAGTTCTTTAGCCTTGTCGAACATGTTTCGTCATGATTATTCTTGCCTTCCACTTTAAACGACTCTCCATAGTTTGATGCGGGGACACGAAGCAACGCAATTTCCACGGCATCGTATCATAAGCGTTTGTGCCTTTCTTTCTTTGAAACAGGCTGTTTGGTTCGTCGATATTTTCTTCTCATTTACCGGTATCCTTTGGAAAGCTATTTGAGCTAAATTTATTGTTCCCTATGTATCGCGTAAGAAACAGCGGTATCGATCGTCGCGGAATATTTACGGACGATTAGTAACGCTCGATCCGTTTGCGATGTGGAGACGCGTAATATAACCGCGTTCTTTTTCCGCAAATTAGAACGACAGGTCGTGTGTCGCGCGTAGTTTGTTTTCTCTTGGGGTTGCTTCCACGCCACAACGGGCACGGTCGATTTCTTTCGTCGGCCGTCACGCAACACACCGAGAAAATGAAGGGTTTCGCCGTTTGGTCGCGTCCACGAGCTACCACTCGGCTCCCTCGTCTCGTCCCTGGTTATTGTTAATTGCCCGTACAAAACCGTGCGTACCTATTAACCGTAAATTACGAGTCGCTTCCACATTAGACCGGCCAGGGGAGAATTATTCGTTGTAACGTTCTCAAGATCTTGTCCCGATACATATTTTAAACTACTTTATACCGTCGCCGCGCGCCAATTGATTTAACGCGGTAATTTAATTTTCTGCAAAAAGTTACTTTTTCGTGGTACGCGTGTTACGCGTACAAACACGCAGCTGTTACGGTCAGACAATAATTTCGTCTCCCTAACTTCCGGAAAAAGGCAGGAGTTTCGAGAAGCAACTTGGGTCGGCGTTTTCGGTTCGGTTTTCCATTTCAACGTAGAATCTCATTTCTAAGACCTTTGAACACAAAAGCATTCGATTATTCGATAATCAATCGCAAATACGAAAAGCACTGGAGCCACGTCGATTCTGGGCATCGACTTTGATTTATTTGCGCGCCTTTGTCTCGTATTCTTCAGTATTCGTCGTACTATGTTTCCTTTACGGTTCAAATAACGATAAGCGATCCGGCAAATTCTACGATGTTCATAGACTCAAGTAAATGCGTGCTTGATTTTCTTTAATACTACGCGTAATATCCTATAAACGTAGACTCGATAGGTATTTTAAGCAAGATTGAACAGCATCGATCCGCGAGTCGAAAACTATCTGTAATCGATGGCTAGCCGCGATGCTGTAGAATCTCGTTGCGACGCTCATCTCTTTCAATCCGTGGAACGCGAGCTACGTGTCGATTCGCACGGACGTGTTCCATTCTTTTTGTTTCTTTATACCGTTGTCTGTGTTCTATTATTTGGTTGATCTGCCACGATATCGACGTGTCCCCGCGATCTATGGGTTTGTCGAAAGCTTCATTCGACATTTGTCGCGTACTCCTCAAACTGGCCCTCCGTTTCCGCTAGTTGTTCACGCGACGATCAACTCTTTCGTCGTGGTGAAAAATTCGTACCAGATCTTCCGTAACGATAAGACTTTTTTGAGTCGTTTTTTACATATATGTATGCTACTTCCACCTTTCTGTCGAGTCGCGTGTTATCGCCACCGCGACTTATCGGTTATCGTTCCCCCTTTGGACTGTTTTCCTATATTTTGGGATATTTTTCAATTTCGACGCATTTACATTGTTTCTTGCTTAAGCATAGGTCCGTGTTATAGATGTAAACGCGATAGAGACAACGTCGTAGACATGCTGCACGTTGGAACTTTTAACCGACATCGATCTCTGATTCACGACGGTCAGTTTCAGTCCGTGATAGTCAATCTCGAGTTGTTTCCATATAGTTTCGGTACCGTTCTCGTCGAGTGATCCACGATCGTTGTTCTCTCGAGTAAACGAGTAGAACATCCACGTGACGAGTCGCGTGAAACGAAATCCTGGCGATTCACGCCGCATCGATATTCTTCTCGTTTCTAGTATGGTGATTAAATTTGTTCGGACTTGGAGGAAGCGTCGTAATACCGAAACAATCGATGTCAACTGACTTATAAACTTGGGTGTATTTTTTAGGAAGAAGTGTTAGTAAACTTGTTATTCCCTGTATGGATATCGTAAGCACCGTAAAACAAAAAAACAAAAAATAATAACAGACCCACTTATATCCGTATGACGATATATGAATTTTAACGATATTCTATAAATGGCTGTACCGTATTGTAAAATCAAAGAATATAGCGTACAATAAAGATTAGCGTGATAGAAACAATACGCGTTGTTACTTGTGTCTTGACTCGCTTCTCCTTTTGATATTCCCTTGTCCTACTACCATTGTCGTCGATGACAGTCACAGAATCAACGAAATTACAGAATCAATAATACCATTTTATTTGTTTTATCAATAACGACGGATACAATGATAAACTTTCACCCGTGTGATCGCGTAAAACAAAATTCCTAATGAATTTCTCAGCATGTGTCGGAAGGCTTCCTTACATATGCCACAAGAATGTGATATCTATCCAAAATACTATATTCTTGTTGATCGTTGTCGTTTTTGTTCGGGAATAGGATCTTCTGGCTCGCTATTTCGCGCGCTACCACATTCTCGTACTCCTCTTTGAGGTGATCAGGGATCCGCGATATGAAGGGATTAACCGCAATCATATGACCTGCAACAATGATCGATCCGCTTTTACAACGTGTAACCTCCTTCTCAACCTATATTTCCGTTATTTTGCTCTTTATCCCAGATATTCAAGCTCCTTTGCTCCTTTTATTATCGCCAGCTAGGAAACGCGATTTAATTATATAGTTACGATACTTGACCAATAAATACACTACGATTCTGTACGTTTTAATATTTGCATGTTTTGGTAAACGAAGCATTTTTCTCTCGAGCTACAGTGTAGAATCTCGAAGCCTACGTCCTCCAGCATCTTCCTTAATGTCGCTCGGGGATCTTTGCACCGATGGAAAAAAGGCACGAAGCGATTTACGTCCTGAAGCGAGAGTGATTCGCTGAGTTATTCAGAAAATCTGAATTATTGGAAAAATATTATTAGACGCGTTACCTCCATATATGGTTTGAATCGTGGGTTCTCGCCAATCCTCACGTAGGTATCGAAACCGTTGTTCGAAGCCAGGAACATAACCAGAGCTTTTCCTCCTGGTCGCAGCAACTTGTAAATATTGTCGAAACCCCTCCTAAATTCAACAACGAAGAACGTTAAATTGCACGATAGAACAATTAAGTAGAAGAGTTAGGGTAAAAACAGTACCAAGAGTTTTGACACCAATGGAGGCAATAAAAGGACAGTACGTTGCTATATTGGGCTAATTCCTCGTTAGGTAAAGTCAAGGTTTCGATGTCTAATTCCAAGAACGACAAGCGTTTCTCGCCCTGGTACTTCTGCCTTGCGTAATCGGTCATCTTCTTCGATATGTCCGCCCCTGCAAACATTTACGATGTCTGCACCATACTTCAACCATCCTTTTCCTTTAGCTACTACTTTGTTCCTTTACCTACTAGCTCCGCTTCCGGTGACAACCTAGGTAGGATCAGATTCTTCGTAACGTCCCCTGGTCCGCAACCGATGTCGATGCACTTCCCTTTCATCTCGGACATCTCTTTCTTGAATTCCTCGATAATGTCCAACGCGTCGCGGTACTGCATCTTGCTCGCGTTCGCGTATTCTTCTGCCATGTACATCTTTATTCGACTTTTTATCTTTCTAACGATGTATAAATTTCTAACGAAACTTAGTTCGAAAAGAACGGTCGAATGATTCCTACGTGTCTCGTGGTTATGGACCTTCGACCACAACAATTCGTGAAATTTTCAAGACTTATGTCGATCGGTGACAATGGCTTCGGTGTTTCGGAGGTGGGTAACAAAAGTATGTATTGACTCAATGCACTGTCAGATCTTCTACTGGTGACTTTTCGACCCAACTTTGGTATTTATATTCTGTGAGCCGTACAAATAACCTTCATGCAATACAAACATACTTCTCCCATATTCTTACTTTACTATTTCCCTCCTCCTTTTTCTTTGCTTCAGCCACTACCTTCACTTTTTCTTTTTTCCTTTCTTGTCACGTGTGGAAGATGGTCACGTTTGAATGACATCTTTTATAACTATGTTTAGAATATTTTAAAATTGGCTGCTTGTCCGTTTAATAATTTTGAAGATCTGTTATTTCTTATTCCATTCTTTGTGCGTAGATCTATCGTGATCGCGCGTCTTTTACGGATCTTCGACTACGACGGTTGCATCCAACGTGATTCTACTTAAGCGTCAGCTCCTTAAACTGCTTGAACGTCGTCAATATTTCGTTACCTGATCCTCGTGTATGAATATTTATTGGTTATCGACTTTGTACGATTAGAAGAAGATGGAATCGGAACTGTTGGAGTCGCGTATTTTAGTTACACCGTGCCCATGATATCGATAACGAAATGTATAGCGGAAGGTCCACCGTGCGTTTAGAACATCGAAATTTGATAGGATAGGTCTGGACCTACTTCGCACGAGGGATGAGGTGGTGTAAAGACGAAAGGGGGAAAGTAGTCGCGGCCGGTTTATGGGCCGTGTAGATTCGGTATCGTCCGATTTTTACCGAACATTCACGAATGGCTAAACTTGAACTGCAGTTTGATATGCATTCTAGTCCGACTGCATTCGTTCGTGCAAATAATATTTTGCCTGATTGCCAGGTAGGCCTGGTTACACTGCCGTTCTGTAGTCGTTTTAACTTCATAATAGGGATCATTAACCGGAAAGAAGTCGCGATTGATCTGGCAGATACATTATATGATGAACAGAGATCGGTTTATAAATATTTTTAGATAGGGATATTGCAAAATTTATTGATAAAGGATGGTGCAGATTTTTCTGAATTTAAAAGTTTACGTTAAAATCGCTGCATTGCTCGGATATACTGTTTCCTGACTACCACTTCCACCCAGTGAAAGGTGTCGTTAGGAAATCGAACCTAGCATCGAGGTCTATTCGCAGCGCAAACATTGTATTTTTCGCTCGATTAAAAGCCGCCCTCGTTATACCGATGATGGTTCTCAGCGTGTATTCTTGTTTCGCTACGGCATGCTGTATTTATCGCACGCGTGTCGTCGTTATTTTTATAGTCTGGCTGCTGCGATCCTGCGCCCTTTCTCTCCACGGTGCGTAATTAATAAATTAAACTGGAGCGACGTTTCTTCCGATCGATCACAGGGATTCAGCGCTTATCTTTCGTTTGCCATGGATTTGCATTCTCGGACGATGTAACCTGGTATTTGCATAAGCGTGAACCCTAAATATAACCGTAGCTCAGGCCTATATACGTAGGGCGAAGGGTGGTTTCTTTGTTAAACAGGTTAACTGGAATAATTTCAGTTGTACAATAGAACTATAGCAGTCAGATTTTGGGAACAGATATCCACTTGACGCCACGGTGTAAAAATAGTCTGGGTTGACCCGCTTTGGTTGTTTCCCTATCTCCAAATTTCCATTTGTTTCCACATAACGCACGAACTAACGCAATATGTGCTTTTGTTTCGTTAAGCGCCAACAAAAGCTCATGACACGTATCTACCTTCCGGAGTCTATGCGAGCTTTGCAGTTGTGGAGTAAGAATTCAACCGAGAGATTCGTCGGTCCTTCGAGATTTTACTCGACTCGAATCTTGCTCGAGATAAAACCACGTTGGAATAGAAGGATCGACGGATAGGCAGACAGAGAGACGGAAAAGGGAGAGAATAATGGCGCAGTATGGCGGAAGAGGATGCGCGAGAGGCTCGAGGGGAGTAGAACAAGGCGGATCGAGGTGGAAAAGGAAGATGGATGCGAAACCCGCGAGGCAATGATAGATAGAGACCGCCTCTTGCTCGCGACCTCTCTCACCTTTTCTTTCAAAGTGTTCTATCGGTACCGTACTACTACTACTCCGTTACACAAGATTCGAGGATTTTCTCATCTTCCACGAAGGCAACGTTTTTCCTTTCGGAAAACGAATAGGAGGAAGGACGAAGAAGGAAAAACGTTGCTCTTTTTTTCCGTATCCTTCTCTTCCCGCGTTCGTCTCGTCTCTTTGCCTAAATCCTCGTCTCTAGGTTCGCGTGTATCGAATGAAGGAGACGGCGGAGAGAACGAAGGGCTTTGATAAATGACTGACGCGGAAAAAAATCCGTGTCGATACGTCTTGCTCGAGAAGATGAGCGCTTGTGGATAGGTAGAGAGAAAGAGACAGGGAACGCGAGAGGCACATCCGGAAAAAGTAGAAATTTTAAGTCAAAGTACATTTCGATTTTGCGTTTAATTTTTACAATTAAAAACAGTATCGTTACGTTTAAGACTTGACAGGAATATGGGAATAATTCGGCGAATCTTATAAGAAACTTCGAATCAATTTCAAACGATACTCCGTGACTTCTCAGACTGGGTTCTTGATGGCGTGGACGATTGTCAGGTCGATGGTCCTTTCGCGGATGCGTGCTTTATCGGAAAACACTGAGTGAGATATATGGAGAGATTATACGAGATGGCGTTTCAGAGTCGAACAGGCCGCTATTCTCCGCTCCGTCAATTATGCTAATTTCGATTGCCGCGAGATTAATGGAAGAAGGCGGCGTCCCCTTCTAGTATACATATACTCGGTTCTCGAAGCCTCGACGCCGGAGACCTGACGTTCCTTCCGCATTCGGCCGACCGTGCATAATGTACCAGACTTGTAATTATTGCGGGTTACACGCTGACCTTTGCTATCCGTGCTGCGAACCAGCTTCTCGTCTCTGCTAATTTTGCAAATGCGAACCACCGATAGAATCGTATTCGATACGATGAACTTTCGTTTGTACTGAATCTGTAATACATTGGATGCCGACTTGTTTAGGTTTCCTTCGCTGGTAGAATGGAAGAAAAGAGAAGAAACAAGAAGAAAAGGAAACAAGCTACTCGATGGCATCTTCGCATCAATAATACATGTCGCTCAATATCTATAACGTCTCCTGTCCCCCGCAAATTCTCTACGCATATTCGACGCTTACACTTGCGCGTGACACAAGTGACCTCTCTTCTTCAGTGACTTTACTATTGTTCGGAGTTCTAACCATAAACGGTAGCGTATTGTCCACGACCCAGACCTCTCGATTCTTCGTGGATACCTTTCCTTCGAAATTTTACCTCGATTATCGGCGTCGAATCGTTGCCAAGCGATAATAAAAGACCTACGCATTGCGAGACAAAGAGCGACAACGGCAGGAATAATTTAATATAATTATAATTTAATTTCTAATATTTTCAGAAAGTAGAAGAATGGGTGTACGAGTAACTAGATGTCAAAGTTTCAAGCGCCGAAACGAAAAGGTTGATTTCAGTTAAAAGGGTCGGAGTAGCATCCCTTCGCCGTGTGCGAAAATATTAACGGACAAACGGTGAGCGCGTGTTCTATGCACGCCTTCTCTCCTTCGGAGGAAAGTATGAAAATCCATACAGTCGCTCAGAGAAAATATCCGTCATTTAAAATGGATGGATTTAGGTGGATATAAAAGTGAGGGGTGGAAGAAACCGGTGGCTGTGCAAGGGAGGCCCTCGGCACCGGAGGTTGGGTGAGCTTGGAGGCGACTACTGAAAGTCGGTAGCGCCGGTGGCGGTGGAGGTGGAGACGGAGATGGTGGCGGTGGCAGCGGCGGCAGAGCGGTGATGGTAGTGGTTGCCGGTGGTGTTGGAGATTTAAGGGAGACATTTTAAATGGATGGTTCTCTCGCAGAAGCCGGCTGCCCCTGGTATTATCCAATACCGTGGCTCGTCTCGCGGCCCCGTGTCTCTTCGCAAGAATTCGCGAGCATCCGAACGAACGGAAGAACTGCGAAAGAATTATGCTCCGACGTTATTTCTGTCGCCACCTCGTTCGGCGTCTTTATCCACGAATTTTCCTTTGCGTAAAAAAGCCGGTCCTCTTAGCCGGCAGCTTTTCTACGGAAAGTAAAGTTCTCGAGAGAAAGTTTCATGAAAACTCGCGACGTTAAAGCGAGAAGGGGTCGGAAAAACGCAGAGCGAGATGTGCCATGATACTGGGCTTCTACTTCGGAGTATCATCGATGTAAGATTATCTTTCGGTTCGTAACGAGCAGGGCAGATATCGCGGTCGGGAATAAAAATACCAGTGCTTGTTTCTTGTCTTTAAAGATTGACCGTGTTGCCGCACACAGCTTTGTATTTCGCACGAAGATAGTGCTACATCTCTTTAAGAAGACCGTGTTTCAGGATCGATAGAGAACGCAATCGCATTCAACACCTCCGACATCTTTCGGTCTACCTATTTTCGCGTTAAAAAATCGTTCGCGGTACCAATGACCGCGGAATTACACTCGACTATCAGTCTTTTTCAAGCAAGTTATTCCATTAGAAACATCTAAAACTAGAAATCCTTCGAAATGGACTTTCTAGGAATTCGACGAAATTTATGGTTTTTATGAGTTGCTATTAATGGCCACCGACCCTATGGCAGTTTTACTGGATCACGGCCGACCGTTAAACCGAGCCCTAATGTTTCGTAGTTATAGGCTCTCCTCTCAAACGAAAGGTTTCTCGCGCTCCGTCTGAATTATATCACGGCCATACTACTTCGGTGAACTCGATTGCCTCCTTCCGTAGCGGTGCACCTCGAAAACGAACACAAATGCCAGTGCGTTGACGCTCCACCTTTTCCGCGGATGTTCGCGACTCGTCGCGAGAGAAGGCAGGCAATCGTGAAAGAACGTTTTTCTTTGTAGTGGAAGAAGGAAAACTGAGATCGCCCAATGAGACCGAGGCGACAGTCCCGCGACCAATCGTCGAGTTTCCAGCATTCGGATGTGACTGTGAACAGGTGTGGCAAAAGAGGCTGCGGGAGTAATGGAAGAGAGACGGGAGAAAGAGAGAAAGAGAGGAGACTCGTTTTCCGTGCAACGGGGGTGGATATAAAGCGCGTGGAGATGAGCAGGCGAAACCAGGAACGGCCCTGCGCGATCGGGAGTTTCCCGAATTCGTTTCACGGACCGGAAGTCGGCATCGTATTTGCGCTTTCCATTGGGTTTCCGAGTGTCGTCGGGGCCAATGGCACGACGAATGCCGACTGTCGGTGCCGCGATGCGGATTCTAGAGGGGTTGGTTACGCCCCACGCTCTACCTATACACCGAATGAAACAGCCAGAGAGAGGAACGGAGGAACGGAGAAAGCAGGAGAGGCTGCCGCTTCCTACGAAACCGACAGAGACGGGCAAAGGAACGAGCGAGATTTCCTTTCCCGTGCATCTCCTTTCCTCTTGCGTTCCCTCTTCCATTCCCGTTGGACTATCTCTGTATTTGCGAGGGAAAGAGGGAGTTTCTCCCTCTCGGAGTCTTTGTCCGTGTGCACGTGAATGTGTACGGACGTCTGTGCGCTGTGAAGAGGTCGAGAGGGAACTGGGAGGAAAACGAAGACGGGGACAGGCGGCAGAGGATGGCGGGGGAGGGAAATGGCGATGTGGACGAAGATGAGAATGAGGACGAGGACGAAGAGAGGGCGAGGGCCGCCTTGCTTCGATCCGAGAAAGAGACACAGATAGAGACCCGGAGTGAGTCCTGGCTTCGATCCCACAAGGAGGTAGACACTCGGTAGCACTTAAACTCTCCTCCCTCTGCTTACCTTCGCTCTTTTCCCTCCACCCTACAATCTGCCTTCCACTACCCTCTCCACTACTTTATCCGTTCCATCCCTCTTGGTCGCGGCACTATCTTCTCCTGCTGTTTACTGCACTCTTCTCTTGCGTTGTATCTCCTTTCTTTAATTTCTTGCTTTCTTCTTCTTACCTTCTCCTTCTTTTTCTTTTTTATGTCCTTTAGCGATGAATGTCGTGGTTTTGGAAATTACTATCGTATTATAAGGATTAAGAAATTTGGAAAACTTTGCATCGGCAAACACGTAACTGATCAGGCTTTATACGAGCTTCCCCCTTTTTTTTTTTAAATTAACGATCCCTTCCAGCTAATTCGTTTATTCCACATGTAAGCTGTTGTATCTGAAATGACGTCATTCGGTGATGGTACGCGACAACGTTTCTCGTGGATTTTAGAAGCGGCGGGAATAGCAGCGGCGCGATTAAAGCGTTCGTTACGGTTAATCGCGTGAGCCGTTTATTTTTATAAGTCAAGGTTACCGTAACACCTGTACGCGCCTCCAGCCATGGGAATCGAGAGCAGTTTGGGGTTGACATTTTACTCGCGCTCCTATAACCGGAGGGCTCGTACAGCGTGTCGTTAAAAACGAGCTAATTGGTTTCATCAAAGCGCTCTTGGTGTCGCCGGGGAAACGAATACCATGCCGTTGAGTGCCGGTTGATTTTTCGCCCCGTATACCGGTAATCTTCGTTGAAACGTCTTTATAAAATCGCGACCGTGAGCGTGAGCGTGAGCACAGGCGCATGAGCCGCGTTCCAGCTCCGAGTTCGCCTCTGCTAAAGCGTCAAACGTCCTTTCATTCTTTCGCGCTATTTACCCGCATATTCCGTAAAGCCAATTCAGCTTAATCGAATTTCAAATTACGCGGTTCCCGCCGGTATTTTTCTTCCGAAGCCCGGGACATGAACTTCGGAGCACACTTTCCACCCATCGACGCTCCTGCCTCTCTCTCCTCCCTCTTTCTCTGCTCGTCTATCGAGACCGATCCCCTTTTTGTTTTTCACTCTTTTTCTTTCCTCCTTTTTTCCTTTAATCTTTCTCGCCTCGACGTTCCTCTAACTAACGGCGGAGAAAGAAGCGAGGCGCGAGGGCAAGCGTGGGTTAAAACCCTTTAGTCTAGACCACAGGATCGGTCGGCTGACTGCCGGGGAGTTTTCTGTTCGGCACCACTTAACAGCAAAGCCCGAGAAAAGAACTTCTCCCCGTGAGCTTTCCACGAGAAGCAGCTTGGTTTTATCGACTATCAAAAATAAAAAACGTCGCCTCGGTAGAAAACAGAAAGGTCGGCTGGTCGGACGGTCGATTTTCGTCGTCAAGTTGTATGTACCTTCGTTGGACGGGCAATCGAGTAGTCAGTCGATCAGGATACCAGAGGCAGGAATACAGTACGGATATGGTAAACAAAAATGGTAATACGTAGAAATAAATTAGTTTGCCGGTAGCCACGTCCACTCGGTGGCACGATGGCGTCGCGGCGAACCAAGGGGACGGCGGAAAAGACGGAGAAGCGGAATAAGAGGAATAAAAGGAAGGGGATCTTGAAAGTGGTCTCTCCCTCCTCTTCCCCTTAGCTGGCAATGACAGATACAAATAAACGATCCAGCGGTTTCGCGCAAGCGCCTTTCCAGAATCTAGCTTCTACCGTTCTCTCCACCACCGCCATCGCCACCACTACCGACACGGCTACCACCCCCTCTTCGTTCTGCCACCCTGGCGGAAGCAGAGGTAGGCAACGAGCACCCCGACATATCCACCACCACCTTGGGTGGAGCCTCGTAACTGACGTCATCAGACGTACAGACAAACGGCACAGACGTAGAAACCAATGCGCGAAAGGCCAGGTGGCTTACGTCTGCGTACAAATAACCGAGTACTTCGGCCACCCCTGAACGGACCCGCTTGGAGAACCGCCCCTACTATACCAACGATTCTCTTGTTTCCTAGGCGTCCCGGCTTCGACTTTGGTCCCGCCTGACTGCCTTCGCTGCCATCGCTTGCCATTTCCGTTTTGCGAAATACAACCAAGAAACTTCGACCCTCCAGTCAAGGGGTCGAGGATCCATCGAGGACTACTTATGGATTCGACGGTGTCGATGCCTCCGAGCGAACTCGATGGCCTTCGGGGGTACCAAGCCTCTTTCTGGCTCTTCGTTTCATAAAAGAGCTTCAAAGGCACCGATTATTCGTCCCGTTTAATCTCCGCTCGTCATCGGCTCGATTTACCACAGCCGACGAGATTTCTAGTTTGGTCCCCCTTTGTCTCGGACATGGTATGGTTGTTCGTTGTTCTCTCAGAAGAAAAGTAACGCGATTTGCTTTCGTCTTTTCGTAAATCGTCGGGAATGAAGCTACTACGTATAGAATCATTAAAAGTGGAGTATGATGGCAGGGTGGGTGGAGGGTGAAAGCTCAAGGTCGCGTAATTGCATATCAAAAATATGCAAGCACGAAGCTAGAGGTCCTTAGTCGCGTTTCTCGAGGACGAGCGGGAAATTTGCGCTTCCGACGTGACAGGTTTCGGAAAGTGAATTCTTAACTCATTCCACCGCTATCCCCGAACTCCCCAACTCCCCGAGTTCCTCGACTCTCCTGGCACTTGTGCAGAACTGGTAGCACCGATAGGAGGAACACGCGAGTAGTAGTCGTTGGGGAAGTTGTATCGAGACCTAGTGGCAGAACCGCAGCAGGGTGGACGGCTGGAGGAGGCAGAGGCGGCCGAGGCGGCGGATACGGAGGAGGAGGAGGGGTGGTGTAGGAGGTAGCGAAGCGAGGCTGAGGGCAAGAGCGCGAGGGAGGTACGATCGGTAGGTAACACCGTGGCGATGCTTGCGGGGAGAGAGAGAATAGAGGGAATACAGCAGATAGAGGTAGCTTGGAGTCGAGTGCCCGGGGCTGAATCGACCCGGCTACATACAGCACACCCCAAGCCAGTCCCTCTCTTACTCGTGCATTCGCTCGCTCACTCCCCCTACCCAACGTTCTTCCTCTACCGTCTCTTCGACTCCCACCTGCCGACACCCACCCGCGCTACCCCTTTCCACTCATTCCCTTTCTAACCGTCATCTCTTCTCTTTGCTTCTCTTCTCTTCCCTTCTCTTCTCTTCTCTTCTCTTCTCTTCTCTTCTCTTTTCTTCTCTTCTCTCCTCTTCTCTTCTCTTCTCTTCTTTTCTCTTCTCCAGTTATAGTTCGTCTAGTTTTTCCCTTCCCAACGAGAATTTTAGATACGAGTTCACGGCCGTTCTGCTGTTTCATCGTGTTCCTCTTCTGCTTCATTCCCGTGCGTGTTACTTCTTTTTGATTTTGTCGTTAACCATATTCTTCCGTAATTACCTGCCCTTAACTATTTCCGTCTATATCCTGTTATCCTCTTTTATCATTTGATTCTTTGTTTTTGCGAGGTAAAACCAACTTTCGAGACCAATAGCAATTGTAACTAACGTCTTCAAGAAAAGGTAATTCACTGAAAAATCGACGGCATAGATAAACGAATGGATCGATCGAATTCATCATTTGAAACTCAGAAATCTATCATTAAAGAATGTCGTCACTTTCTGATATATCTCGATGCTGTTTCAATCGGTCAATACGAAGCTGATCATACGAAAACTCGAGAAGGTAAATTGGCTAGTACGGTAGTCGATGAAGGAGAGAGAAGCAACGAACGACGGCGTTATCCTTGGATCTATCGTTCGAGGGCACTCGGTGATTCGTCCTCCCGTCGATTAGGCGCATATCCGATCTGGAAAATTCGCTTAGATCACCGGATAAGCGTCGAGTACGATCCTCTGGTGGGTCGAGGTTCGCTACTCGAGACACGGAAAGAGTCAGTCGTCTTCGGGGGACCAATCGACTGCCTATTTACCCGCCAAACAGAGCGCGGCAAGCGAGTTCCTCTTTCAAATTCACCCCTTTGAGCGCCGCTCTCCTGACGCTTCGCGCCTCAAGTATTCGCCAGACAAAACGGTCTCATTCCCATCTCAATCTATATTCGCACGTCCAACACACTCGAGATTATGAATGCGTGGGGTTAATGAAACCAGGGAAGGCGTCTGCCTTTGCACCACCGACCGCCACCACCCGCCTTCCGCCCCCTTCTTGCACCCCAATATCCTCAACACCCTCCGCTATCTCCACACGTTCGTCGAAGTCTTGGCTAGCACACCTCCGCCGTACTCTTCTCGTGGTCTCTTTCTCTTCATCCTCCGGCGGGTTCGTCATTTTCCTTCCCGTCCTCTTCACCCTTTCCATATTCGTCGAGAGCACGAACCGCTGCAGCCCTAGCTGCCCGCGGTACTACTACCGTTTTCCACGGAGCAAACAAAGTCAACGTGGGCGCGAACTCGGTCTACTTCGCTTTATTTTTTCAAAAGAGCGTGTGCAAGCGTGAATGAGCTACCGCATACAGGGGTAAATGTGGCCAGACGACCAGCTCCTACTCTACGGATCTCCTTTCTTTTCGTTCTTCATACTCTTGAATCGATTCTCAGGAGAAAAGGTTTTATCTCTTGGTTGCTACTTAACACTCGCCTTTCCTTATCTTTGAACTCTCTCCTTCTTCCCCCTGTTGCCAGTAAGATCTCAATGTGATTAAATAAAAATTGAGGTGGAAAGGGGAAATACGCGTAAACGAGATGTTCGTTTCGAGCGATAGATTTTCGTGGCTCTACTCTTTATGGGATACGCGAGCGATAGGAACGGGCTTTATACGCGACGAGAAACAATGTCGATCGGTTTTTCGTGAACAACCTTGTCGACGCGATGTCGACGGTGCAGCCGGAATTCCGTTTAATTTACTGTCTCCTAAAGTTTTAGTAATTTCGCGTGCATGTTCAGCGCCGTTCACGAGTTTCTCTACCAGCTGGGCAACTCTGCTGCATTGTGTTTCGCCCAACGTACCCACAGATGGCGGTATATAAGCGACCGCTGGTGGACAATTTTCAACCGCGCGACCCGCAAACTGTTTGTCACATTTCAACAATCGAATATATTTAACAACTTTGTAAATGTCGAGCGTTGTTTCTTCGGAAGGACTCGAGGATAGTTGCGAGCGTTAATCCGCTAATTATTAATTTCTTCGATGTGTACGTCGTTCGAATTTGCATGGTGTTAGTTTTATTGCATCTTTGTCGTCTAATCAGGTGCAATCGCGACGAGTTGTTAAGTAATGCCGTTGACGATCGCCATATTAGTGCCTGGTGGATCCCTTCGACACGCGGTTCGTGTCGTTTACGAAAATATATGAACCCGTTCGTTGTTAACCTTGAAATTTTAGTCCAAAGTAACATACGTTAAGCGAGGAGCGTATCGGTGAGACTCGGTACTGCTTTTAGGTGTTGATTAGCAATTACGGGTGTCAGTGAATCTTCCCGGGACACCGTATCGAAGCGTAGAAGCGTGGAAGTGTCGTAGATGAGACAATATCCAATCTGGAACAAGCACATTGGAGATGGACGCCACGCTGTTGCAATGAAACGGAGAGAGAGCAGAGTAAGGTTATAAAGATTTTTATTCCGGGGTGTTATCCATGAAGTAATGGTAGCAGTAAACCACGGAAGCTCGAGGATAGGTCATCGATAGTGGCGAACCTCCTCGCGTTAGGCGCCTCTTATACTTCGCTATGGTGGAAGTATGGAAGTCTCGCATTACGTTGACTTACAGGTACTCACGGCGTTCCTTTGCACGCACTCTCTTCCGGGAGGATACATTTTCGCGATCTCACCCCATTAACGAGGAATAGCGCCGCTCGATCCGCGTTGTATTCCTAGTGAAACGTTGGACCGTATTTCGATTTTATCTTCCCTTTGTTTGTCAAGACCATTTTTCAATCCGTGAAATACGTCACGAGAGGCGGTCTTGTTCGCAATATCATTGCGTGTCTTGGAAGATAGCTATTTTATGGATATGTATTTATACTCGCCGTAGTGTACATGAATTTGGAATTTCGTGGGCTTTGTTATAGAAATAAATATAAAAGCGAGGCGAACTCGAGGCAACTATAGCGGAAATTAATTAATCTATATATATAAGGTAATTGACACATATATACTAACTAAATGATACATTGATATTTAACGCTAGACGATTTAGAAATTTCTTCGACGATTGCGGATTTGTAAATTAGTAGATACCGACGGGGTCTTGCAAATTTATTCGCATAAATGTTTATCCTTCTTATTCAATGGATGATATGATACAACATCTATGACTTGAAATGTTTGAAATTCTTTACACGTAGTAGTCTTGTTTCCTGTGTTATAATTGCGTTGTTAGCCGAACTTCCCACGTTCAAGAATTAATAGACGCGACCGCTATCCCAACGAATCTCTCGTGAATCAAAATCCGTTATCGTTTTCGACAACAACCGACTCGTCCACATTTGCAAGAATCGAGAACGGAGAAAAGTCATGTTCGAATCGACAAATAATGAGCGTCGAGTGTTTTCGTTCGATTAGGCGGCATCGATTTTTATCGGTAGATTGTCTTGAAGGGGACGGCGTAGCTATGCAAATACCGGGGGTGGAAAAAAATTACGCCAAAGTGCTAAACGATCGCGAACAAGCGAGGCAGCGGGGTGAGGGTTTGTATTTTTATGCGATACGCGCGTGTGGGTGAGCGGTGAAGTGGGTTGAGAGGGGGTTGGTGGGGGCGGGGAAGGGGGGAGAAAATCGGGAAGGAAAGAACGGCACGAGGCCACCTTATGTCGAGTGGGTGACTTGGAATGACAGAGGGTGCGGGATTTTCAGGTCGGTATGCAAATAAGCCACTCCCGGATGTCTCGGGGGTTCGATTCGGTTTAAAGTTATTGCTCGCGTCGAGTGGAATCATCGTTCTCGACGAATCGTTTGGCACGGGCGCGAGCTGTCGGTCAAACGAACCACCATTCGATTCTCTTGGCGCGTTTGCTTCCGGTTCGCTTGTTCTCTCTCCACAGATCCCTCGCGTCGTTTTGTCTTTTCGTTTTTTTGCTTTCTTTCCGAGGCGTGTTCCCATGCGAGCGATCACAAAGACTAGGAACTAATTACAAGATAAATGAATCTCGCGACGGGCTAAGGAGTCGAGCAGGGAGATAAGAGGATGAGAAAGAAAAATAGGCGGGAAGAAAGTAACGCGAGAGGTTGGCTGTTGGTGGTTGAATGGCGATCGAGGTGCGCTGAGATGGAAAGATTGGAGAACGGGACGAGACCGGTCCGACGTGGTTTTTAACATTTTTAATCGTTCATCGGTGATTACGTTAATGACAATGGTATATAGAGACGGGACAAGAATCTCGTATCGATTAGCTATAAATGTTGAAATCGAATAATCTTATTGGAATATCAATTGTCGCTGGAATACAAATTACATTTTAATTATCGTGAGGAAGAGTGAGTCGTTGTAAGTTTGATCGGCCGCGTCTGTTCTCAAAAGGGATCGATCTCGGAGGAAAGGACACGCGATATCGCTGATTAGCGTGTCTCGTAGACGGTTAATCCCTGAGAGCGCCCTCCGCGATGTAAATGAATATTGATTACCCAGCGACGGTGAAGGTCCGTGCGTTGAAAAGAATCGTATCTCGAGACCGCAAGCGAGTGACTCTAAATGGGGAATCAAACGAAACGATCCCCAGCTCTCAGTAATGAATAAAAATTATAATTACGTTTCTCGTCCTCGTTCTCTTCAGGAAAAAAAGAAGTTAATCAATCACAAGTGCGAACGAGGGTAACTTGGGTACTGGGTTTGTCTTTCTTCGAGCGGAGCACCCTCGCGAGTGCCAGTCCTTCTAACTTTCTCTATCGAATTCTGTTTAGCATTCGTAGGATTTAGAATCGATCGATCAATCCTTCGACAAGGACTCGATATCCTATATTCGACGAGTCTAATGAAAACTTACAAATTTCTCTTTGTTTTGATTATTTTACATTCGTTAGAATTTCGTTCTATTTCTTCCAATGTTCTTAAAAGAATCTACGGATAGCAGAGGAGAGCGGGAAAGAGAGGGAGAGAATAAGGGTATATCGAAAGGGGTGGCACGTTGTCAAATATCGTGAGCTCGGCCGAGAAGCATGGAATATGCAAAGAACCGCGTTACACGCATCGCTCACCGCGCATCAAACGTTTATCGCATGAAACCATAAGAGAGCAGTTGGCGCGGATGATTCATGATGGTCGCGGAGCGGATGAATGAGAGAGAAAAAGAAACCTGACAGCGGGGTGAAACGGAGAAATGCATAGCAAAATGGGCGAAGGGAGGTCGTAGAAGAAAGAGGCTGCCGACTGTATATACCTACATCATGCAAATGGTTCCAATCATAAGCGAAGTCTATAATCGATCTATAAATCTGCTTACGAGGAAGAAAGGTTCCGGGCTAGAGTACAGGGGCACGTCACTGGCGGGGGTGGTTCCACACTAACACCGTTACCTTGCACGACAACATTGAGCGCAGCTACTAACGCCGGGCCACACACCACCATAGACAAATGTATCTTGTTAGCATACCATTTGTATGCATGGGCTTTTGTGCGTTTTCTCTCTCTCCCTCTCTTTGCCCCCTCTTTCTGTTGCGCCCTCGCGTTCACTCAGCTCGGTTACGTCCCTTACGTACGGACATTTAGCGCCTAACTTCTTCGGCAAATCGAATGGAAATCGTTTTTCGCTTGTTTGATCGACTCGATCGACCTCCACGAACATCCCTTCTCTCTCTTCTCGCTTTTCGGGTGTGGTTTCCACTGACGCAGTGGTCGACTGCTTGCACGATTTAAGCATCGTGTTCTTTCGAGGAAAATCTCGCCGCCGCTGGAACAACGAAATAGCGAAATGAATGAATTCGGAAACGTAAGCGAAGGGGATTAAATTCATTAGATGGTACAAAGCGCGAAAGATGAACGATTTCCCTCGGGCCTAAATAGTGGGCGAGTTCGTGCAAGATTCGAGGTCGGGAGTTGAAAGAAATCGCGGCGTTCCGTTCGCGTAGCCGGCAACCCAAAAGACGTCTTAAAGACGGCTGATAATTACGGGAAGCTCGCGGGGGCGGCTTGTTTCTTGAATATCAAAGCGCTCGACAAAATAATCAGCGAACCAAAGTCGAGGCGAGCGGTTGGTCGAAGGGTTTGCTGGTGTGGCGCGCGCGCACCAAGCAAAAGCCCGACGATATTCTTTGCATCATTATCGCGATTTAATTATGTCGAGTTCCTTTGACTCTCTTAATTTAACCGTCGACGCTGCCTCCTCGCCCCCTGCAGCCTCGGATTCCGCCTGTAAATATTTTTTAGACGACTCGTCTCGACTAATCAGAGATTCCTTTTAATCAGTCCTGTTTCGGTGCTAATCAATTCCTCCGTTCGATCCTTCGAATCGTACTTCCTCTACGAAACGTGACAAAGCAAAAGTTATTGGAAAGCTAAAGATGCTGGTGATTACGGTCCCCAAAATACGAAGTAGCAGCGTGAGTGTATGGAGAGCGCGGCAGCCAGCCAAGCTGTGAGAAATTAATTTTAACTTTAAATTAAGACTCGTCCGATACTTGCTTGCCTCTTTGTTGAGCTTCAAGTGGTGGTGCCGAGGTTGAATCATCCCTAGAAAGAAGCGATCCGAAGCAGCGAGAGGAAGGAAGGGCTGCTGCAAGTTTTCCCGCGCTTTTGTCTATCGTTCTCGCGAGGACGTTCATAATAAAATAACGACCCCGTGGCGGGTAAGTAGTTATCGCAGGCTGCTTCGCGCGGTCGATCAATTTTTTCGCACGAAATCTTAACCGATCCGAGGTTAAGCGCCGCTTCTTCTTCACGATGACGAGGAAGATGTTTTCGTGGCGGACTCCTTCGCGTGCGCGCGTGTGTGTAGTTAACGAGGAAAAAGCGCAGCGTCTTAGAACTTGGCGTTATAATTGCCCGGCGAAAACACGGTAGATGACAAGAGTATGGTTGAGAGTCGGACGATAGATGGCCGTAAGAAAAAGGGGTAAGAGAAAGAGGCGTTAAAGAGAAGAAACGCGGTGAAGGAAGAGCAAGCGGGATAAGGAAAGCGCGAGAGTCCATCGGTCAATTAATCAAGATAATGAGAGGCAAGTCGAGGTACGGAGAACTAGTAGGCAAAGACGAAAAGGGTGGAGCGAGCTGAGTCGAGAAGGTCGAGGGTGTTGGAGCGGGATGGGGATAAAGGGTAGAGGGAAGGAAGGACGGAAGGAAGGACGGAGCAGCGTCTGTACGAGACATTCGACACCTCGACCAAACCGTTGCCGACAATACCGAAGATACGCAACTTGACGGTAAACTTAGCTCGGCGAGGCTTCCGGATAAGCAGCCCGACTTGAGCGCGGAAGGAGGCGCATGATTAATTAATTAGCCCGGGCTAGTTAGGACCGTGGAGGATCGAACGTGTGTAGGTGTGCCCGATTCGCTTCTCCTTTGCCAAACCATAGACGGATCGATGACCGTCGCGAACCTATCGATATCTCGTTGATTTCGATTTTTATTTAGAAACGTCTCTTTCGAGTACTTGTATTTTTCTACGAATCTTTCCCAAAGAACGCGATAACGCTCGGACGTTCTTTCATCGTTACGGAAGCACTCGCGGAGAGATCGAGTCCTCTTATCGCGGCGCAGTAGTAATTTATGAACGGAAGGGCGTATGCAAAAGAAAAAAATCAAATCCGAAAGGGAAAGGCAGTCTGGGTTGCTTTGTTTCGCCCGTTATCTGTCCGAAAATCTAGGAGCACTCGCGGCCAGATCTTTGAAAAGTCGAATAAAGATCGAAACGCGGCAAGTAGTTGCGTGAAATATACATCGGGTAAACTGGACGATAGTAAGAGAGAGAGAAGAGCAGAAAGCGAGAGGGTTGAAGCGGAGGAGGGAGAGAACGGACTGCGTTATCGCGAATATACAAGTGCGCAGGACGAGACACGGACCAACGCACAATCCTATCTCCCCGATCCTATCGGTTTGCAAATATAACCCTGAATGACCACCCTTTGGATATTAACTTTCGCGAAGTCGTGCGTGCACGTACGTTGGTCTCCCGCGATTCCAGAGATCCCGTACGTTTACTTTAGATACCGGCGAGAGTCCTCGGAGAGGACACTTAGTTTCTCGTTTTTAATGCTCGCTGCGACTTCAGCGGGGGAACCGAGTGGTTCCGGAATACGAACGAGGGTTCTCTCGCGCAAACGATTTTACGATATACCAAATGGAATTAAAGGTTCCTCGGAAGGGGTTCGAATCCTTCGACTTTAACCGTGAAACTTTTGTCAACGATGCGCGAGATCGTGGAAGGATATGGTCGAATGACCGTACGATACGAAACTTGTGCGAGAGATAATCGAAACACGGGATGGAAATTCGTAGATGGGTGGCAGGTATAACGGTCGGAAGGTTGTGCGCGGAGAAAAGGGGATGAACCGGAGGCTTTCTCGGCACGAAGCTCAGGTTAGGTTACACCGGTAGCTAGTTCTAGGTTGGAAGGAGGCTAGCGGCGGCACCACCGCGCGTCACACATTAACATAATGCTAATTATCTTGCCAGCTCATTAGCGCCGGTAAACTGTCCGAGGAAACTCGGCCTCCCGAGATAAGGAGGAGGCGGCGGCCGGAGTTAGGGGCGGTCTGTCGTTCTAGGAGTTCCTTGCACGTGCGCCCGTTCCCGTATACTCCGTATACGCGAGTTTCCTTGTCTAAGGCTGGCAAGATTAAGGTCCCGGGTCCCGACGACCCCGATGCCTTGACGTGGGTCCGTGTTTCGCCGAGTTTGGAGAACTTCCTCGGAAAGTGTTTGGACACTTCCTAACGACTTCTTCCATCTCCTCACCCGCCCCCGTCCACCATCGCTTCCTCTACCATCGTTGTACATATTTTGAGAATCGCATTTATCAAACGATCGCGAATTCCCGTCTCATTTAATCCATTATTTTATGGTTATAGAGATTATGCAAATACACGGACAGCCGATGTCGCGATGGTTACCGAACCGCGTTGATTTACGAACTTCCGATTCTGTAGGTATAGCTCGGGCATCGACTAGCACGCCGCTCGCAGATTCCATCGCGATAAGCGTATTACTGGTCGGATCGCGGACCAAGAGAATTATACTTTTTTCCCAACGTCGGACGTCGATCTTGGTTGCTGCGAACTTTTTTCCTTTGCCAAGTGGTACGATTAGATACTCGGGCCAACTCGAAGAACTGCGGCTTTCGCGGAACGCTTTAGCCCTTCGGTGTAATAACCGTAAAGTAGTAACGCACCCACCAACCACTATTCTTGCCCTCCATTCTTCTAACCCCTTGCTACCTTTATTTCCTTTTTCTTTAGTTCTCCCTTCTGTCTTTCTCACCGTCTTCTCTTTTCTCTACTCTCTGCTTTTTTTTTTGCTTTCTTCTTTGCTCTCGAGCCAGTTCGCCCATGTGCGGCCACATGGGAAAGGGAACCCCTGTAGGAAAAATCATGGCTTTACGCGTCAAATCACGTATGCATATAAAGCGGCATTATTTCGCGCGTTGACGCATCGGCGAGTGTACCTAGCTACCTAACCGATATACACCTAACGCGCTCCACTACCGTATTATGGCCTCGACTATATTTATTCGCCATCGCCATTGACGACGCGGTAAACAGGCATTCCCGGTTTCCTCGTTTATCGTCGTGCAAATCGTATCTAGCCAATGATTTGACGTTAGTCTGGACGAAACGATTCGAAAAACGAAGTTGAACGACAGGACGAAATCTTGAGCATCGGCACACGCGTCGCGTTATCGTTACTCGGAAGTTTTAACGAGCTCTCCCTCTCTCTTCGAGGTTAATGTCGTCGAGAATTTTCGAAACTTTTAATCGAGTGCATCCTAATTGGCGTGCTCGAGACAACATCGCCGCTGGCGGCTAATTCGGGGACGATGCATCGATTAGCCGGATTCTGCCGGTGAATGTAACGAAAGCGAACTTGATGCGCGTTGATTTATTCCTCGACGGGAGTAACTCGTTACGAGTTCACTTTCCCCGGTCCTGATAGAACCACGAAACGACCAAGGACTCGCCTACTCGACTCTCTCTTGTTGGCCGTAGAGAGACGACGAGTGGTGCAGTCATCCAAGCGACATCAAAGAGGACGCAGAGCTTCCGTATAATTAGTGTCAGTCGTATTTGCATATTGATTGAAGCGAACGTGTCGCCGCGACGCTCGACTCACTGCCCTCTTTTCGTCGTGATACCCTGCCGTCCAGGATCCGAGGGAAATTCGACGGTCGGGAAACGCGTTGGGCGAACCTCCGATGTCCTTGGAACTTCGATTCCACTTTGTCGACTCGGATCCGTGAACTAAGACTGTACAGTGAAATTTTCTTTCGTACAGCCGGTTAAATACTTTGATGCCTCTCAAACTTCACTCTGTTTCCAAGTTTCGGGAATAATAATTATCATCTATGATATTTATTGATTTCATATAAATGGGATCATCACTGGTAACCTTTGTTACACATAATAGAGTACACAGGACGTTTGAAAGAATGATTAGCATTTGTACAGAGGTGACTGAAACAGTTACTATAACTATAAAGGGTACGATATCTAAAATCTTGGAATCTCATTTTTGGCGACTTTCCGTGCTTTTGTTAATCTAAGAATTTGGTAGAAACTTTTCTGTGACCTTGGAACTTCTATCCAAGTTTATGTTTTTCACGTTCCTGCACGCTTTTGTTAACCTGAGAATTCGGTCAAACGTGTACCGTGTTAATATGCGATACGTATTCTTACTTCCATTAGAGAGGTTTTGATTTGCATTATATTTTACAATATCGTCAATTACTTTCGTCAGCTTTTGGTCGGTCGGGCAATCGTTATTTACAAATACATTCGGCTCGACTTCTTAAGCAAATCGCTTTCATTAAACGAGCAGAGAGGGGCATAATTGACGGAATAAGGGGGAGGAACATAACGCGCGAGAGCGATTGGAACGTCTTGCCTTGAGAAGTGGCTCGGAAAATCTGCTCGATCTCGCGGCTCGCGCGTTCTTGCGTCGAACGGTTTGCCGGGTGGTTAATACGACAGAGAAAGAGCGAGAACGCGAAGCCCTTCGTTGCTCCGTGTGGCAGCAGGCTAACATATGAACGTTTGGTGACTCCACGATTTTGCAACGTCGATTCAAATTCAAGCGGGTACGGGCGAAATCGGTGCGGATTTAAAAAACGCGAAGCTGAGGGTGGCCGCGCGTCGGTGCTCGAGGAAGCGACCGAAGAGAAACGAGGGAGGGTGAACGACAGAGAGCCGGAGATTCCGGTGGGAGAGAGAGACAAAGAGTCGACAGCGGAATAGGAGGTGGAGCGGGGTTAACAATAGCTTGCAAGTCACTGGATAAACGACCGGGAATCGTTAAAACGCGACGGGATCGTGACTCTATTTTGATTTTCTACCGTGTATCGAGTAGATACGCCGAAACGATAAAGGACAAAAGCTGGGAGGATTGTAATTCGAACGGTGACTCTCGACATTTTTCGCCAACTCGAACGGGCAATTCTTGGTGATCGCCGAGATTCCTTGGTCTACCCGCACAGCTTCGTTGCTACCGGAATTTGCTGTGAAAATACTCGCACTTCGGATACGGTGATCGTCCGATTGCAAAAGCCTGTGTACTCCTCGAATTATTATACTTTACGTTGGACAGATACAATCTGGAGTAGGCTTCTTAATTTAGTCATTTTGCCAATCGGGTATCAATTACCGGTCGAGAGACTTCGGCACAAATTCTTAAGATTTGTAGCGTATAATTTGGGATGTTCAATGAACAGATGCGATCGTAATTACGAGACGACCTTGAATCGTACACACGGTCGCGGTTCCGTGCTGAGCTCCCTTCGCTTACCGTTCCTTTTTTAATTGCCATTTGCGAAATAATTATTCAGGAACCTTAGAATCGACTCGTTCTTCAGCAGAATAACAGTGTAATTGCGCCTCTGTATTTCTCCATAGACTGTTTCTTATGATCTAATACGCAGCATTGACAACGTTTTCCGTCAACGTTGATCCTGTCGTTGAGCCAAAGACCACGTAAACGAGTTTTTAAACTCACCGATTGCTCGGGATGCGCGATAAAGCGGCATCGCTCGGTGAATAGCATCTCCTTAAGACGAATGTTAGCAACGCGGCCGAAATAGCCGCGTCGTCTCTCGATACACAAGCGGGAAGAGGTTGCTCGCGTCTTGACTAAGAGATCCCGCGGGATGCGCGAGTTCGATGTCCGTGAAGGATAGCCGTGGGTCAGAGGCTATCGCGAAGTTGCTCATTCTCGTCCTGGTTTTCTCCTCTTACGGAGAATAGATCGAACCCTCGAGACTGGCTCGTTCGTCACGACGGGAACACCGCCTCGAGGCTGTTCTCTTCGGAGGCGGAAGAGTCTATATATTTATTGATTTCGATTACAATCCAATTCCTGGTCTGTGAGGGCTAACCGAGTTTGCCCTTAGTCTTTTACCTTCTCCTCTGGATTATTCGATGAGCAACCACTCGTATGCATTTTTATGGGATCGATTGTTCGGCTGGTTGGCGAGGGGGGTGAGCCGGGGCAGACTGCACGGCGGAGGGAAGGGTCTTGGTCCACGGCTCGAGGAGAGTCAGCTAGAATTTCATCGGCATGCTTTTGTCTTTCATCGGTTGTTACCTCGTGGTGATCAGGATGCGCGTGTCGCGCCTCTCTGACGTATGTAGATATACGTATGCTTGGTTCGCTTTTTCCATAAATCACTTCCTTTTGATTCTCCCTTCGGAACGGAGTAATTTGGGAACGAAAATTAGTCACCGTTATCGTTATCAATATTTTTCGATGGTTTCGTCACGCGATATCGCTTGCACCGGAGGGTGGGATGAGGTGGGTTTGAGAGGGGACGCGGGTGGTTGTTGGGAGTGTGATATTTACAGGCCGGTGGGCACACCGGCCCAACTCAAAATAAGCAATTGACCCATGGTACTCTGTCTCGCTCCTGCTGTCTCTCCCTCTGTTGCACCCCCGCCTCCCCCCTCACTTTCGGCCTCTCATTCTCGTGGTAACAAAACCGTTCGTTCGGTGCGCCAATATGCGGCTAATTTGCACAACAAATAAAGCTTATTCTCCGGATTTGCATGTGTTTGAACTGCAGTGTAATTGGGTGGTACGCTCGGCTCGACGTTGTCCATCCTCTCTCCCTCTTCGCCGTCGCTTTCCCTCCTCCTCTGCCCGTTTCCTCTTTGCTGCCGTCTCTGTCCTTTCGCTCCCATTTCATCCTCCGATTCTCTTACTCCTCGTGTTGTGTGCTCGCAACGGTGTCCTGGAACGCCTGCCGAGTCGCTTCCAACTGTTTGAAGTCGTCTTTCACCTTTTCGACATTGAAGAAGTCATCCGGGAACTGGTTACGGGTGAAGACGCAGAACAGAATTCGATGGGTCGCTGATCAGGATGTAACGCCATGGGTCGTTTCGGAAGCAGTCGCATACGCGGGTGACTGGTATTCGCGGTCGGAGCACGATCTTCCTAGCGATCAAACGCTGGTTTGACTCGCCACTATTCGTGACATAGACCGATATCCGTGCGTAAAGAGAAAAAATGGCGACGAGGAACGAACCCCTTCAAAATGGCGAGTGGTGCACGCATCGAGATCGATCGTCGGATATGAGTTCCGTGGCAGCTGCGGTGCACCGTGCTAGACTTCCGACCGAACCAACGACTTAACTTTCAAAATGGCGTTTATACACGGAGCCCGTTGTTTTCGGCATTTCAGCTTCGACTCTGGAACTCGTGGACAGAAAATCTCTCGTTTTCGATCGCGTGACCGGAAGCTGTAACCGGAAATCAATGGACGTCAAATCGCGTCCCGATCGTCAGAATTTAACGCGCTGCGAGAGGGGGGAGAACGGGAGGGGGTGTAGGAAGAGGAGGAGGAGGTGGAGGAGGAGGAGGAGAAGAGAGATTGGAGCAAGCTGCCGACTCGGAGGCTGTAACGTTGCCGTATAAAGTGGTAGTGTGCAATGAACTTGTAAACCAGCGACTGAACACACAATGGCCGACAACGACAGGGCTTCTGGCCGGGTGGTGACGTCATCACTTTGTGTCCCGTGTCCGAATTGCATCGCATCGTAGGACCCTTACCGCCCCGTTTGTTTGTTCTCTCTTTGATGTCCACCTCGACCCGACGGACTTCAGAGAACCGGACGAGTCCGCCTCGCCCGAAAACCCAGCCGCTAGAAACGCCGAACCGATGTGCCAAAAATTTTTGTTTTCGGCAACGGTTCGCGGCTCGATTGCCGGCCTCTCGCTCGTCAAATCAATCGAACGCGACGACGAGACCGCGTGTTCGTTCGCACGGTAGCGGTTTTCTCGTTCTCGCGTTGCGACGGTAATATCTGGCAGGGTTGGTATTCCTGCCGCGATCCAGCTTTCGTAATTGGGAGATCGAGTTGTGAACCTCGCGCGAATAAATTACAGTCCCTCGGAAGAATTATATTCGCGTTTAAAGAGTGTTCAAGGAGAATTTAGCTGCGGGGCTGCGGGGATAGGATAAAAGGAGCGAGCGCGCGCGCCAGTGAGTTATCGAATGCGAAAACAAAGAGGTTCCTCGCGATGTAAGATCTAAAAGGGACGGGGATGGGACGGGTAAGGCGTAACCCTTTCCCGGCTCTTCGTACGGAACAATTACATTTTAATTAATATTTCCTAAGAGGCCGAAAAGCTTCCCCCTCCTCGTCGAATTTATGATCGTTTTATCCATTATTAGGGGCGGAGGCGAGCGAATCTCGTGAAAACCCATAACTTCGCCTTTACGGCTCCTCTTTCTCTCTCTCTCTCTCTCTCTCTCCCTTCCTCCTTCCATTTTCTTCCCTCCGTTATCTCGCGCTTCTATACTTACCATTGATTTGCTCCTCTCTCGTGCTCGCGGTTCCTTCCACGGGAAATAGCCGATACGCTCGGAACGACGTCTTCGCGACACGAAGGGATTCGTGAGACAGGATTTTCTCGAAATAACCGAACGAACGAGTTCGTCGTCAACTTGCAGAGGTTCGTGTGGATGAACGACGGAGCGTGCAGAGCGGTAGTTTCGGTTCGTAAATCGAGAGGGACGAGGTAGGTTCGAAGTTAGCCACGCGAGACAACTTTGGTCGTGTACGATCGAGTCCGTGGGCAAGAGTTACTCGCCAGGTTCGGCAAATGTTTCGAGTCGTCCACGAATCGCGCGCGGGTTTTATATTTCGATACGCCGTAAATACGTTATCCGATCGATAAACGATGTACAGGCAGAGCGTCATGGATGGCGGCAAGTCCGGTAGAAACTTATTACTATTACCAGTAAAACGTTTCAGGTCCGCGCGATGTACCGCGGCTACGCTTTAAATTCATAAATATGCACATACGTAATTATGCAAATCAATTATTAAACCAGCGAAACTGGCGAGCATCTCGTTCGCAACCGGCATACGCAAGGTTTTGTTGCTCCTTGCGCCGTAACCAACGATCTCATCTCTCTCTCCCCTCCTGTCCACCCAATAAAACGTTCGCCCGAAGACTTTTCGGTGGGATCGCACGACGACGGGTCAAGCCGCGACGCGAGACGATACGCGAGACGAGGAGGAACGACGCGAGAACCGGGGGAACCGGAGACGATGCTGAAACTGCCTATCCTTCTCTCCGTATCCTTTCTCCGTCGCTCTGTCGGTTTCGAGTACGATGCTGATGCGTGGGACGTTAAGTCGAGCAAACGTGCCCCGGGGATATCGTGTGGTCAGAGATTCCTCCGTAGCTCCGTCATCGAGGATGGTTGAAACTTCACAGTCTGCAAGACGAGAATGTCTTTGAGTCCCGGAAGGCATTCTGTCCTCCCGGAGGGGTTCGCACGGAGTCCTCTAGCCCGCCGCGAGCAGCTACTACTCTCTTGTCCCTACCAACGACCCTTCAGCTCGAGTGCCGTGGGGTTACGCCCGAGAAAAATGCGTCTCTTACGAACTATGCCAGCTTGGGTATACCCTGGTATGCCAACACTCTCCCTCTTCCTCCCCCTGCGCCTTTCGTCGCATCGACCACTACTCGACTCCCTGCTACTTCGTCATCAGAAGTTCACATCTCCGAGATGCATCCTCTCCCCCCGTTGTGCAATCCCATGATTTACAGAAACTAGAATCTCTACCGAACATCGCCATAGTCAAAAATTCGAAGTTTACTCCCGTTTTCTTTTTAATTTCTCTCCGCGTCCGTTGTTTTGGCGCTTCACAGGAAACTGGAATGCCCACACCTTCTGTAGAACGAATCCCTTCCTCCTCCCTCCACCCTTTGTTCCTCGAGTCGTTCCTTTGACAAGAGAAGAGCTGTGGAAGGGGGAGAGGGTCGAAATACGATCTGCTACCTTCGAGATATCGACTGGCAAGTTCGTTGCAAGGCTTTAGGGGTTGATTGGGGGCGGTAACGGGGGATGAGTTAGCAACAGCAGATTGACTAAGTTTCTCGGGTGGAGTTTCGACAGGTTGAAATCTGGTTGTAGATACCGTGGAGCTTCTTCCAACAGCTTCCGAACTATTTGTCCACGGCGAACGAAGGAAAAGCGGGTCTCCTCGGTAATCCCCCTCCCCACTACCGCCCCATCAGCTTGATTTTGGCAATTCGATCGGCTTTAAAACCCAACCCCTACTCGACGTCTTAATTTTAATCTCTTGGTTCTTCGATTTCTTCCTTCGTACTACCGATATGAGCGTTTAATCGAAACGGGTGGAAACGTTGGCAGCTGGCGAATTTAAGAGCGCGTGGACGCGCGACGAAAACGAAACGAACCGTTGACGCGTTTTGCGCCCACGGATCCTTTCTGTTCTCGTGGTGGCGGAAGGGAACGATATTGTTGACAGGCGTCTCACGAAGTCATCCGGATTTTGGTACGGCCGATGACGCGCACTTTTTCCCCTGCGGTGATAAATGGCACGTACCTACCCTACCCCCTTCACGGCTCACACTCCCGCGTCCCTCGCTCAGCCTCTAGCAAAACCGTATCCGAATCGGATGGGAGGGCGGTTGACAAGGAGCGTGAGAGTCCTGCTCGAGGGTTATCGGGGGATGTTTCCGGGGAGAAGAGCGTTGCGTGGGCAAGACACTGCTCTGATTGATACACATCCTCCCCTTCCTTCTCTTTCCTCGAGCCTCGTCCTCTCGTTTCTCTTTCGCCCGATTACGTTGCCTTCTTTTCACTCTGTCGTTTTTTCTTTCACCTCACGAAGTAATTAAGAGCTCACGAAGTCGAAGCTCACAGAGTCTTGACGTCAAAATCGTTCGAGGAGGATAAGGCGGTCGAACCGCGAAAGGAGAATGGGAATAAGAAAGGCGAGGAATGCGGCACGAAACGAAAGCGAGAGGCGAATTTATTCATTGGATGGAAGGCGGTGTATAAATGCGAAATTGCCAATACATACGAAATCTCCGGGGTTCGGGGTAAAAAGGGGTGAATACATTAGTCCTGGAATTAACCTCTTTGAACTCTGTCTGCATCGGAATAATTGCGATGCAGCGCGACGATTCGGCGCCACGAGTGTGTGGACGATCTCGACGATGCGTATATATATGTGTGTAACTATGGCCGAATTTGGAATATGAGCGGAAATGGGAGCGACGGTTGGATCGGGGAGAATGGAAAATTGTGACGAGTCGAAGGAAGAGGTCGAGGGTCGACGAAGGAAAGAGGAAGAGAAAGAGAGTACTACTCCGAGACGAAGTACTCGTCCGTGTGCTCACTGCGGTCGACAAGTACCGTTGTACCGTTCCACAGAGTGCAATTTGCCGCGAAACTTATGCACCGGCATGCGGCAGACATCTCGAAACAAGAGATTTATTCTGGCACATGCGGTTGTCACGAGAATCCAACATACTTTGTTTTAATCCAACGACCGCTTGGCATCCATGCACTCGCATATATGAACCGGAGCGAACAAAGAGAAACGAGATTTCAAAAACGAAAGTTAGAAGGAGACTATGATCGTTCTCGATCCCCAGGTAGCATCGGCGGTGCAGAGTACGAGAGGAAGTTTCGTGGCCCCGTTTTCGCGCTTTGCAATTTATACGTCAGCGTGCGAAACTCGATATCTCTGGATAATCGATATTAAGCGAAGAGGGCTGTGGGGTCACTCGGAAATTAGTGGTACCGAGGGTTCTTCGTCTTTGGCGATTGCGCGGATCCGAAAGGGTTCGCCAATCTGATACATCGTACGCGCCCGTATTCCGAGTGGCTCGACGATGATTAATGGCTCGTTCTACGGTTTTTTGTTAATTAGTTGATTGGGAACGCCTAGTATGATATGCAGATTCTCGGCGAGATACGTTGAACCGTGGCTTTAATTTCGAACGTTGCCTCTCGATAGCGTTACCTTGATTTCACCGATTTCATTCCGTTCCCCTCGAATATCCCTCTAATTCTTTTATTACTTTCGATCTTATTGATTTTTCCTTTTTTCTTTCTTTGTCGACTTCTCTCCATTCTTTTTGGGAAAGAACTAATATATCAGGGAGAACAGATTGTTTCGTGTCACTGGTACAGGAAAGAGAGGAAACGATCGGCCGCGTCTCGAACGTAGCTTTCAACCTTCCTTCTTTTTACGTTGCACTCTCTGTTTTTTCGCTTAGGCTGGCCGTCATTCGTTGTGATTGATTTTTATACCGTGCTCGGACCCCAGGGAACGTAGCCGGCTGCACATGTTGTTCGGTTTGCACGAGGGTGCCCATCTTTCTCGTCGTATCCGTATCTGTCTTCGATTCCTTTTTTTTGTTTCGTTCCTTTTTTTTTTTAATATCTGTCCAATCCCTACGACTCGGAGTGGTCCATCGATCTATAATTGTTGCCTGTAACGCGTCAGGCCTTGATATTTTTCCCTGCTCGGTATATACTTTGGACGATAAAAAAATAGGTCGATGGTCGGTCGTTGGCAAGGGTCGGTTCGTGCAGATTCTCAATTAATCGAGAGAACGAGTCGGCGATTCCGTAGAATCGCACAGCACATTTCCATTGTTTTTTAATATCGTGAAACAGCCTCGATGGATTCTACTCCCGCTCTCGTTTAATTTTGAATATCTTTTTTCTAAGCAATCAAGAGCAGGGCCCGGTAAAATCGGCGCGCCTCGGGCTATTCTCTTCTCTTAACTCGGTATAGGTCGAGCCCGAGCTCTCCGGACCCTGTTACGACCATTCGGTTCTCGCGAATCCTTCACGACGACTGGCCAATTTTTGCCAATTACCGAGATTATCTAATACACCTCGCGGCTAATGATTTCTCATTACAAGGTATAAATCTTAACAGACGTTGTTCGCGTAGTTCGAACCAGACCTAGGGTCTGATTACTTTCGCGGACTGCACGCTATATAAATAAACGTTGTCGGATCGAATCCATCGCACGTCGTCCACACGTGATCGTCACGCTACGCAATAATTGACACGCGCATCGATGGTACTACTTCCAGAAATGTCGTGATTCGCGCCATGAATTGCGCAAACTGCGTCAGAAATAAGCCGAGTACAAGAGAGTAAGATTCTTCGCGGTGCTTTTTAAACGAGTCTTCGTCTCTGATTCTCGCCCGTTTCCCTGCTCGGATAATTACATTTGCTTCAGTTATTACCAGGACAAAGGCGTGTACCGTGATAACGCCGCAGGGTTACTATCGATTATTCGCTACTTTGGCGATAATTAAAAACTGTCGCTACTGCGCCGAGAGCGAAAGGGTTTCCGTGTTTCTTAAATCCTAACGGGAGGGATACAAAGGATCTGTCCTTTTTTCTTCCTTCTTTTTCTTTTTTGTTTTTTGGTCCTCGTAGACCACGCTGTTTTGTTTCGCGAAAAAACTCTCGTTCGCTGAGATTGAAAGAGCCGCTGACATCACGTATACGATGAAGATTATTTTCCAAGCACGTCAAACATGGCTTGAAATTAAATACCGGCTATCTCTATGACTCTTCGCGTCTGTAACGCGAATATATGGACACGAGGCCGTGAGCTACACGGACATTTTTGTCAATTACGTCGAGTATCATATCCGCTCCCTGGAAGTTTTTTTTTCATTATTTCATTAAAATCGGTAACAGTGAAAACAATGTCCGTGAATTTCGACAGATTTACAATCATCGTTACGCAAAACGCGTGAACGTCGCTTAATCCGGTGAAATTCCTAAACGGCGACGGGGTTGGTCGTGGCAGAAACATCGCGGTTATCCGTCGAGGTATCGTCGAGGTATCGTCGAGGTATATTGTCCGAGTATCGTCGAGGGGCCTTGGAGGAGCGACCGCGCGTCGAGGGTGAATTTCGCGTCTGGTTTTCAATTTAATTCGAGAATTTTTATGGTCACACGGACAAAAAGAGAGCAGAGTGGTGCTAGGCCCTGGACTGCGCCAACAAACTACCCATAATTACAAACTCCCATAGAAAATTGCGTCCATTCGAATCCCTTAAATGGACGCGCGTCCATTGTCTACAAGCCGGCCGGGACCGCGCAACTCTTAAAGGAACCAAAAGCACTGGCGAGAGAGAGCAGCGAGCTTTGATTTATGAGTTTTCGGTTTCGTAGTAAAAAATACGAATTAGTTTTCGGGATGATGATCGCACGGAGATAATGGTCCCGATTAAGAATCCGTGCTGGCTCGGACGAAACGGAGAGAAAGGGCGGGTGGAGGAAAAAAGAAAAGAAAAGAGAACGAATCGTGGCCGATCTCTCGAAGGACAAAGAGAGGAGACGCGACGAGCAAAAGGTAGAAAGCGAGAGAGACAGAGAGAGAGAGAGAGAGAGAGCGAGAGGGAGAGAGGGGAGAGAGAGAAGGAGAGAATGGTTTGATAGTGGGTCCCCCCTGCCGGTGGGAGAGCGAGAGAAGGTAAAAGAATCTGCCTCGAGGGCGAAGAGGGTTGACTCCCTTTCGTCTTTGTTTTACAAAACTCGCTTTCTGCTCGAGCTGCACCCTTTCGCATCGCGGATTCGAGCGTGTCGAGACTCTCGAGCATCTCCTTGCACGCTCGTCAGTTGGGCCGATTCGATCTAGTCGCGATGAATTTCGAGCCGATTGCTTGGTATCCGTGTACCGAGTAGCCGTATCAACAGAGAGGAACTTTGCTCGTAAAATACGAGCAGCTAATTACGAGCAGTTGTTGCTGTACTTTAGCCCGAGGATGATTTATCGATACCAGCTACCGAGGGACTCGATCCACTTTCCGTGGATCGGTGGAGCACAGCGCTAGCTAGAGCTGTGGAAGTGCCGCGTACGAATACTACAAATAGATACGTCAAATTTCTGCGCAATAGCTGGCTATTAAAGTTGCGACGCCATTTTACCAGGGTTCGAGGCTCGGCCATTTTGAATTCATTTCCACCAATCAAGCTCGCTACTTTTTCCACTTATTTTTTTCCTTCTCTTCTTCCTCCTGTTCCTCCTCCTCCTCCTCCTCCTCCTCCTCCTTCTCATCCTCCTTCTTCAGCACCACCTCCTCCTGTTCGTGCTGTGCCGCAGCTATTGCTCTGCCTCTGCTTCTCCACATCCTCCTCTTCTTTCTGCCGGCATTCTCGCGTCTCTTTCTCCTTCCTTTCGCGGTTTTGCTTTTTTTCCGCGCCCTTCCTCTCCTTGTCCGGTGGCGAACGACGTCGTTGCCGATATATAGATACCAATGGCCGGACGCGTATACGTGCAAATACGTGAACCAGAGTGTAAGCGCACGCTGCCGTATGTACACGCCGCGTGGTTACCGAGTGTAGAAAATCGAAAGAGCGAAGATAGACGACAACCACGACGACGACGTCGACAACGACAACGACAACCACGACGACGACGACGACAATGACGACGAATGCGCGAGAACGAAGAAGAACGCAGGAAAGAGAGTGATGAATCGGGGCAAGGGAGAAAAAAGAGTGAAAAGAAGCGAGCTTGAAGGGTGGAGAGGGGGGCAACAGGGATCGGGGGCAAGGTGGTATCGCTACGAGGTGGTAGCGGCGTTGGTTGTGTGGTGGTAGTCTTCTTAAGGGGCCGAGAGGTATAGGTGAGCGAGTGCACGTTGTCCATCGTAATGCCGTAACATTTATTTTGCCCTTTCCCGCGCCATCTGACGCTGGAATATTTTAAACGTGCCCCCGCGCGCAAGCACAAACGTGTAATTTGGCCGCGTTTAAAACTGTAACCTAACACGACTACCTGCAACGATCCGCGTGTATAACGCGTAACGTTGTACGACTACTATCGATCCAAGATGGCAGCCATATAAATTGGACGACGCGGCTGGTAATGCCTGCGAGACGTTGCGCCTTCGATAAAAGAGCATCGCCGATCTTGCTGCGCGAACGTCGAACGCGCGATCGGTCCACCTCCCCCAATTCGATCCTCTCACTTATTTGCCTGCCCTTTTCATATTTCATCCGACTAATCGACCATCGTCTCCTTCTTCGCCTTCTTCGTCCTTTCGTTCGAATTCTGTACGTAATTTCGAAATAATCGTTCTTTGATCATTGTTCGATCACGTTATCCAATCGGTACAAGTTGCTGACCAACGGCTCTCGAATCGTTGAGCTGGAGATTCTTAGCAAGTGTAGCCAGATATAGCTTAGGTTCGTCTAAAAGGCACGTAAGACGCTCGGAACCGTGAATCCAGGGATGAAGGAGGGTGGGTAGGTGGCGAGTGACGGTACGAGCCGACAGTACAGAACGGAGCGTAGAGAACGTTGCACAGCAAGTGCATGGAGGAGGCAATAATCTGGTTATAACTTGAGAGATTAGGTCCGGATTCGATTACCGGCGAGGTATCAAACCGTTAAACAGTCTCCGTGCTAATCAAAACCGAACCTTATTATCAACGAGCTCGAGCTCAGAATTTGTCTAATCCTCAACCGTCCCTGTTCTCGTTCTCCATTCGCGTTTTGTGGCAACACCTGCAAAAACCTACGATTCATCCCCATTGTCTTTTTTTAACGAGAAACACGAGAAAAAGAAACGAGGCAAAGAAGATCGTATTTGACATAGAATCGATCATAGTGCATTGACACGTCAGAAATTCGTTTTTACTCTCACAGACTCGCGGTTAGTTAGCTTCGCCATGAAACGAGGGAGCGATTAATCGGGCCAGAATATTTTCGCGGATTAACAAGCCTGCGAAAATATGCCTCTTCTCGTCACGGGCGTGCACGTAGATGCGCGCATCGTGTCGCTCGTGTAGCTCGACAAGGGGCAGGGTCCGGTTATTCGGTGGCAGGACGATTTTCTAATTATTGCCCCGTCGTCCAAGCCCGGAAGGCTTGTTGACGACGAGCGAAACCCGTTGCCTCTGCGTATACACTGAAATCCGTAATCCACGGCTGGATTCGATCCGACGGTTCGATCCCATAGATCACTAGGAAACTGACGTTGTGGTCGATCTATCTATCCTATACTATCTGATGCTTTCACAGAGATCGACAACGAGCGAACAGGGTGAATCGTTCGTTATTGGGACGAGCAGGGCTGCGGAAACCCAAGAGGTGTCGCCAGCGGAAATTTGCGAAACCTGTTACGAGAAAACCTTCCTCGACGTTCGACGAACACGGATTTCCGTTTGCTCCGATTCGCAAGAACTCATCGGCACGCTATCGTCGCTGGTTAATTCGATATTCGTCCAGGTATCGATTGGAATTAGCGCGAGACCGAAGGATTAGCAGCGCGCTTGCTTGCACATCGTCTGCGCCTGCCTATCTTTCCTCCCTTTCTCTCTTCGCCGACAAGCCCGCCGCGTTATCTCGCCCGGCGATAAGTGCATTAACAACTCGTATCTTCTCTAATAGTTTTCAGACACGCCGGGAAAGTCTTGTCGCGGTCGAATCTCGCCGCGCGCACGAGCAACGATGCCCGATGCTATCGAGGGCTCACGGACTCTCTCCTACGCCAGCTACGCGCGATAAAGAGGGTGAGACGCGTTTGTCTTCGCATGCACGTCTGCACGGAGAGAATCGTGGCGACTCTCACGATTTCGATCTATTCGTCCGTTGAATTTCGTTTCGCGCGATCGTCCGCTATCTCGCCGTTTCATTTCTTTTCTGTTTTTTTTCCCCGCGAACGAATTACCTGATCGGTCGGTTCGAACGTTCTCGCCGGTTGTCGCCGGGCTACCACAATTTCTTTTAATTACGGGCTCCGTGTAGTATAACGCGTCTTTCCCTTCGTAAAGATTGCAATCTATGAAAATGCGGGTAGTTGAACGAAAGGTTGCGCGCGCGTGCTACGGGAGGGAGGGTGAAAGGCGAGAGGTGCGAGAAATTGGTTGGTGAACGCGGTGGCAGAGCGCGGGGAAATTAAGTGCGAGAACTCGCACGGCAAAACGATCCGATGGCATGTCGGGGGCAAATGCGATTACATCCGAAATCAGATCCTGTAGTTAGCCAATTAGGAAGAAGCGGCTGGTGTCGATTCGTTGCGTTCGATGGTGCGTGCCGTTTCCGTGTTCCGACGAAAAGTCGTCTTCCCTTCCAGTAATCCCCTATGTGATTCTCGAAGGAACTCGATACCTCTGATTTATTATAGTATGGGGTTAGCTTATGACGTTAGTTTCTCGGTGAGAAGGTGACGTTCGTTGGTCAATTTTTCATTTTGGCAGCCTATCTTATGCGAAATGCTAGAAATCGATTTACGAGATACTAATCGATTTATCGATTTATATTCTCCATCTACCGATGTTCGTACGTAATAGAAAGTATGTAAGAGGACGTGTTACCCCTTATGGCACGCGGCACAGTACCTGCTAAAAGACGGAGGCGCGTAGAAAACGTAGGCTGGTCGATAAACTCTTTCTCTTTGGCTCGCTTTCGTCGCGGTCTTTTTCTTGTTTCGCGTCTCCCTGCCCATAGACGGTCGAGTTAAGGCAGTCGTTTGGCGGACGATCGTTGCGAAGCGATAATAAACTATCCGAGGGTATGGATTTCAACGCAAATTTGGCGGCTCTTGAAATTTCCTGAGGTGGAGAGGTTCGCAGAGAATAGCGCTGAAAACCTATAAATTCGAGCGAAGTCGCCCGAGGTATATACGCGTACGCGCTCTCTCTTTGTCCCTTTTACTCTCTCTTACACCAGGAGAACCGATCGACACCGTAAAAATTAGGCGGAGGGCATATGGCAACCGTGGAGGTAGCGAAACCCCATTACACGTAACTCTCCTCCTCCGATCAAAGCCGGAATAATCGAAAGCCTTTGGCACCTGCCACTTTGCCCGGACACAGGCGATCAGCTCTTTCGCTGGCCTATCTCCGTCGCGGATCAAACTGAAATTATGATTATTTTATGAAGAGTTCATTCGCAGGCGCGAAGAAGCATATCCATTAAATTACAGAATTATCGTTATTTCTTGAAAACTGGGATTTGATTCGCCCGAATAGCCGAACACGAATTTAAGTCAAGACAAAACAGCTTATTACGCGCTTCGATTCGGTCGTACCCCCGAATTCGTCATTTGACACGATTTCGGCGATGACATTACAGTTTTGCGCGCGATTTATCTAAAAATTATGTCGAAGGAACTGTTCCCTTTTCTTTTTTCATCCCTTTCCTGCTTGCTCGTTCTCTCGCTCCCTCTTACGATCAGCGAGGCCTAATGAGCCGCATCGACGATACCACCTCGGTTACCGGTTTTTCAACGACCTCTTCGTGATTATCGCCACACGGTAATTGCCACGTGTCCGCAGTATATGACGCGGTGTAATACGTGCTGAAAACTCGCTTTCAAAACGGAAACGATACCGCGCCGGAAGGTGTCCGGCTACAAGGAAAGCCTTTCCTTCGAGCCCGACCGACAGGGGGTTGCACGAGTCTCGAGCACCTCGCCAGAACTTGAACCGGTGGGCTCTACTTTGCAAACACCTACGAGCAGAAAATAACTAAGTCTACCGTTACGTGACCAGTCTGGGCCGGCTACGTTCCTCTCGTTCCCTGGTTTTTCTGCGTTTCGGAAACTACGATTAATCGATTCCCCTCTAAACGATCGATATTCCGAAGGGTGTTATTGCGAATTAATTTCATCTGCATACTTAGAACGAATATTTACAAGCCCGTGCGGTACTTTTCTGATCGCAAAGATACGACCAGCAGACCCGAGATTCTGATTCGATCACCGGTCGATCGGACGAATCTTTGGCGGAAAACACCACCTCGGAATAACGGAAACCCTCGAGGTTCCTAACGGTGGCAGAGCGTGGCAGAAATAACGCTGTAGCACGCACCGCGAGCTGATGAGCGGTGGACACGCGAAACCGATCCCTTCTGGGAAGTAATTTCCACCCGCGTCGCTCGTTCAACCGGTAGCCGGTGTACGCAAAAAGCGGTCGTCGTCGTTGCGTCGTGCCTGCCACTTTCGTTCTCCTCGCAACGCACCGACCCGAACTACGGAAGGCATCGAATGCTCGAGTTCCGAACAACCCTCCGGTTAATTAATTAATGCCTGATAATTAACGATTATCCCGTTTGCACCCGCGTTATCGTGACTTTCCTCGATTCTCGCGAACCTCCCGGTAATCGTACTCCGTTATCGCGCTAACCATCTAATAGATTCGTTCGCGCGGCGACCTATCTTTCTGCTTTTTCTTTTTTCCACCGTACTTGTCGATCGAGAGGCGACTTTGCGTTCTTTCTGCTCCAAAGCGGGGAAAAACACGGTGATTTTTCTGCTCGATTATCGATAGAATAGACGGTTGTCCGGTGCGAGGGTGCGCGCCAGGAATACGATACGCGGTCGCCTATATAATATCTAATTTCTAGCGACAACGCATCGCGGTAATGACGAGGCTGTAGTCGGAAGGTAGGCTCGCGTAACGGGAAGATAAGTGTTGGTGTGCGTTGGCGGTTGGCCGTCGAGTTTGGATCGGTAGAGCGGCGCAGCAGAGGAGGATGGTTCGCATCGGATGGCATTGTCGTTGGCGTTGTCAGCGTGCTCGTTGTTGTCGTTTCTCGAGCGTCCATTGCCCGAGCGTGGTGGGCTATAGAGAGCGAAAGAGAACGAATGAGGGAGGAGGGAGGGAAGGATAGAGAGAAAGGGAAAGGGTAAAAGGCGGAGGAGAAAGTGGGATAGAGTCGTGGTCGAGGGTGTCCCCGGCTAGGAGAAGAGGGAAACGGGGTGGTAGAGCTGTTGGATGGCGGTGAAGCCATCGAGGCAGAGCGGTAACAGAGGCAGAGAGCGACGCGAAGGCTGCTGTTGCGGAGGTAGGCTAGCAGCGGCGGCGGGTTGCGCGTGCACAACGCATAACGTCAACAACAATAGATTATGCTGCAACATAGAGCAGGCTCGCTCTCGAGAATCACGTACGTATTGCGCGCTCACACTCGCGGTAAGCGCGCGTTACATTACCGCCCTCCGTTAGAGCCAAACATAACCTGGACACCCTCCCGCCCGCCGTCTCCTCCCTATCGTCGCTTCCCCGCAGCCATCTCGTTGCGAACCCGCTCGAACGATCGAGTCCAATGAGATTCCATTGTCTGGAGTAATTAATATTGATTACAATAGGTTATACCTGCTCGGCCGCGTCCCGCTCCCCATACCCCCACTATCCCTCGGCCCCCTTGACTCACCCGGTCCTCCCCCCCCCCAGTTGCCTCTTCCTCTCGACCCGTCACCCCGCGACCGCTTCGCCGTCACCCCTGCCTCGCTGATTTGCTCTCCCTTCTCCGTCGTTCTCCGTCAGAACTAGTGGCTTACGGCTTACCTAGCCGCGCTTATATTCGATGCATTTCCGTGCCGTTATATTAGGATTTCACCGATCGGCTCCGATCGCAATTATCGTTGCCTCGTCATCCTCGCCGTTCCCGCTGTCCCCGCTCTTCGACGTCGTCGCCACCGTACCATACCACCCACCCTCTATCCCTCTGTTCTTCGCTCGATACCCTCTCGTTCTCTCTCGCTCTGTTGTCTCTTTTGTTGCTCCGATTACATCGTGGACCGCGTTGATTAAGTTAGTAACGAGAATATCGTTTTTTTCGTTGCTCGTGGTTCGTTACCCCTCGTCGTTGTAGCCTCTCGCGCCACCGACCAACTAGTTCTCCCGTTTCTTCGATTCTCTCTCGGTCGCGCGCTCAGTCCTGGCTGCGGGCAAAGGTAAGCGCGCTCCGCTTCATCGTTCACCACACGGAGACCTCGCCTCGGTATTTTTTGCGGCTGTCGCGTTGCTCTCGGTCCGGCGGCGGGGCCGAGCCGATTACTTTGGTGCGATGTTTAACGTAAACCGATCTAAAAGCGGTTAATTCGAGCGGCTCCCATACGGTGCACGCACGTGCGCTATTGGGTTACGTTGGTGCGTGCCACCGCGATTTCGCGTTTACCAATCTCCATCGTTCTCAGCGTTCGTGGCTTTAGTCCGCTAAAGAGGATCTCCGACTCGGCCGATATCGCGTTACACGCGATACTGTGCCACCAGCACGCGTTTGCGTTTCCGCTTAAACTCTCGCGTACGATCTCTTGCGAACGCATTCTTCGTCTCTCGGAATCAACTAAGGATAGGGAAGGGTTCGCCTGTATGGGACAAAAAGAAGAAGAAAAAAAAAAAAAATAAATAAATGAGAAGGAAGGGTCGGAGGTGCGTATCAGAGAATATAAAAAGATCGGATTCTCGGCGCAGGTGCGATGCTTTCGAAGATTCTCCGTTGAATTATTCGCAACGAAGACGACGTGATGTTTGGCTCTCAAACTCGTCGGTGCTTTAATCGCGATTCGTTCGATGGTACTTCCCTATCGGAATAAGAAATTATTCGTTGCTGCAACCGTGTAATCACGTTTAACGGAGGAGTACTCTCTCGTTTCTTTCCTTCGCAATGAGCCCGACTCGTCAGGGACAAACGTTTTGTCGAAGAAATCTGTTCTAGAAAGGAAAGAAGGGGGCATAAGAAAATCTCGATTTCGTCGCAGGATGATTTATCGATCGAACAATGCGATACACGATACTACCCTTATGGGGAGTAACGATCGCGGGGGACCGTTCCCGAACGTTATTGCTCCCGTGGTGGATCTCTTTGTTGCGTAAGCATCTACCTCCCGGGTTGTGCTGGCAGTGCCACCTGTGCTGCCCGCATCGTGAAACAAAAGATCGTGGTGATGTGTCGTAGCGTGGCGTGGCTCTTCGTTTCGTCGGAATATTGAGTGACGCCAAATGGAATTTAGTTTCCTTGCCTGCTGACACTCGAGGCAATCTTCGCGTTCTTGCATGCACTCCGCTGCACGAACCACTCGGCATAGATATCCATTCCGATCAGACGAGTTTCGCGTGCTCCGTTTTATTTGAATTAAGGTTATTTTCTAGATCGTTGCATCGAGCTGACGAGCTGCAAAGAAAAAAGTCCGAGGATCGAGCTATAGGTCCGGTGAAAATCGTTCGAGGGATACGTCAATGCGTGTCTTGTACGAGAGATGGTAAACATGTACACAAAATATAAGAGTTTATCATAACGGTTACAAGCATCTGTCCGCCAAAACGATCATCGCGACGATTCAGCTTTTTAATAAAAATGGATCGACCGCTTGAGCTACGAGTATATCCCAAACGTGAGTCGCATATTTTATCAAGACGGAATAATCGAAAACACGGTGCGATACAATGCGAATCATGTGGCTCGAGTATCGCGTCACTTCGTAGCTAGAGGGTAGTTTGCGATCTTAATTTCGTGTGAGGCGTGCTCGATGTCCAGACAAACGGAAGCAGCAAGCGTTGCGAGAGAAGAGGTGCCCATTCTCAACGAAACGAAATTCGAGGGATTAATTAATTCGGCGAGTAGCCAGTTGCCGGTTCGGTGGAACGATGGCCGATGCCCGGTGGCCGGTGCTCGGGAGAGCAGATAAGCGATTCGATGTTTCGCATGACGGAGGCGGCGACCGTGCCATAACTCGCTCGAGACTCGCTCGCGATATCGCACACGCGGCCACCGCGTTTAGCATATAGAGTGCAACAATTAACTGGAGAGTTCCCGCGGCGATATGCAGAGGCGCGAGCGAGCAAACGACCGGCCGACCGCGCGGTCCTCGCGTTTAATTCGGCTTTACTCTTATTGTCGTCGCCTTAATAATCAGCACACCGGGTAGATTAATGCTCGCGGTAATTGCGGGCCACCGTTCCTTCTTCTCGTGACTAATGGCGACTCGGTTTGTCGTCGGTGCCCTCCAGATGTCGGCCAGGGAACGCTTCCACGCGAGACACAACCGGCCCTCGGGCGCAATCTTATGCGATGTGGAAACTTCTCCGTCCTGTCCGTCCATCCGTACGTCTGTGCGTGTAACGCGCGATGTTATGCACGCTCTACGACGAATAAATCGAACCGGTTATACGCACCGAGGGGATTTTCACCTACGAATCGATATCCCCGGTAAAAAAAGACGGGTTCGAGGTGGAACACGCCTTGGTGTTTCCGTCTGTGCCGACACTCGACGTTCCATTACCACCTTTCCAGGCTGGCTGAAATTATCGTGGGAAAGCATGGTGGAACAGTCGAGTGTCCCCGGCTAAAAATATTGTTCCCGACGGAGAGTGCCGGTTTCGGTGCAATTTTTTACGCTGCAACCGTGGACGGTAAATACTGAGCTCGCTAACCATAACCTAAGGTTATGATTTACCGTACTCCGCCAGATAGGGTTATCGGCTGTATCGCTGCTTAACCTCTCGCAACTGGCTCGCGTTATCGCGAATCCCGCGTATTTACTTAGGCGCTAATCACCACCGGCCTATCCGAACTCCGTGCGCGTACCCTTTTCTCGTCATCCTGATTTTCCAGGGGCCACGATTTTTACAGCACCGTAATCTCATCGTAGCCGTAATGTTCTTTCGCCAGAAAACACGCTGGAGGGATTTCCGCGGATCTTATTGCCGCGTGCGAACGTTCTGTTTTCGAATATCGCTCCGATTGTTGGGCTAGGTTAGGAAAGTCCATCTGCTGTGCGGTCTGCATCTCGATGGTTCTCTTTTGTTTCTTTGATCGACTAGTTCGCGGTAATCACCGATGTGGCCGGTGCTCTCTTTGGGGCAGGTATATCTTTCGGTAATGACTCGACAAATAAGATCGCCGACCATACGGATGGGGAGTGTCTGCGAAAATGACGTTTGGTCCGTATCGGCGGAGCACAAAGGTGTCGATAATGGAAACGAAGGAAACAATGGGCCTCACCACCGACGAAATATCAATTAAAACTGAGACGAAGAGGAGTCGAAGGAGGAGGTCGATCGTTCTTATTGTTTGTCCCGTATAACTGGACGATGAATACGAGGAGGCAGCAGCAGGGCAGGAGGAAAGGGAGAAAAGGCGAGATGGAACAAACGGAAGAAAGAACGAAACGGGGCTATCACCTTACGCCTTAATAGCGTGTGGCGCCACCGAAGTGAATTCTGCCGGTTCGTTTTCGAAAACGGTAGCCGGCCGAGGAGAGATCATCTCCCTCGTGCGTCTGTGATTCGAACGGAGCCTGAACGATCCGTATCATGGTGAAACATCACCGTGGCTGATACCCAATTTCGTGGCCTGAATAGAAGTCGTAGGACGCGTACGAGACGAAAGCTACGACGGAAGCGACTCGTTTCGCGCAGTAGAGCCGGAAAAGCGTGCTCGAAGACGGGTAACGATATTAGTTGCGACTAACTGGATAAAGCGTAAAGTAGATACCTTCTAGAGCGAAGTAGAGAGCCCTAAGCCGAGTATTGTCGAGAAGGAAATGCCGTTAACGGGGAACCGCGTGGTTCTTGGTGAGACGTCGACGCCACGGTAGCGACACGACGATGCCATCGCTCGCGCCGTCATCGTCGGTGCCGCGGAAGGGAAAAAAGATACGTACAAGGGTTGCCCTTTCCTCCCGCGATCCTCTAATGGCCCGGCGGGTCTTAAGGGCGATTTAAAAGGCTCTTAATGACATCCACTGGGCTGGCTGGGTTGGCTGGCTGTCTGTTCGCCTGGCTGGTCTGCCTTGCCTCCTTGCCGCGGCTCTAATTTCATCCGAGTGGAAACTGAAGAAACAAGTGAATTAAGCAACCCGCTAATGACAGATCGGGTTCGCGCCGAGCTGCCTCCGCTGAGCTCTCCTCCTACCTAACGACATTCTCCCAATTTGCGTTTTTCCGTGTCCCGTTAATCCACTTTGCGGACCACTCGACTCGGCTCGCGTTATCAATTAAAAGAAGCAAACGTTCACCACCCGACTCGTCCAACCAACCAGTCGTCACTATCTTCCTTCGTCGCGCATATCATGTCGATCAATTTCCACGTTGGAAACGTAGGTACGTACCGACCTCGTAACTCGCGATTACCTACTTACCGGTACCTCGTACAGCTTTTGAAGAAAGAGGGAACTTGCGAGCTGGAGGAGCGCTCGAAATCGGTCGGTGAAGAGAGGAAGGAGAAGGAGGTCGAGGCGGATCCAGAACGAAGAGTTTGAGAAGCAGAAGGAGAAGGAGAAGAAGAAGAAGAAGAAGAAGGAGGAGGAGACGAAGGGTAATCTACATAGGCCGAGTCACCGGTCGAACCTTGCGCCCGACAAAGGCCAGTTCCCCCTCATTTTTGTCTCATTTGAATATCTTCATTAATATCCGTGCAGCCCCACCCGCTGCACCGCCGCGGACGCCAGACCGCATGCATTACTCGACTTCTTGCCACCATTTAATCGATCTCTCCCCGTAAATTACGAAGCCACGGACGATTTGTCGCCTCGCGGCTTGTCATTCGGTCATGGATGGAATCGGGCGGGTCATCGAATCGCGTCGTTCACCCCTCGGCGACTCGATCAGACCGAGAGGGAAAAGCGTTGGACGCTTCACGCCGGAACAGCTCGTCGCGTCCCTAGGCCATGCGTTCAGAGTCCTACCCTAGGCTTGCTGCTTTGCATCTCTCCTTCTCTCGTCAACCGCGGTTCGTGTGTACGCCTAGCGATCCGGCGATTTCTCTGTCGACTTGATCGATGCCAGTCGAGCGGACGCGCGCGTAAACCCGCAGGACGCTTTTGCTCGCGAGCAATTACGTTCCTACGCGTGTACGCCATTAGAGGCGGTTCGCACGATCGCGCTCTCCGGAATCTCTTTCGCGGAGAGCGTTTCTCGCCTTACGCTTCGCCCGTGGGTCATCCCGGCCACGATCGAACGATCTATCAAGTCAGGAACGATACGAGTAATTATTCGACTCTTAATGACTCTTACGCGGTATAACGAGTTTGAAACGCGGTCTCATAAGCGCGCCGGCACGTTCCATCGAGCGACTGCCGCTCTCGAAACCCTTATTAAATTCACCGTCTTTCGATTCGTGGTGCTTGGTCGGTTCTTCGCTTCGGAATCGTTTGGAAAGCATTTCGCGAACCATCGCACCGACGACGGCCACGATCATCGTGAGCTGTACGAAGGAAGAAACTCGGCAAAGAAGAGGGCCGCTTTCGGAAAGTATATCGATCTCTCGGTGCAAGAATGCAAGCCGCGGTATTTGGACCACCCATCCTCCGGACTAATCATAATGGCGTTTTGTTTTGGGGTTTTTTGTCCGAAGGATCACTCCGAGCCCCCGTCAGGGCGGCGGCGTACCTATGCACGAACGTCTGTATCCTGTGTATGCACACGCACACTGACACTCGGATTGCCGCGAAAGCGAAGAAGACTCGAAGCCGGAGCGGGAGAGCAAGAAAAAGAACGATGGAGGGAGAGACCGAGTACCCGGGGCCGAAGAAGCAGTTGGTCGGACTCTGGCCGCGTAATAATCGCCCAGCACCATTAAACTAAACCGGGAATAATATTATATTAAGCTGTAGTCGGGAGGGAACCCGAGAGGGTGGAATAGTGGATCGAGAGCCGCGGGAGAGAAAGAGCGAGAAACCGATCGAAAGACGGAGAGGCGAGAAGAGATCGAACCTGGAGGATGGCCGAGGTACCATGGCTTCTCAGAACTAAGTAGATTCGAATTTCGATACGGATGATCGGGCTGAATACAAATTACTCATATATGCCCCTCGTCCTGGGTAATCACACGGTGGCTGCTCCACGGTCCAAAGAAAAATGCTTCGCCGACGCTCCTTTATTTCCTTTTGCTCTCTCTCGCCCGCGCTCCCTCTCTTCCCGGACTCTTTCTTCCTGTCCTTTCTTTTTTTCTTCGTAGAGTTCCCGCGAGCTCGAACGTGTCGCGAATTTTCGAAAACTTTCCTACGAGGATTCGGCAACGAGCATGGCAACTTGCGTTTCTCCTTTTGTCTTGGCAAAGATCGCGCTACCTGAGGTTGCTTCAAAGGTCCGCCCGAGAATTTCCATCTACTTTGCCATCGATTCTCCTACCCGTGAATACGGAACTATCCTGGAACTATCGATGGAATCGTGTGCCTCGATCATTCGGTATTAGACGGGCAAAGGACGCAAAGATGGCCAGAACGAGCGAAGACTCGAAGGTTCGATTGAGCGAAGGGCAAGCGGAGTTCTGCGAGGAAAGGGAGGCAGCAGAGAAGGGAAGAAAGAGGGAAAAAAGCAACGAGTCCTGCCCCCAGAACCACGGGGAATCCAATCATAATTATTATTCCCGGCGAATCGATTGTGGCTCTCGATAGGATTGGCTCGGTTTGGTCGGTCCCGGATCGGTACCAGGTATATAACGATATATAGGCGATGGTAGCAGAGCGGCATGGTGCACCGGGCCCCTTGGACGGTGCAACGTGCAGGTTCGTCGTACCGGGGTTGGTAGCGGCGCAACACTCGCAGCATAAATAATTAATAGTAGCCAGAGAGCCGCGAAGTGAGTCGACGGCTGTTTTGTGGTTCGCAGGCTCCGCCCAGCTCGACTCCGGAGCTCCTCCCTGTGCCCGTGCAACTTGCCAAAGAGACCCGACTTACCGTCAAACCAAACCGAGAAGACGACTCCGCGAACGAGAATTCATTCTGCGTTCGTCGGTGTCGCGTTGCCAAGATTTACGATTATCATGACCGAAGAGACACACTCGAGAGAACCTCGTTAAGCCCACCTTTCCTTTCCTTTCCTTTCCTTTCCTTTCCTTTCCTTTCCTTTCCTTTCCTTTCCTTTCCTTTCCTTTCCTCTTCGTTCCCTTTTCCTTTCTCTTCTCGCGTGTACGTACACCGCCTTTTCACAGACAACCGCTCGCTTACTCGCGCGCGAGACCCGCTTACCACCGCGCGGTTTATTTGGCTGTGTAATTTACGCGGAATTACCACGTTCTTGTAATTAACTATTATCGTGATTATCGGCCGACGACGCGCCGCGACCGATGCACCGATGCGTCGTTCGGTCTCGCGAAATTTCAATTTCCACCGGCCGATCTCTCGGCCGCTTATTACCCTCGATAATGACTGTGTTACCGGTATAAATTACGGCCGCTCGCTCCTTGACTTTTCTGCGCACCGCACCGTGCCCGCGCTCGGTCCACCGAAACGCCAAAGAATCTTTCATACTTAATATCGCCAACACCTCGATCCGTACCTTTCTTCTACTTCTTAACGCATCGTCTCACGCGTTCGCACACGAGTTTTTCTCTGCTTCTTCCTTTTTTCCCTTTTCTTCTTCTTCTTCCACTACTACTCTGCCACTTCTTCTTCCTCTTCTTTGATTGGCTTAAAATAAATTCCATATTCGGTCGCGATTTCGTCTTATCCCCCTGGCATCTTTAGGAGGCCAGCCGATCCGTGGAGACGTTTATGTAGGGCACGGTCCCGATAATCGCACCACGTGGAATATGCCTCGAACCAAAGGAAAATCCTACGACGACCGTCCTCTGGTCGTCCCTCGAGAAAGAACCGCCTACGCTTCACGGACGAGGGCTGATCCGGCGATAAGAAGTCGTAAAAAATAATGACCGGAAAATTAATCGAATTCGACGTCAACCTGTCGCCTCGAATTCCATCGTCTCGTGAACTATGCCCCACTGCACCGATTCCATTGCGGAATATATCGTAGCGGCGGGCCGGAATAAAATTCGCCTGCTTGTCCTCGTAAAAGTTTGATCGAACGTCGAGTCACCGGTACACAAAGTACAGAGCTTGGTTGATATGGAACGTCGAGTGAAATAAATCGGCGACAAGGAAATATTCTCGACAAGGAAGCTCGTGTTTTCGACGAGTAGCGATATTGCTCGGACAGAATCGCGAAGTTGAGGAGCTTTTGCTCGACGCGGAGGGTCGATCGGACGCGAAACGGTGAAGCTTTATTCACCCCGGTAGTCGAAGCGGACGGGTATTATCATTATCGGACGAAGGGACTGTGAAACGGTGGTGCAAGAAAGGGTTGAGTTTACACAAGAGTTACCAACGATTCGACGCTAGGCGAGTGCTTACCGAATCACTTAAATGATTAAGGAAAAGGGTTGTTTGGACAGCGCCTCGAATCCCGAGCCATTTCATTCTTCGACGCCCGTTCTCCTTCTTCTTTACGAGTTGTTCCTCGACGTCGTCGTCTTAGGGTAATCCGTTTTGTCAACGGCTCCCGGACTGCTTCTTACCTCATTAGCTTCTCTCTTTCTCTTATTTCACTCTCATCGTTTATTAAAAATTCGCGAGTGTTATTGGGGCGCGCGAGCGTTTCAACCACAAGAACGTTTACCACAGCAAGTTGTTGATCGCGCGAAATTTGTCGAGAATCCACTTGCGTTTGCGGACGACTAACGGGGCAAAAGGATGTCAGGAGTATGAAGCTGAAAGTGCGCGTACGCGTGAGTGGTTAGAGGGATCGAGAGTCAGGCCCTGGGCCTACAACGACGGGCATTAAACCTATTAAGACGGCATAGCTCCGGCGTCAAGAGATGACAGTGATAAACTCGACCCTCTGACACGGCGGTCCCTCTTTCTCTCTTGTTCCCGCACGCGGCCTACCTCTAGGAAGAATTAGTGTTTCTTCTCTCCGTGCCTCCTTCCTTCTGGCCTCTCGCTTTCGCGCCAGTGTCCATGCCTCGTCCCCTCTTTCTCCCTTTCCCTTCGTCTTTGCTTCTCCTCTTTCTTTCTCCTTTTTTCTTTTTTCCCGTTCTTTTTCCTTCATCGACCTTTCCTGCGCGCAACGTTCGTCTTCCCTGGCGACGGGGTTCGCATCGAGAGGGCAGAGAAGAAGCGCACCGGAGAACGTCCAGGCGGAGCCAAGGGGATCGAACGAGCAGTCAGAAGGGCAACAAGGCAACCATCGTATCGTTACAGTTTATTATAATATAATTATGTATCCTGGAAGGGATGTATCGATGGTGGAACGGATAGAGCTCGGGCTGGAAATGGCTGAGCAAATACGAAGTCACGAAGTCGTCCGGGATCATCTGATCGAGTGGGGATCACGGGTTCACCAATTCCTTCGTCTCGGAGTCACGTTCCTTCCATGAGCTCGACCGTCCTCGCCAAGCTGCTCGTATATGCCCCCCATAGACCACGACGACAACGACGTCGTTCCAGGAGAAGAGGATGGTGCCTCGTGACAAAAACCTCCGGCGTATTCTCGATGCATCGTTCGATGCGATCTCACCCCAATTAACGATCGCTCTTACGACGCCGCTAGTTTAGAACGTTCGCAAACTTTTTTTCGAACCTTCGCTTTCCACGCGAGAAATCGTTTCTGCCAGTTTCGTCGGTGGAATCGTACAGACCGGTCGCGTCGCTGATGCAGCAGAATCGAACTCTTGGTATTGGCATACTGGATCGAGGGCAGAACGCGCCGCGTTTTCGGGATTGCCCGTGGAGACTTTCTAAGGCTCTACCCTTAATGCCAACTATTTCGCGCAGACCTGAAATTTATGCAGCAGTGAGAATATGGCTTCGCTACTATGAAATATATGGTATAATAATTCTCGATATCAGGTGCCTTTAATCACCTTAAATCCACAGTCCAGACACACCCCGTGTTCACTTAACTTCAGGGTTATCTTAATCTGTCGACAGCTGCCCAGCGCCTCGTCGATCGTTCCTCTTCTCCTTCACCCTCGGATTCGATCGATTTCTACTCCTCCTTTCCTCCTTCGTTTCCTTTCTACGCTCGATTTCCAGTCTCTAGCTTTCTCCCTTTGCTTCATAGTTCATTCTGTACCGCAGACGTGCGAACGTACTTGGACATGAATACCGAACGACGAAATCGAGTCGGTAGCCTGGTGGATCCAAAAGAGGAATCCCTGGGTCCATTCGCGCAGCACGGAACAACGTGAGTCGTCGTAAGGCTGTTGTTTCACCTCGAAACTGCAGCAACTGCTGCTTCCTCGGGTGCGCCTCTCTTTCTCTCTCTCTCTCTTTCTCTTTCTCTTTCTCTTTCTCTTTCTATCGTCTTCTCTCGTATACACACCGCGAAGGTTGTAAATTTTTCCGTGTCCGCGGGTTACGACCGGCTCGCCGGGTCTTCGATGCCAACCAGACAGAGAGAAGGCGCTAACGACGCCAGTGGGAAAGATGCCAGATAAAAGTTTTTCTCGTCAGGTAACTAGCTGGCAGTCGAGCGTCGAGATCGCTCCTATCCAACGAACATTCCAATTGCCACGACGACCTCCGATTTATTCGAATTGTTGTCCGGTAGCGTTGAACCTGCACCACGATCGAAGAGGCTGTCGATGCGTATCGACGATCGATCGGTGTGCTTCCTGTTGTTCGTGGATCGTTGATCGTTCGCTGTGGCGACGGCGATCTTTCGCGGCTCGAAGAAATCGGCCTTGAAATCGTGCTGCTCAAAGGAGGAGACCTAATTGTCGGTCATACAGTACACGCATTACACCGCCTAAGTATGCACTTAAGATACGCAGTGGCGGACGTTGAATGTATCGCGTACCTTATTACGCGACGGTGGATCCTTTCTGCGGGTAGATGCAGAGGAAACGATAGTGATTCCAGCTTGTTAGCTCCTCCTTTAATTGCCTTCGGGTTTTCATCGTTCGTGCATATACACGCCGCGATATATCGTCTTGACGCGCGTGTAGACTCGCTGATGTTGCTGACGTATCGCTCGTCATCGGGTTAGCGTCGCGAAGGGGACAATTTTTCATCGAGCCGCTTCCCTTCTTTCGTCTCCTTTTCCTACTACATTTTTCTCCTCTCGTATCTTCTCGATGTCAGAAATTCGACGGAAATCGATAGGTTCGTGTTTTCGTGGACGTTGGAACGTTGGGCGACCGGCATGAACCACTAGTTCGCGTATACACGTAGGTGTTTGTCGAGCAGAGCGTTTCCAAATGGAAACGAACGACGTTGGATAAACTACGAGTCACGCGCTCGGCTCTGGAGTTTTCTTAAGCCGTGGCTGACCCGCACGCCATATACACTGGTGCATTATTTTCCAATATTACGTGAACTACAGGCAAGACGAAAGGGAGAGACGGGAGGTTGAAAGAAAGGGAGAAAGGGAGAAAGGCAGAAAGGTACTCCATCGGATCACGCACGGTTGAATTTCCGAGTTGGGGGAAATGGGTCCGGGAGGTGGAGTCTAAACGGTCCCGAGGGACACGTCGTCTCGGGCTTCGAAATTCCCTAATCGATCGTGCACTCCCGACTCGAATCGAGATTGAAAGGTTCGCGTGCATTGCTGCAGAAATAAAGAAGCAATTTAAAACGTTTGTCCGCGACCGAAGGATAATCTTTTAATTCGCTTCGAGGAACTATTGGCCGAAAGCTGGGCCGATGTTCGTGCCGATGAATTCTTCGTGGCTGGCGAGATGGAAAGTAATTTTCGCGTTAGTTCGGACCGAAATCCGGTCCTGGCCTGAATCCGATTCCCCCTGCGCGGTGAATAAAAAAGGGTAGAGGCAAGAAAAAATATGGAAAAAGGAAGAGAAAAAGGGGAAAAATATGCGCGGAGAGAAGCAAAGGAAAAGAGAACGGGAAACGATAAAACGCGATCGTCGATGGAAAATTGCGTTTATATAGCGCGAGTACGCGCGCGTGTACATCCGCTCCACAATAAGTTGGACCGTGTTCTCGATTCTCGTTAAAGTTTCATCGTGCTCGCGAGCGCGCGAATCTGTCGATAGGAACGCGGGGAAACGCGCGTAATATTCGTTGCGTGTGATGCACACGCGAGAACCGGAGGCGTTGAAGTAGAGGGAAAAGTAGTAAAATCGCAGAAGCGAACGCCATGGAACGGCACGCCGATGGAAAACAACGATTCAGCCCAAATAACAATCGGGCTGGAAAAGCGGGCGGTTGGAAAAACGCGTTTATATTTCACCGGCTGCGAGAGTGAATTCCCTTTGTGACTGTAGGATGACAATTTCACGGCATTTAGCCGCGACAGGGCTCGTGTACGCGCGAAACAATGCCGTGCTCGCGGACCAACGGGTTACCGCTCGTTTTTCTCTCTCTTTCCTTCTCACCAGTCACCCCACGAACCTCCTGCCACTCGCCACCCATTCTCCCTCTCTGAATTTCACTCGTGCGTCTCTATACGCGATAGTCCGCATTCTCATCGGCTCGTAGCTCGCGCCGTTTTTTAATCGGAAACAAAAGCGTTATTGCGGAAATTAAATGACACATGGTGCGCACCCCGCCAAGAAGGGGTTTGAATTGTCGGCTTAAAAATGTAACGGTGGGAAACACCGGTCGACAGGAGAACGTCATTTTTACCGGTTATACGTCACGTCGCGCGGTGCACGATCGTTTGATGGGTAGATCGATGCAATCGATACCGTGTGCTTTAGCCATTTCCGATACTCCTCCTTGTATCCTCTCTCGCGTTTCTATCCTCGTCCGTGAAAGTAACGTGAAAAAAAGAAAAAGGAAAAAGAAGAAAGAGAAGAAGACACGGTTCGACGATTTCGCGAAAATTGTTATTAATTCCCGGGAAGTCTTCTATGAGTCTACCTCGTATCGTCGTGCTTTGAGATTTTAATTGCGCATGCAAATCTCGGCGGACGGCCGAGATCGACGTGGTCTACGGACGACGTAGAAAATCCGGACGGCAGGGCCAATTCTATTGTCCGATCTAGGATCCACTTAGGCCAAGTAATTGATAGATCCCTCGATGGCGGAGGAGGGATCGAGGAATGACAGGTTACGGGCCAGGATACGAGCTGTTCGCACGACCCTACTTCGCTGCCGTGTTATTAGTTAATTCTTACAATTACTCGTCGTCCCTGTGGTTATTCCATTACCGTATAACTCTCGTAGATCACCTGGACTTCCCTCCTCCCCCCCGTAGCTCGGCCATCCGTTCAGAAGACTGACCAAGCGGCCAACAAACATCCTTCATCGATTTGACCTGTATGTACTTTTCCCTTTCTCAATGTTCTCTCGCGATTTGTCCCACAGAGTTCGCCGTACGGCCTGATCGACCCGACCCATTGGTCGCGCGTCGTCGTATCTTTACTCGCCGGTTGATCGACGAACTTCGCGGGTCTGGCACGCGTGCTCCTGGCAAAGTTCAGGACGAAAGAGAAGTTTTCTTCTCGTATCGAGGCGTGTTCGCGATCCTTGCGACGGTTTTGCTCTTTGAAAGCGGTTAACGAAGACGGGAAAGAAGGCTCCGCGAATAGTTAATTAGACTCAACTGCCAGCAACACGGTAATAAATGTAACATTAATGAGTCGTAGTAACCTTGATGCTTCGGCGAAAGAAGCCAGCGTGATTTCCAGTTTTATTGAAAAACAGGAAAAGATCAAGCGCACCGAGCCGTGTCGCAATTGCGGCCGCACAGCCCGCGGCCGTATATACCCGTCTATTATTATTTCAACGCTTTTTTGAATATTCCTCGCTAAATGGAATTAATTCCTGAAAAAAAAAATAATTAAGTACAGAGAGAAACGTAACCGGGTGCGCACGTAAATGTACCGTGGCGATCTAATCTAGCCTACAAAGTCAGTGCCGGATCGTGAGACTCGTCTGACGTCTTAATTGTAGTGTAATGCTCGTTGCGTTAATGGTGTGAATGAACTGTGTTTTCAATTACGGAGAGATCAAAAGAAGCAACGAACTACCTACCGTCGTGTTCCGATCTTCCGCAGCGCGACGCCATTTGTCTTCATTCGTTCGATCTCTCGATCTATTTTGCCTCCTGTTCGCCTTCTTCCACCTTTCCTTTTTTCCCGCGTTTCGACATGCAGTTTTCTCATTCAAAACCCATTTCGTCGAAATTCGCGAGTACGGATTTCCCAAAAGATAAAGCGACGCGCCACGATCGTGGAAAGCACGAGGTAACTAGCGATTATAGTTTCCTCGTTTATCAATAACGCGTGTACTCTCACGGATAAGGGCGTCCGGTACGTTCTGTCTCGTCTTCTTTTCCTCCTCTTCTTTCTCCTGTAGCCGCGATCGAGGACTTAAACGTCGGCCAACTATTCGCCGAGGTGTCGATCGTTTTTTCCAGTTGTGGCGCCCTGAAGGCCTTGACAAGGCGCGCGTACTTTCTTGTGCTTCTTCTTCTACTTGCTCGGCTCGTGTTTCGAGAGAGTTACACGCAAGAATACCGCGTGATCAGCAGCGAGAGCCAGACCGGCGCGTTACATCTCGCTTCGTAACGATCGCCGGATGTGGTCAGCCAGTGTTTAATCGGTACAGACGGAAAAATCTCTTCCGTGAGAATCTACCTTCTCCTAGCTCCTCCTCGAACGTACATACGATTCGGCTTTCTTCGTCTTTCCACTTGGACGGCTTGAAACAAATTCTTCCCTCGCGCGATGCAGCTACATCTTTCGATTCGGTTGTTGTCTGGCGACAAACGGTAAATTTCCCTAGAAGCAGAAACGCCAAACGTGGAAATGAAGTGGAGTTTCCAACTGTTGCACCGGAGGTACCGGTCCTCGGTATGCTGCGCCTCCTTTATTCGGTCACGATCTTCCCCCTCCGGTGATTGTCCCTTTCGTCTTTTTTACATCCCTTCGTACTACTCGGATTACCGACGATAAGTATCGGCGCGCACTGCCGCCCGCCGAAATTACGCTCGGCGCAGCTCCCGGCCAAGCGTTTTGATATTCCGCGGCGATAACGCGACCGCGCGCTCCAAGCGAGTCGAGTCGTCGCTTCGTTATTAAATTTTCCCTTACGGAACCGCGGGGTCCGGCCCGGCCCTGCTTCTGTTCACCCAAGAAGAAATTCATTCGGCGCAACGAAATCTTGATGCGCAGTCGGAACGAATTTTCGAAGTTTCGAGTACCTCGCGGTCATCCACCGGATCCTTCTCTTCTTCGCTGTTCTGGGCCGCGTTTACGAGTCACGTAATGACCCGCGTGGAAGAGCATCGAAAGTGAAAGTAACGACTGGGCGAGCTAGTCGCGACGTTTTGCCCGCTCGTTGCGAAAGGGGAAGTAGAAGGAATCAACTATTCGGCGATTTTCAAAAACTAATTCCTAGCTAACCGAGTTGCTGGGTGAAAAGTAGCCGATGAGCGTGAGGGGTAAATTTGAAGAGCCTCGCTGGACGAAGACTCGCTTTCGACAGCTAAAAACGGAGAGAGAACTCCCCCTGGAGCGTAGGATGGAACGACGACGCTTGAAACTCGGAGGAAGCTTCGTCGTGCTCTACATTTCATTAAGTAGACGAAGGGACGTTGTTCGTTCGGTGTCGGATGCATTGATTTTCGTTTACCCACTCCTTCGGCAGCGCAGCTTCCCACTTTCAGCGGCTTCCTTTCGTCCCCCGTCCACCCTCGGGGGATGTTTCGTTATTTAAACAGATTAGCGATACGGCAGCCCCGGGGGAACCGTCTTATGTGTTTCCAATGCGTAGAACGTCGAGAAAATTAATCCTTCTTGCAGGCTCGTCTTTCGGAGCACCACGCGTCTCCTAATCGCGTTCTCCTTGCGAGTATCGCCTCGATTTTCGAACAAACGGATCGCGATTAAAGGCGCCCTTTCGAAAACGGGGCAGCGATCTTGGAATTCTTTGGCCAAGGTCTCTCTGGCCAATTGGCCGTGCAGAGCCCCGACCGAAAACGACGATGGAACGGGGAAACTCTCTTTCTGGAGTGAAACGAGAGGAGGAGGAGATCGTTTTTGGCGAACGACGAGTCGACTCGACTCCTGGAACCGATTCTCTAATACAAATTCATGAACGGGCCAGCCGTTTACCCTCTATTAGAGCGAAGCGCAATCAAAACGGAGCCGTGGACCCGATAGACGACCACTCGGGATCCGAGCAGCTGTAAATCAAACTACGAAATTCCTCGTGTCTGGTCCTCGCGGTGTCTGCGGACCACGACGACGGGGCGCTCCGGAAAGTGTTGAGCTTCGCCTCTCTCCTCCGGCTTCTCTTCGCCGACTCTCCATGCGCAAGGGTGTAATTATGCGTCCCCGGGGCCCCGAACCGACCGCGGGCCTCCTTCTCTCGTTTTCCGTTCCTCTCCCTCTTTCGTTCCATTCTCCAAACTCTCTCTTTCTCTCTCTCTCTCTCCCGTTTCCTTCCTCGGTGGTTTCTTCCTTCCTTATCCGTCCTTCTCTCTCGCCGTGCGTATCGAGTTGAACCGTGACCGAAATAGGGAAAAACGAACGATTCCCTTCCGCTCGTTTGCACTCGAATTCAGAGATAACGAGGTAGTTGCTAAACGACCTTCCATCGCGACTTTTCATTTTGAAAACGATACGAGTACTCCACTTTCCTCGCCGTTAAGCTTCCGAGAATCTTTCACGTATTTGTAATTATTTCTCTTTAGCACGCGAGTTTGAAGATCTAAGAACGCAGAGAAAATGGGACGCGGAATCGTGGCGTTGATTTTCTAACCACGCCGCCTTTCCCTCGGCGAGTTTATTAGATTTTTTTTCGGCGTTTCTAGTCCGTACGGAGAATTCGGTCGTTAAATCGCGCGGAATTTGCGCGAGCAAAAGTGGCGTCGGCGGTCTTTCGAACTGGCGCGCGTTGGAAAAAGGCGCAGGCGCGGTTTCCGAGGCCGCGCGCCAATTATAATTGCAAATTTTTCGCGGCTGTTACTCGACGTGGCGTTTCTTCGTTGCGACGAAAGTTTCCATTGCGGGATTCTGTGGCCGCTTTTGTGGCTTGTCTCCGTTGGCTCGCGGGAACAGCCTCGTCTCCGCCGCAGTTCGGAGTAAAATCGTTTAGCATAATTCGAGAGGCGATGGGGACCCTTTCTTCCCGTTAAAAATCGCTTGTTTTGCTCGGCTCGACTGTTCTCGTTAACCGCGGTGACATGTCGACGAAAGGGCAGGTCCTCGAGCAAGCGCCCTTAGGGATCCTTCTATTCTTCTTGTTTTGGAAAATCTCTGCCGATGTACGAAGACGAAGCTACTAAGTTCGTTAGACTTCATCGATCGTTACGTAACAACGACAGACAATTTTTAGCATCGGTAAGAATATTTTTGGTCCGAATGAGGAGAAAAGCTAGGTGATTGATACGAAGCGAGGAAAAGGGAATTTTCTTGGCTAATTTCGAGAGAAGTCGTTTCTTTCGTGAGAAGAAGATCGAAGGACGGAACGCGGATCGTAAAGAGAGCGGCATGAACGGCGGTCGTTGCGATTCTAATTAGAAGGAATTTGGTCGTTCCGGGGCCGAATTAAGCTAATCGGCCGCGACGAACGAGGGTCTCGTCTCGGCTGGGAACGCTCGTGCGGCGAGACGCGGAAACGGAGATCGAGCGGAGAGGAAGCGTTCTGACGAACGTCAACGAGAAAAGAAAAGAGAAAAGTCGAGACGAAGACGGAGAGCGGGAGGGGTGTGGGGTGAGTGGCAAACGACCCTTGCAGCCGAGGAAAAAGTCGAGAGCATGAAATTAGTCGTACTCGCGGCCCAGAGTATTAGAAGTGCCCCGAGGGCTCCGCGTTCGTGCTTCTTCTCTCCCGTTTTATTCGATAATTATGCAAATGCCGGAATGATTGTCGAGCAATATGTCCTTGGAATAAAAGTCGAGTCAGAGCAATTCGGTTATCTTTATGATTCTGAAACGCGAAACGAACCGAGCGTGGGGTGAAAAGCCGGAGGGGGATGATAGGAGAAAGAAAGGGCATCCGAAACACGGCACGCGGCAGGTCCTCGCCTTCCGCAGCAACGCTCACAGAAAGGAGAGGCGCTTAATTTGCATGGAAACGCGTGATTTCCTTTTCTCCTGCTTAACAGTGGAGTCTTTGTTTCACGTTTCGTCGCTGCATCGATGAAAAAGCGTCTGTCGACGAAATTTTTGATCGTGATCGAGAAGAAAAGAGTCGTCCGACTGGAGGCGCGTGATCGAGCCTCGATCGAGCTATGGGTTACGTGACTACGCGTTAGGCCAGGCACGTGCATAGATCGAGCCGAGTCGTGGCCACTGCCTATTAAGACGTTCGCGCGGCGATTTAATTAAGTGACTACGACTCGACCCTGGCAGACCACGGAATCGCAAGCAGGATCGTCGTTATTTATTATTAAAATATATTCCCTGTCGAAAGGGTGGAGCCTGGTTCGACCAATGGGCACCCGTCGCGTGCCTTGAGTCGTTAGGGTGCTTGGAAATTGATAAGAATACATCGTCGCACGCTGCGACCTCCCGGTGCAGCCTTTAATCTGAAGGCGGCAAGACCACGCGTTCCTTCGCCGACACCCGACGAATCTATCGCCTGGAATCCGGTAATTGTAACGCGAACGCCTTGGCTCCTTCCCTCCGTCCACTACCCTTCTCCACTTTTCCATCGGGCGGACAATCACTTACCGAGGACTCGTTCGGTGCTGCTTCGCTCTTCCTTCTTTTCTGCCTCCTTTTCGTCCTTTTTCCTCTCACCGTGTTTCTCAGCGCGGTCAAGGGGATTAGGACGGCGGCAGGAATTGGTTAACGAGAGATACGTACAAAGACTTTACAATAACAACTATTTATTTATAGGTAATAATGCTGAATTACAATGAATACACTTTTTTGCCTCGATACTAGATTGTATAAGTCCGATCGCGAAATCGTCACCGCTCGTCGTCATCGTTAATCAGTAGTGTGGCGATACTGGTTTTCCCCACCCGACCCCCCCGACCCACGAGTTTCTTTCCCCTGTACGCAACCCGCCCCGTTTACCCACCCCGTTTCCTGCAGAACTTTTTTTTCTTCAATCGCATTAACGCGAATTTACCCGACTCGCCGATCGAGAATCGCCGGTACCCGTTTCCTTTTTCCACCATAATCGGTTATTCGCCTCTCTCAGTGGAATTTAAGTTCGATTCGTTCTCCATAGTCGCGAACCGATCGATCGGAGCTCGTCCTCGCGAATCGTACGCCGGATTCGCAATTGCACTCGAGTCGAGTCAGTCGACTGCTCTCTGTATCGTGCCGACGATTCTCGATCGTGAGATTGACCCCGTTCGATTGGTAGTGGCGATGGCAAATACAGATGAGCTATCGGTGGTTAAATTCTCGTTTCACTACGTGTAGCATCGTCTTAACGGGCTTTAGCCGGTACGTACGATCTAGACACTATGATTATGTGAACTTTACAACACAAGAACCTTACGGGCAAAAGACTTTGTACATGGATCTTAAATACGGGGATCGGCCTCGGGGAAATATTCGTCGCGGTTCGGCTCGGGCGCCCTCTTCTCCCTCTTGGTCGCGTCCAACGTGTTTCACCGGAAATATTTCGCCGAACTGCGGCCGATCAACGCAAACGCAGGACACACGCAATATGCATTAGCCTTACTTGTCGACGGTAGTAACTAAGTTTATTTATATAAATAAGGTGTTACGATTTAAAACGCATGGGAGAATTTATCCGTTGTTTCTCCCCTTTCTTTTTATTCCGCTCTCTCTCTCTCTCTCTCTCTCTCTCTCTCGCACGCGCACTTAGTACTCTCCTCACTCTGCTAATCTCGATCGAAGCGTATTCTATCGTTCTAGCGCTAATTCAGCTTCGTACTCGTCACCATCTTAAATTCTCGTCGATCTGTGTTACACGTTCTCTCACAGTCTCCATCCACTTAACTGTCTATCGATATCACACTCACATTCGCACAGCTTCTCATGCTCTATATGATACAGAATAATCGAGTCGCGGCTCGTCGCGAAGCTTCTCGGATCTTGTGTCCGGTATCACGGTATCATGCGCGAACTGTGCTTTGTTGCACGATATTATGCTGCTCGAAAGAATATCGGAAATGCAGTTGACCGTACGAGAATTTCCGATCGATGGCTAAGCGACGAGCTGGCGAATCTCGAGACGCGCGCGCTTTTCTTTTTCTTCTCACGCCCGTCAACGATCGGGCTTCTCATGGTACACCGTCGTCGGGGAAATAATATTAATAATAATGATAATAATACTCGAAACCGAGGCGGTGCGCCCGATCGTTCGTACAGCTTAACACGATTAACTAATTAAAGTCGATCTGTAATTAGGAGATAGGTACCTCTAGGAACGCATGCACGCGCGCACGCACTCTCAAGCAGTCTTTAGAAATATCTTCCGTCTCTTTATTTTTCTCCCGATAAATTTCCATGCAAGTTCGTGCTTGTCTCATTATCATTTCGCTTACTTTCGGCCGTGTTCTCCGCGAAATACGAAAGTCACGCGCGGTTTCGACTGTCCCTGGGTAAATCGGTATATTCTTGGACGTGGTATACATTCGCGTGTCGTTTCTCGCCGGAAACCACCGCGTGATTCGATTAAAATGGCTGAGTATTCGTATTCCAGAAACGATGGAAAACGAATAGCCATTACGGTCGTTTCATTGATATGTGTTTCCATCCTTGCTCGTCGTCGATTGCGACTGTCGCTACATCCGAAAGCAATCCCTGTCCCGAGGGGGCGACCGACAACGAGCATTCATCGTGGGTTCGATCGACGTTTCGGGTTTAACGTTCTTTGTCATCTGTGCCACGCTCGATCGACGAGCGAGTAAGCTTGGTTCGCACGAGCGTTAAACTCGCGCAGCTGGACGCGCACTCTCTTCTCCGTGTGTTCGAAGCTACGTGATCTCGTCCGTTGGCGATCGATATCACTTTGCATGGTCGGCCGATTTAGTCGTCTCAGCCGCGCGAATCACACGAAAATACGACGAAGAGTCTGTGCACGAGTCCGATGGCTCGGTACGCGCCACTTTTGACGCCGTTTCCCTCGTTTCTCTTGCTCCTTCTCTCGATCGATCGCGATCACTCGTTTTGGCTGCTCGCTGGTACACGCTCCGCCCCTCTTCTGCTTTCCTCCAGCCTCTTCTAGGTCGCACTCGTGAACAGAACGGAGTTCTTGTAGTAACCCGTTCGGGATTCTGAAACAGAAGCGGCGGTCAAGAGTTCGGTGTCCTGGTGTGTGTCGCTTGAGAGAAGAATCGCGTAGCCTGATAACGCGAACGTGCTTCTTGTCCCCCGTGCTCCTATCGTCGATCGAGTACACGCGGTTCGGCGGATGAAGCGATCGACCGATTTGAGAATAAGAGGGAAGACCGAGCGAATGATTCGATGATCGTTCAGCTGGAAGCGGCGCCGCTCACTAATTATCCTTGCCTCTTGAGACGTAGATGAACGCGAAAGGGACGAGACGCGGATATTCGGGAGAAAGAGAGACCGAGGATGGGTCCTATCGGGCGCGTTCGTAAATACGAGACGGGTCGACTCATCGGCCCTTAGGGCGCCTTTGTGATCGAGCCGCCACTCGACTTTTTATCGAACTGTCGCTTATGATTGAAAATCACCACGCGCTTTAATAGTCCACCGGACTCGATTTACTTCGTTTCTTCACCCGTGTGTTACCTTCCTCCTACGCTATCCCTAACATCGCTGCGTTACACTCGAGAAAGAGGATACGCAAATTGCACGGACGGACCTTGTCACGGTTTCGGCGTTCCACGATCCCCGAAAACATTCGGCGGCGCGGTTAATTTCGAAAAGAGAGAAAAGCGTAAACGGAGAACGATCATTCCGCCGATGAAGAGTTGACTTTACGAAGCCGCGGCCAATTAAGCGGACCACTCGTTAAGCGGCTGCCAAGCCGTGGTGGACTTTGGTTCGCGGGCAGAAAAACGATTATTTACGTGCAACGTCATGTTGGGGGTCTTCGAGACCGAGAGAAACAGACACGAAAAGAGAGAAAGAGAGAGAGAGAGAGAGAGAGAGAGAGAGAGAGAGAGAGAGAGAGAGAGAGAAAGGCACGAAGAAAGAGCGTCGAAATCGCGCGCCATCGGTTAGACGGTTTTTGCCGCGGAGCCTGGAACTTTCGACAAGTTTCCGCGAAGCAAGAGGCGACGGCAAGTTTCGAATCCGGCAGTGGCGTGTGCCGGTGATGCCGCTACAAGAAACAACCCCGTCGAAACGCGACTGCCATCCCCGAGACTTTCTAATTAAAGATCCGGAACTTTGTTTCTTGTCGCAAGAAATTCCTGCTCGCTGATCCGGCTACGAATCAAGTTACGTTCCGGTCGAACGTCGAATTTTCTTCGCCTCCCTCCGTGTCCGGAGGCGGCTAGTCGCGATGGCTCCGCGTAACTTTTACCGGTCGATCTTGACGCCGACGTCTCTTGTACTAAGTCACCGGTGCCCGTGTTTGCTCGAGATTCAATGGCGTGGAAGCTTCGTTGAACCCACCTTGAAGAGGAGACTTCACTTGGTCTCTCTCAGCCGCCTGATGCTGCCGCGATTTTCTCTCCAACTCGAGTTCCTGCACCAGGGACTCTGCGACAGGGAAGAAAACACAAAAAATTCGTTGGTTATCTCTGTCATGTCGCGGATCTTGGGAACAATTCGGTTGAGCGATTACATATTTCATAAAGCGTCGAGGAGGGGCCAGAGGGACGACACGGTTGCGACCAAATGCATGTCTTGGCGTCGATTTCGTCGAGGCGTAAACCGAAACACGGCGCGAAGGATGAAACGGAGCGGTAATTAGTGGAAAACCAGCGAGCGCGAACTGCGAGAAAGGGGAAAGGAAAAGGGACGGGACAGGGATAACGGACGAAGGCAGGCGTGAAAGGGCCGCAGGTTTGCTCACTGAATTCCGCAAGGATTAGGGTGAAAACTGGAAAATGTCCCTTTAATGATATCGCGCCGAATTAACCGCCGGCGGACTCTTCGTTTCGGTCTACTTCGTTAAGCGTCCACGGGACGACGTAACGTCCCTTCGACCAGCCTTACGATCGTATCCCTTCCCGTGGATCGGAAGAAGGAGACCGTGCTACGACTCGTGTCCCTCCCTTGCTGAAAATTGAAAATCCTGCGAGTCGGTGAAATCGTGAATTCGAAAGAAAGCTCGACAGCAAATGCAAACAAAAGTAGAGCATTCCGATGAGATTTCTAACGTAGGTCGACAAACAGCCCCGAGCGAGAGATTTATCCGTCGATCGAAAGGATTAATCGCAAGCGAAGGAAGGGGATGCGAATATAATCGGCAAGCGTGAAATGGTGCCTCCTTGGGCAATGGTAAAATCGAATTGGGAGACTATTAAATCCGAGTTAACAGGCGCGGCCTGGTACACGGACGAAGAGTGGAGAGAAGTCGGAGCCGTGGCGATGTACCGCGTAGCACGAGTCGCGCGACCGTGCGGGACTAGAGACGTCGGGGCCGAGATTCCATTATGCTTTGTGCAACAATAGCTGAGGGCTGTTTCGTGGTAGGTGGGTGTGAATTCGTGCGTTCGTCAGAGCCGTTATATTCCACGGGACTGCGGAACCGAGCGCGAGTGTTTGCGTTTCACTGAGCCAAATTACCTCTGGCGCCCTTATCCGCGCGCGGGGTGTTTCTCGTCCCTTTGATATCCAAATGACAATTTAACTGCTCAAGATACGGCCGGGTTGGCTGTGATTGCGAAGGGTGTCGCGTTGTGTCGTTTGCGCGCCTCTCTCGTCCTGAACGTCGCAGAACGATACCGTAGGCCGGGGATAAGTTCGTTGTTCGACAGAGATTTTTTTGCCCCGAGGAGAAGAGAGACGGTCGTCGAGGAGCAGGTCGATTCGATCGAGACAGATCATAGCCGCGAAACGCATCGGTGCACTTGGAGCCGCACGTACATCCGTGGATATCAGGCGACTAATAGTTTTGCTACCGTATTACACACCCTGACAAATCGCGGGAACAATGAAAACAATTTCAGGCCGTACCGAACGAGTCTGCTACCCCTCTTTCTCACCTCTAAACGGTTGGTATTGTACCCTCGTCCTGGCCGCCGATTTTTTCGGCTGTCGACTGCGGCGGAGAGGCCCCCGAGCGAGATCGGTGAAAGAAGAACCTCTCGAACTGTATCCGGTATGACTCTGCGTTTATCCGCACGTAATTAACTGGCGCACAATGCATCGCAGGAGAAGGCCAACTCGTCTCTGGAGAGAGGAGACGAAGAAAAGAAGTGGAAGGCGGCGGTAGCGATGCGGTGGCTCGGGAAGGGAGGAAAAAAGGAATACACGGTATATATATATATATGCTTGACCGTTCCTCGAAAAATCGAGGTATCGTGCCGGACGACGTGGCAACGTCATTGGAAACGCCGGTGCTTGGATCGATCAGTCTTTTAGTCGGCGAACGCTCGAATTCCACGTCCACGCGTCTTTCGTTTCGATGTTCCTTCTTTTGATCGTGTTTCGCCCCTCGGAATCGATCAACCGTCAAACTCCTCTCTCTCTCTCTCTCTTTCTTTCTGGATAATTTTGGTTTTACATGGGGCGAACGTTACGGGTCCGCATGAAGAAAAGTTTAATCGCGCAACATACAGATGGAATGTCTCGATCGGGAGCGGGCAAACGTATCCGTAGAGGCATCGAAGAATCCCAGGTTATTACACCGGCGTGTAATAAGTAATTTCCGAGGCGGCGAACGCTTCGTGACCTCGTGCGCTGAAAAACAAACGTCGTAGCGGGTTCGACGATCTTCTCGCGCGAGCATCCAACGGAGCGACTCCGCCGGAGGATCGTGTCCCGGCCGCGGTAATTGCTCGAATGCTGTCGATCTCGCTCTCTCTCTCTCTCTCTCTCTCCCTCTTCCTCTCCTTTTCTCTCTCTCTCTTTCTCGTGCAGAAGGCTCGAGTCGAGGGTTAGCAAAGTCGAGGAGAAAAAGACCGCCGATATACGAGAAGAGGAGTAGGAGTAGGAAGAGAAGGAGGAGGTGGGAAAAGGGGAGGCACGATGCAAGAAGGACTCGAAAGAAAGAACGAAAAGACGAAGGCGGCGGCGGGACGGCCACGGGGTTGATTTCATGTAGCGCCGCGTTTTTAATGCTCTGATCTTTATGTAAAACAGAAGACGGACGGTAAACGAGGGAGGAACAGGGGCGCTGGCACGGGGGCCGAGGGAGGGCGGTGAGCGAGGGCGAGGAGATTCCGGAGACGGAGGATGCGGGGAGATAGGCGCTCGAGCACCAAGCCGACCGTGAAATTGTATGAATCAAGGAGGTGCATGGAGAAGCGCGGAGACACAAAAAGCGGCGATACGAGCGGAACAAAAAGCGAAGATGGCGAGAACGAAGAGGAATGCTCGAGCCACGATGCCCGCGTCCGCCTCGATTTCCAATAGAAACACCACTACTTTCCTGACGCTTTTCCGAACGAACTGCGACCTCCTGTTCACCTCCTGTCTCCACGAATCTCTCGCTCGGCTGGGCGACAGAAGCGAATTTAATCCGCCGTTCGCGATTTCCGACGAGAGTCGCGCTCCTTCCGTGCTTTCGAGAGGGTGTGCGACGTTTCTCGACGATAAATTCAAGCGTATAGTTGAACGAGGTCGAGAAGGAGCGAGCAAGATGGGAAAAAAGTCCCTCGAACTGAATCGCGTCTCGTAATCGTCACGTGGAAAGGAAGAGGAGAGACCGACGATATTCTCGACAGCATCCGCTAACACCTAGTTACCCTCGCGCAAACTAGCGCCGAGCATACACAGGAACGATGCTTCGTTCCCCTTCCAGTTTATCCTCCCGATTTCTCTAGTCCTGGCTTGTTCGCCGGAAAACCACGTCGTGTCTTGTGGATATATTCGCGGCGAGGGACGCTTTCAAGCCCCCTACCATTTTCAGGCTTCCCGTGTCGACGCGTTAGCTTCCTTTCGCCTCTATATTGCTCGTATACACGCGTCACGGTTTATCACTCTCGCGGGGTTATTGTCTTTCGTCTAATGGTACACGCACGTGTGCGCCGCGTACAGGTGTGTACATAGGATCGTCGACCAGCACCCGGATCGAGCGATCGCGCGCACCAGGAACACCGTGGCAGAATATCTCATCACGGCGTTTTCCGGCTGGAATCAGACCGCGTGTCGTGTACTATTTTCTCGCCTCCCGCATATGCGACGCCAAGAAACAAGATTTCCCGTCCAGATGCGTCGACCAACTTACAACCTACGACCAATCGCGGTATATTGTATCGTTGCTTGGTTTGTTCCGGCTTTACGGTTCGGAGATTCCGCGCTGTAATAGATTCACCGCGGATACTTGTGCACGCATATTCCTCGGTGGACCGGCGCGACGCGAACGGGCACGCTTCCAACACAAGCGTTTAACCAGGACATCTATTACCCAATCTGTCGATTACGAACGATTACGACGTACGGTGGATCATAGGACGACGCGGCATTATCGTGGTTGAGTAGGTGGATTCGGAGGTCGGAAAAAAGACGGAGGGACGGTGTAGACAGGAGAGGAAATAAACGACAGACGAGGAAGGTGGAGAAGAACGCGAAGACGAGGTGCGGCATGTACGGTCTGTCGCCAGACAGCGGCCGACACGCGGAGTAGGGGAGACGTTATGGTTGCTGCGAAATTATTGCATATAGTCTGAATATTAAAGCGTGGCAGAGTGCTCGGTCGTACTCGTCGGGTGGTGGATGCTGGATGATGGACGCGAAGGAATCGTCGTGTGCGCTTGTGCGCGTACACGTATATACGTACTCGAGAGGGGAAACGGGACGCGAGAGAGGAGAAAGGAGCGGGAGTACAAGGGACAAAGCGAGCGAAAGGGAGAAGTAGACACACAGAACGAAAGGGGATGAGAGAGAAAGGTAGAGGATTTAAGGGAAACGAAGGGAGAGCGAGTGAAGGAAGAAAGGAGAGGGAAGACAGGTAACGCCACCGAGAGCCACGGTGGCCGCCGGGGAAATTACGGCTCCTTCCTTACTTGCCAGAGATGTGCATAAACTCTGCATTACACTCAGTGGCACTCATACGTGTATTCCGCTACCGTGAGCGCGACCATCGTCCACGGATGCTTGCCGCACAGGCAAAAGTCGGTCGTTGCGAGCTTATTAAACGCTACTGCGATTCGCTTCAACGGCGACCGGCTTTCCTCTGCATCTCGCTCGGTCCGCGCCTCCATACTTTCAAGCTCGTTCTCACACGATCTGCCCTTTTGAAAGTATTGGCAAGGAAAGAGTAGCATCGAGATTTTAAAACGATCGACGCACCGATATTGCTAATTACCATTCCTTTCTACTTGTTCGAAAATATGTCTATAGCCGTTCTTCGTTTGTCGGGCGATTCCTCGACGCGTTTCCCGCGTTCCGAGGAGAATGAGAGGCGCTGTTCGTATAGAATGCATGACTCGAAAACAAGGCGGCCCCGAAGTCCCCTCAGTGGCGTAAGTATCCACCTCAGACGACAACGTTACGTCGACCTATGTTCCTCCTTGTTGCTCGACCCGGCGACCCCCCTACCCCGCCGCCCCATCTAAATCTCCGTTGTTTATTGCAAATGGATTCCGCATCATGATGCCCGGGTAGCTGTGGGACCCTATTCAAATACCTCGTGTTTCCTCGTCGGAACCGACTCTGGCCCCCCGTCGCCCGCCCCCGACTCGTCTACCCTCACCGCGTGTACGGGGTTGTTATTGCCCCCGGCGTGATTGTTCTCTATCTCTGTCGTTCTCTCTCTCTTTCTCTCTCACTCCCCAGATCTTTCGAATAATTTACTTTGCGCGATACCGGCGCGACGCGCGTCTCTTTGCCCTCCGTTGTTTCCTTCTTCTCTTCTTTCTTTCCATTCGCTACGATATCCGCAGCCTCTTCCCCCACCCATCGAAAAACCGAGGCTTTCTCTTTTTTGTTTGGGTAATCGAGGATCGAAGTCACCCGGCCGGAAGATCAGAAAAATTGAGTGGATCCTAATACGGGAATGCGATTATCCGAATTAGCGGTTTACCACGGGTCCTCGCCCTCTTTTCATCGCAGTCGCGCCGCTCCCTCTTCTCGTAGCTATGAGACGGATGCCCGCGAGGCTCGCCGCTTTTCTTAAATTTCGCTCGATCGCCATTGTTAGTCCGCCAGCTTATTTTCTGTCGTCCGTGTGAGCAGATTGACTCGGTACAAAGAGGCAGAAAGTTATCGTACCACTCAGCGTCTCGACGTTGTAATTCTCGAGAGTTAGATGGTTAGTCACAGGATGGTGCAGCAAACTGACCTTGGTAGTTTTGCCAGAAGGCGGAGGCTTGGCTGCCGATCAGGTCCAAGCCGTATCCCCATGCCGGTTTCTCGGGGGTAGAAGGTTGTTGGGAGGGACGCGGTACCTGGGCCTCCCTGTACTGTTGGGCCTGTTGCTGTTGCTGAAGGGGTTGCTGGGATGACTGTTGCTGCGAAGGTTGCTGTTGTGACTGCGAGTGTACCGGACTAGCTTCCGGCGGCTCTGAACTCGTACGAGCCTCCACCGTCACGTTTTCTAAACCACACAAAAAAAAGGAAGAAAATCAAATTGGCCGAGCGTTTTGCTCGGTCACGGTGTTTGTAATAGTTTGTCCTGCTGCGAGAGCAGGTAACGATCCCTCCACCAGCCGTCTCGAAGCGGCGAATTCGCGTGCTCCGTTTCATTCGAAATTAGTATCGCTACTCTCTGCTTTTGACAGGGTTAATCAGTGGCGGCAGCGAGAGTAGCAACGTTGTTGCGACGCGAACGGGATTCCTGACCCGCGTTGTATATCGGAATAAGAGATTTCACTTAAAGGGTTTCAAGCTCGTGCTCGAGTTTTGCTAGTGACAGGAAGAAGGGTGCCGCCGCGGTGCGCCTCTCGCTGCCTCCGAACCCCTACCATCGAAGAATCGTGCCGTTTATCGTTTAACAGTTTAACTGGAGAATTGAGAAAGAGGCGAGCATCGGGACTGCCGTGTTTGAAACGGGAAGGGGTAAGGATCTTCCCGCCGGCAGGGGATAAGTAAGGAATCGTATTCTGCCGGGTGTCAGGCTGTTTGCTTTGCCTCGGCGAATTAATTAATTTATTCCGAGATCACCGGTAGCCCGAAGGCTCTGCGAGAGAAATCGTCTGGGAAACAGTTAACAGAACTCGATGGAAACTCTCCCGTTTCTACTACGTCTTCGTGCTCTTCTCTTTCTTTCTTTCTTCCTCTGGTATCACGATAATCCTTGAGCAAGCGCGCGCGAAGTCGCCTCTTTTCCCGCTCCATTTTCACTCGAAACTGATACTTACCGGTAATCGCTCTGACTTGCTCGGAAGAAGCCCCCGTTGCTTTCAACGCCTCCTCGAGCTGCGTGCGCCTCTTGATCTCCAGTTCCAGTTGTTCCTGTAGGCGTTTCCTTGCCCTTCGTTCTTTCTTTAGCCGCTTCTGGTACATCACTGAAAGCAGAAACATCGAAAGTCTTTAGCATAATTTCTACCGGGGATGTCGCGTGCGACTCTTCCGAACGACTTCGACGGACACCTGTCAAAACGACTTAACGGTAGGCGGTGTTCACGGTTCCCCAGGTGGTGGAACCCCGGCGCGGTCAAAGTCCAACGAAATTATCTCGGCGTATCATTGTACCGCGGGGGGTTTCACGGCCAGCACAGGGGGCTTCGGACCTCGAACACGCGTCTAAGCGGGGGTCTGATCGTCCCGTCGGCTACCGTGCGCGCCTGTCAACGATGTCTAACCGAGGATCGACGTCGATCGATCGTTCGATCTAGTTATCGATCGATCTACGAATTGGGTGCCCGGTTAAACCGGTTCCCCTTCTCGACGCCTCTCACCATTTGCAAACGGGAACAATTTTTTTTCGCGACTGCCTCGCAGCTGTCAGCTCGGCCGTGTTTCTTGATTACTTTATCTCGATAGAACGTGGCCCTCCGGTTGCTCGACCATATCGCGTACTACACTTTGCAGCGACTCGCTACACCGATTAGGCTGGCGATCGCTTTCTCTCGTGTGTTTTCGCTATCTTCGAAACTATCCCGAGTCGATAAGAAATCCGTTCGATTCTCGGATTGTAGAATTCTGGCGAAAGCGGAGGCGCGCAGGAAGAACATTCGACATGGTCAGACGCGTTCTTGCAGACAAGCCGATCGAGCGATCGGCCGAGGCTCTCGGGTCGGCGCGTTTGAACCGTCCCTCCTCCTCTTGTCCGCTTTAATTATTTTCCATTATTGCGAACCGCCGCGTCCGGCCATTGTGTCTTGCTCGGGATCACCCGCTCCCGGCACTTTCGGGCCCCGATCTCTCGCGAACCTGGGCTTTGTTGTCGACGCCTCGATCGCGCGATCATCGTTGCGATCGGCATCGACGGCGTTGCCGCTTCTACGGTGGCCGGATTTCGCGGAACGCAAGGAAACAACGCGAGAGCTGTCTTTCCTGGGACTACCCTGTGTTTAACGTGGAAGTCGGCAGTTAGCGTCCAATTAATCTCGTCACCGAGGAAACGAGTGCGAGTCGGCCACGGACGCGCAAGTGCATCGTCATTTTTGTCCGACCTACGCCGAAGGGTGCTATTAAACGAGGAGGCGTCGTTGAAATTGTAAAAGATAGTTTACACACCGTCGGAGTATCGTTTCGTTCGCACGCCGCTTCCTGTATATCCAGGATGACGCGCGTAAAATTAGAAAGCTCCGAACTAAGGTTAGGGGAGCAGCCGAAACGGGAAGATGGTCTCGATGATTACGATCGGACCCGATTCACCGATATTTTCCACGCGATCGGCAGGTGGACACCGGTTGAGCGTCACTGATACATGATTGATTCCCAGCAGACAAGGCGCAGACAACCCCTTTGCCCCCTCTACCTGATCACGATGCCGGTATACCTGTGTCCCCTTCCCCCGCGCGCACACCTTTGTCTTTCTCCGTTACGATCTTGCTCTCGCCGACTTTCGAGGAACGACGCGGTTTCGAGACGTTGCGGCGTTCCTCTCTCTTTTTTCCTTTCTCGTCTCTCTTCGATACTCTCTCTCACGTGCTCCGTTTCTTCGTCTCGCCAAGTTCCCGTCCAGATGCTGTCTTCTCCTCGCTGTCGAATAGGTGTGCAATGATAGCAGGGTAAGGAGAAAGCTCGCGTGAGGGTGCGGAGAGGAGGAGAATGAGAAGGAGGAGGAGGAGGAGGTGGAGAAGGAAGAGGAGGAGGAGGAGGAGATGGAGAAGGAAGAGGAGGAGGCCGAGAAGGGAGGCGGAGGAGAGGGTTGGCGAGGGCGAGGAGGGACACGAAGCAAAGTACGCCGGTGGCGGGTGGGTGGGGTGGGACAAGGTGGGAAGGGGACAGACTTCTCTCCGGTGGTAGGAGCGGCCTGTGGGGTACGAGGGAGAAGCGGGGGGCGCAGCATTATGATGCAAAGATGGCGCGGCTGCGGCACCCTAGAATTAGCTCGAGCACTCGCCATTGGCCGCTCGGCAAACCACTCCTTCGGTAACAACCGACTGCATACGTTGCATACTAAGGATACACGCGAGCCCGGCAAAGAATTGCCCCGAACCAGGGCTGCCCAGGCCCGACTTCCACCTACGATTCCGAAAGCCGCCCGAGTTTCTCTCGTCGCGACTTTTCCTCCGCGCGCGTCCCACTCCACGATCGAGAACCGATCGTGAGCGAGACACAAGCAGGAAGGTGTTCGTTGGTTCTGGTCTTGCGAGAAGTGGTTCATCCACGATCGTCCAGCAATTTTGACGTCTACGCTGTACGTTGCGCATGGTACCGATCGTTGCGAGTCAATAGTTGTTCGGTGACGGCGGTGGATGGCCTTCCCGCGAACTGTCTCTCCTGTGGTCTTCGTTGCGACTTTGTTCCGCCTCGGTTCCAGCGCAACAGCCGTGTAACAGCTTAGCGCGAAGCGAAGAATCGCTACGCGAGCATTCCTTCTTCGTTGTTCCTGTTCGCGGCATCTTGCGTTTCCAAAGGGTAGGAAAGACTGGAGATCGTCTCTACGACCCTTATTTCTCCCTCGATCGATATCGATAAGTCACGATATGTTTCTACGCGACACCAGTTGCAAGTTGCGCGAAGGTCGATCTCGCTGGCATTACCTGTTACAGCGACTGGCAAGCGACGATCGCGCGTTCCAGAAAAAGAAATCCCCGGTCATGGTTATAAAATTAGACCGAACGAATATCGCCTGGATACGTCGAACGCCGATGAGTCGTCCGCCGACCGAGAAGCCCGCGAAGGGAATTACCGCCAAGTTCGTTCACGGGGCACAGGGGTTGCGCGATCAAGGTACCGGGTCGAGGGTACCGCGAGTGGGGGGAGAATGCTCCATTAGATAATGCACCGGAGAAGAAAAGTAGGGAGAGAAAAAAGGAACGATAAACAGAAAGAGGGAGAAGGAAAAGTAGGCTTTCTTTCACACTCTCTCTCTCTCCCCCTCTCTCTCTCTTTCTCTCTCTCCCCCTCTCTCTCTTTCTCTCTCTCCCTCTAGATACGTCAAAATGCATCAGCTACCGCTGTGCGCTCGATCAGAGATTTTCTGGCCGCTGTCCGCGCGGACTACCCACGTTGAAGACTCGCGAACTCTCTCGTCGCGTCCGCCTACGTTTAACGCTGGACCGAGATCTCGTGGGCCGATATCGATCTGCCCGCTGTCACGACCGGAATCGTGCAGATCTCGATGTGAGAGAACGCGGGTGAAACGTACGTGCGAGAAACTGGACGGAAAACGACAAAGAACGGCCACGTTGCGTCGGCAACGTCGAGAGATTTTACGCTAGGTATCGCTTCAGGCTGTTTCAAAGTCGTCGCCTATCTCCAGGAATTAGCGGCCGGCCGCGTAAACAATCAGGGGAAACGCGACGGGGCAAATCCAATAGGGAAACCCGCAGAAACTAATATACAGGCTCGGTCGTCTTACCCGGCTCGCGTTTAATACACGTTTTCCTGCCGGAACGAGAGAATAGTCCCTCCGGGAATAGCAATATGATTTACATTTTGAGGTTATATTGACCATTCCCGGCACCTGCAGCGCTCGTTCCTTCTAGCCCGCGGCCTTCTTCGTCGATGACCGGGATCTGCTTAGGAAAAATTAATAATACCCTGCCCAAACGATCTCTCCTTTGCCTCTGTACTGCTCTTTGGTCGATTCGCGATTCTGCTATATCTTTCCCTATACGTTTCGATTCGCCTCGTGCCAATCTCTTTCCACGAAATCCAATCGTCTGGTGTTCGAGAAGCTGCAACGACTCCTAAGGTCGAACGTTGAACGAGATCTATCCTCGGAAAGGGATAACGAGGAGCCAAGATTAGGGTCGTGGAAGCTGGCCGCGTACACTTAATGCGTAATTACGATTCATGAAGGCGGATGAACTGCGGCGTGTGGACGAGCGCGCGTAATCTTGCACGAATACGTCCTCGAGGGCCGTGGAGCGGTCAAAACAGCCGTTACCCGGTGTTTAAAGGGGTTCTTACGCACCTACTCGAGACGCAGCAGCAGTTCGATCTCCTCCGACGGACAGCATCTGTGCTCTACGGCTCTCTCGATATCCATACAAAAGCCGTCCGTTGAATAACATTACGCTCGAGCCACGCCGCTTGCCGCGGACGATTATAGTCCAACGAACGTCGATAGTAGTTAGACCGTGTATCCTGTGCGAATGCTAATTTCGGACGGCTGGAACCGATGCTCGACCGAGTCCGTCCTTCGGGCTAATCGACGAAACCGCGAACCGATGTCTTCCGGTTCTCTGCTCCTTTCCCAACGCTCGTTTCTTTTCTCCACGCATGCACGTACGCTCACGTTTCACAAGGGGAGAGGCCGTTTTTTGTCGCCTCACGAAGCGCGGAGGATCGATTCTTCGGGACGACTGCCAGAGATTCGCCGTGACAATCGTGCCTTCTCACCCTTCTCTCTTACGCGCGCGCGAGGGTCGCTTCTCGTTCAAATATCAATTTTGCGGCGACAACTTTTCGCCACCCTCCTCTCTACTCCATGACCCATATGGAAATGGAGATCGGTCATCGGAATCCAGTTTGCCAGTGGAAACATCCCCGAGAGGGTCAAACGCGTTCGGCTCCCTTGCCTACGAAGGGTAGCTACCCTTGGACTGGTTTCCATGCCACGGAACGTCGTAAAGTCGAAAGCTTTTCGCTTTTACGTATTATTCTTTTATCCGATATCGGGATAGCCGGTATCCGGCGGCGAGGTATACCAGGGAAAATCCTCTTTCGTGCTCGTCCCTTCGGTTTTCTGGGCCACGAAATATTCTCGCGACCATTCGCTCGAGTAGCGTCTGTTTCGTCTCGCCGCTTGTTTTCATAGGACAAACTAATTTATCCTATTAACATCCGTTGTATACGTTATCGTCGGGCTCGGCGATTCTGTTTATCGGACAGACGAGCTTTAGATTCGCGTTGAAGGAAAGAAATCGAGAGGCTAGACTAGCGTAACGCGAACGAAAACGAAACACGCCTCGCGAAACTGCCTGCCGGGGCAACGATCGTGTTTCGAACGAGATTCAGGCCAACAGGCGGAAGAAACTCCAACGACCGCAGAAACAAATACGGAACTTCCTCCTAGCTTCGCTTCTTCAACGTTTTCGTCCACGTTTCGTCTATGCGTTCAGGTGTGGTCGGACATGGTGGAAGCGTGCCGGAAGAGACGAAATATGCTACCGGTGCGGCGCTTGAATTACGCTACCAATACGAAAATGTTTACTCCGCGGGTGAGCGTGGGTCATTCGAAACCGACCGATCTGGTTACTCGGTCCAGTGCGCGGAAACGTAATAGCCGTAGTAGCGTTTTGCTCGACTTCTTTACCTTCGGCTCGAACCCTTTGGCGAGATCGAAGAGAGAGATCGAAAAAACCGAGCGTACGCTCGATGTGTTCGTCCCTGACGAATTGATTGACGCGAAAACGAGGAAAAAGACGCGAATCTGGAGAAGAAGGAGGAGTCGATCCAGTTCGGTGGATTCGAAAGGGGAGGATCGCGTCGCGTCGTTGGTAACACGTCTATTCCCGGATAATTGTTTTAAAGGTAGCAATCGCTGTCGGGTTACGACCGGCATACATTAATTTAGCCCGATTTATATTATATTATCGGTAAGTATGATCGTCGATGGAGCGGGATGATAGGGCTGCGCCGTGATAACGCATTTCGCGCGCACGTTCGTCGGTTAACGGGAGCCGATTGACCTCGAAGCTCGTTACGTCCAAGGACTGGCAATTACGCGCCGATCAGGCCGCTATAGTGCAAGAAAGACAGAAAGGAATCCACCAAAGAAAGGCAAAAAAATAATACGATCGACAGAAGTTTCTCGAGTCGAATGGGACGCCGGGGGATCCATATCTGCGAGTCGTTGCTTTATCGGTAGCGAGCAGCGGCAGTTTTCGGGGGCTTCGGCGCTATGGGACGCGTGTTTTATTGCCCGAAAACCGACAGATATCAGGATTATGTGTTCCATCGACGTCGACGCTCGTGTGCGCCACCCATTCGACGCGATACGCCGTCTACGGATCTCTAGCGACGAATTGAGGGAACGAAAGAAGCGTAGACATTCTCTTCTGCTCGAACGAACGTTGACGCGAATTCGCGGCGTCCATTTTCGCGTGGAAACTCAAACTCGGGGAAAGAGTCTCGGCTTCGTTGATCGGAAAATAAAAGTCGAATAATAAGAGAATGAGAGAAGGTAGAATAGAGGATCTACGGAACGGAACGAATCGCGTTAAATATAATGCGAACGAATGCCGATGGCAAAGGCGGTGGTGGCGATGCAGAGTCCGAAAAACGTTAGCTAGATGGTTATCGTGGTAATCGCAGGCCGAACCGATAAAATAAGATCAGAGCCTTTCTAATGCCGGGTTATTTTTTTAAATGGTTCGCTCGATCAGCCGGTCTTCTTCACCCGTATGTGCCTGCTCGCTGTTTGCCGGTCGGCTCTCTCGGGGTGAAACTATTTTGACCTTTTTCGCGCGTAGACCTCGCATCGAACCGAGTAATTTGGATTTGCAGTCGCGTAAGCGCCACCCTTGCCCTGCCCGATATTATTTCCCCCTATAAACCTCGTATCTCGCAGTGAAGAAACCGGTGTTTCGGGCTCGGTACCATCTGGACCTCGATGTAGAAGAATTTCGTTAAATATTCATACGGCGAAGAAAGCGCACGATGTTTTCTCTACTAAAAGCAGAGCATTGTTCCACTTTTTTCTGCCGGCAGCCCATAACGTCCCCCGCGAATGAAACCCCGTTGTTTTTTCGCCTCCCCTATCGATACGCGATCCACGCGTCCACAGATTGCTCGATGACGTTTCATTTTTCCCCGAATATCCAAAACACTGATCAGGGGACTGGCATCGAGTTCCCGCAGTGTACTACAGCCAGAAATGTTTTAGCTTATCGCGTTTAATGCCATCCCTTTGCGTCATGAGGAGTCGAGAAAGCATCCCCTGGGGAACATACGGCAGCTTAATGGTGATTTTTTGTCGTTATACGACCGTTTTCACCTCGTTTTCGTTTGCCACGCGGTCCATGCCGGACGTGTCAGCACGTCTTATCCAGGTTGCTTCGTAACGACACGGATTTTCTGATAGATTTCTCCTCGACGGCGACATCGCTATCACGAAGGCGACAATGCACATATTTTCCCTTCTCGTTTTAGATCGGTGGAATGAACCGAAGGATAAAGAAACGAAGAAACTTTTCTAACTCGCACGAAAGCGGAACAAGCAAAAAAAAAAAAAAAAAAAAAAGAAAATAGAGCAACCATCTCCACGCGGCAGTGTACGAATTAAATTCTTAAAGTTCCCTCCCGTGCATGTCGCATTCCGCGAGTCCCCGAGACATCTAAAATCGAGTTACCTCTAGGCTGCTTCCGTCTCTGTGCCGCTCGGGGGAACCGATATTAATTCCCATAAATTTCCTTTCAAACGTGCACGAATCCTCCAGCCGCCACCCCCAGCCTCGCCCCTTCAAAAGCAAAGGACTGTTTGCCTTTTAATCCGAGTATGCAAAGAACGTTATTCTTCTTTTCCGTCGACAAAACGGCATACAGAAGAAAGGGACGGTGGATGGGTGCGGCGGAGTTGAGGCACCGGTAGCTTACGACGAGCTCTTGCAATATTTAACGACGCGATGAAAGCTGGCGAAATCCGAAAGGAACGCATCGTTACGCCTGGCGTCTTTAAAAACGAACTCGTTTGCTCTATTGGAACGGCTGCTTTACTGGCGAAGTGGCGCCTTAAACTGCTGCAGCGAAAGAGCCGAGGAATTGGCGGTAATAGTCGGATTGCGAATGCACGAAACGGAGTAGGTTCTATTACGATAGTATCTCGAAGCTGCATAACAGGGACGCGGCGATTCCAGCGACTCCTAAGGATTCGACTCGAAGTTCCCGCGCAATTTGATCGTAATTACGATTGTTACGTCGGCCGACTCTCTACCTGGACGGGGCCTTGCATCACACATGGCAACCATGTGTCTGCACCTCCTTACGGCATACTCTAAAGAATCTCAGGGACCGACCATAAATCTTAGAAAAATCTCAACAAAGTTTCTCAGGTCAAACAAGGATCTTTTCAACGAAAGTAATTTCTAAGATCTCTGGTTTGTGTCCGGAAAACACTTAAAATTAGTTATTTGCACACGTGCGATGCTTCCCACTACCAACCTTCTATCGAGGGCGGCTAAGACCCCTCCTGGTCCACCAACAATCGTAATAGCCAATAGAAACAACGTCTATTTCCCTCACTTTCCTGACCAAAAAACTGTCATTAACGAATCCGATGATCCCATGCGTTAGACACACCCTTTCCTAGCTCTCCTCTGATACAGCATCGTCACTCTAGATGTAGTCCGTTTTCATCGTCCGAACAGTCAGTAAGTCTACCACGGTTCTACCTAACCCCAATCAATTCATTTGCAAAGTCTAACTATCGCATCGAGACATATCGTCAAATCGGGTCCTATCTCTGTAACGCATAATCTATACTCATCGTCAAATACCTGTAACGCTCATAATATTGTAATCCATCGTTGAATATATCACATTAACCTGTTAACACAGTGTTAATTTCAATTAACCACCCCTGTTATCCTAACCGAAACACGGGGAACGACTACTTCGCGGCGTCGATTAGCCTAATCGTAGCGAGAATTTACGCCTCTCGCTGACGCGTTTTCCTCGCGACCGCGTCTCTCCGCGAACGGTCGTAACATTTGGTCCTTCGAGCCGGATCCAGTGGTAAGTGAAAAGGGCATACCAGTGACACCCAATACCATACAGTGCCACATGAATTCAACATAACCAGCAGCGGAAGCGTTACCACTCCAGCGAAGTCAGTAACGTCAAGGGGCCGTCACCTTGGAAGAGGCATAATTCGATGGTTGAAGACGCAACCATGCAGCCTCCCGCCGCAACTGGACAATCGTGAACATAACGATATTCAATAACTTCGATCGCACGACAAAACACGTCACTTTCGGGAAGGATCACCTTCCTCACGAAACGTACATCAACGACATTCCGCTGCACAGGGACAAGCGACAACCTGCAGTCGGAACAACTTCAGCTTCATTACAACACGAGTGATCCTCGGGAAGAACGCCTTCCTCGCGAACATCACAATATTCCGTCACACGGTAACAAGCAACAGTTAAACTCGCAACTACAAGGTAAGCTCGCTCAAAGCATCGAAATCAGTCATGGATCCCAATATGAAAGAACGCACGAGAAAATTGGTACGACAACGAGAAGGGTTCAGAAAAGGGTTGGAGGCATTTCGCACAGTACTCAACAATTATGTGGAAGGGACACAAATATATACTATCCAACGAAATTTAGAGGAATTAGAGGAAGAATTCACATCATTCAAAGAAAATCAATGGGAATTAGACGATAGGAAGGGGGGCCAAACACAGCAGGACCGCATTGACTTACAACAAATGTTCTATATTTTCACCGGACACGCGACTACCATAATTAATAACGCAAACGAACAATCAAGGTCGACAATCCGAAGTTTTACATCGAGCTATTCGAACATTTCATTGCCGAAAATTCATTTACCTACCTTGTCGGAACTCTACAAGGATTGGCCAGAGTTTGCGGATCTATTTCGCTCTACGGCTCAGACAACCAAGCTCGCGTCATCATTATCGGAACAATCTGATTCAACGTCACCGATCGCCGTGAATCAGACAATCGCTCACGTTCGCAACTCATCGCCAATACGCGACTTAACGACAAACAAGCTCGCGTCATCATTATCTGAACGATCTGATTCAACGCTACCAATCGCCTTGAATCAGACAACCTCGAACATTCGCTGCTCATCGCCAGCACGCGACTTGGCGACGGCCAGGCTCGCGTCATCGTCTGAACAATCTGATTCAACGCTACCAATCGGCTTGAATCAGACAATCTCTAACGTACGTAACTCAGCGCCAATACGCGACTTGACGGCAACCAAGCTCGCGTCATCATTATCGGAACAATCTGATTCAACGCTACCAATCGGCTTGAATCAGACAATCTCTAACGTTCGCTACTCAGCGCCAATACGCGACTTGACGGCAACCAAGCTCGCGTCATCATTATCGGAACAATCTGATTCAACGCTACCAATCGGCTTGAATCAGACAATCTCTAACGTTCGCTACTCAGCGCCAAAACGCGACTCGACGACAAACAATTTCGCATTATCATTATTCGAACAATCTGATTCAACGTCAGCAAGCGCCTTGAATCAGACAACCTCTGACACTCGCAGCTCTTCGCCAACGCGCGACATGAAGACAACCTCTCGCGATCCTCTGGACCGGAAAAAACTGAATCCCGTTCAGGACAACAAAGTCAATTTCGAATCCGGGCCTGCAGCAGGGGTTTCGAAATCCACGATAGGATTCTCTAGGAACATTTCCTCCTCAATCAGCATCTCAATGTTCAGTCTGTCTTACAGCACGTTACCTATATCATCTGAGAGCAGGAGTATCATATCGGAGAATCCTTTTCCTGAACATAACACGAAGATGCCACCCTCGCCATTTCCGAAAGGGGCCACATCTGCGAATTATCCGAAGCGGAATAATCGTCACGTTGTCACCATCATGGCGGCATCGGACAAGTCTCAGGCCACGAAGATCTCACCGGAGTCACCCCTGGCTCCAATAACGCCAACATATTCTCCGACGCCAAGGCAAGTCACAGTCGCGACGTCCAGCGTCACGACGCCCAACGCTCATTCTCCGCCAAGGATCATCACTAAGAGAGCGCGACTCGGGCGGATCATCGGGGGGAGCCCAACCTCCCAATCAACTACAAAACTCCACATCGTGTTGGACGACTCAGCATCAGGCAACACAGGAATTCCGTTCAACGACACCTCATGGGCAGAGGTGTTCCAAGACACGTCCTGGGCAGAGGTGTTCCATGACACTTCCTGGGTCGAGGTACTACACGACACCTCCATGATCGAGACATTCCACGACACTTCATGGGCAGAGGTGTTCCATGATACTTCCTGGGCCGAGCTGCTGCATAACACCTCCAGGATCGAAGCATTCAACGACACTTCTTGGGCAGAGGTGTTCTACGACACTTCATGGACAGAGGTGTTCTACGACACTTCATGGACAGAGGTGTTCTACGACACTTCATGGACAGAGGTGTTCCATGACACTTCCTGGGCAGAGGTGCTTCACGATACCTCCAGAATCAAGACACAATCAACAGCGACAACGTCTGACGAGAAACCCACCTCACGACATCAACCATATCAATTGATCGGGAACCTCTCAACGGGGGGAGGATGTTACGTCGGCCGACTCTCTACCTGGACGGGGCCTTGCATCACACATGGCAACCATGTGTCTGCACCTCCTTACGGCATACTCTAAAGAATCTCAGGGACCGACCATAAATCTTAGAAAAATCTCAACAAAGTTTCTCAGGTCAAACAAGGATCTTTTCAACGAAAGTAATTTCTAAGATCTCTGGTTTGTGTCCGGAAAACACTTAAAATTAGTTATTTGCACACGTGCGATGCTTCCCACTACCAACCTTCTATCGAGGGCGGCTAAGACCCCTCCTGGTCCACCAACAATCGTAATAGCCAATAGAAACAACGTCTATTTCCCTCACTTTCCTGACCAAAAAACTGTCATTAACGAATCCGATGATCCCATGCGTTAGACACACCCTTTCCTAGCTCTCCTCTGATACAGCATCGTCACTCTAGATGTAGTCCGTTTTCATCGTCCGAACAGTCAGTAAGTCTACCACGGTTCTACCTAACCCCAATCAATTCATTTGCAAAGTCTAACTATCGCATCGAGACATATCGTCAAATCGGGTCCTATCTCTGTAACGCATAATCTATACTCATCGTCAAATACCTGTAACGCTCATAATATTGTAATCCATCGTTGAATATATCACATTAACCTGTTAACACAGTGTTAATTTCAATTAACCACCCCTGTTATCCTAACCGAAACACGGGGAACGACTACTTCGCGGCGTCGATTAGCCTAATCGTAGCGAGAATTTACGCCTCTCGCTGACGCGTTTTCCTCGCGACCGCGTCTCTCCGCGAACGGTCGTAACAACGATCTAGCCGAGAGTAGAGTTTGTTCCAGTGGTGCGACCAGAGTAAGAGTTGCAGGTCGAGAGACGTCTTAGACAGAGTGGCAAGGATAACCCGTTGGTAACTGGAGGCAAGTGGAACGTCGCGGCGCAGCACGGCGGAGCGGTCACCGCGATCCTCCTCCGATCGAAGACGTTGTTTTTCCCCGCGACAGCGGCTAACCGCGGGGGAGGCTGATTCCGAGCCGTATCGTAGAATGTCGGGACGCACGGCACGCGGAAAACGAGATCCATTCGTGTTGTTCTTTGAGGCGGCACCCGCAAAGGGAATATATGCGGCGTTCTCGCCGGCTGGAATGGAAAAAGGAGAAAAGCAGGGAACAGATTGAGTGGCGCGCGCAGAGAAAAGAGAGGGCAAGGAACGACACAGAAGTACCGGAAGGGTGGATGCGTTTCAATCGGAGACCACAGCCGCGGTCGCTTTTCTTTTCCTTTCGTTTCAGTTCCGTTCAAGTGGCTCTTCTCTCCGCCGCAAAACTCTACCGACCGACTCTCGGTCGTGTTTATACAATGTAATGGCTTGTGCCAGCATTGTGCTGAGCGGCCCAGCCGCTCATCGTGCACGCCGCCGTTTCGCGATTCCCTTTCGGCATTCGTTTGGCACTTTATCACGCCCCTAGATTGCCGCATTAAACATCCAGCAAAGGGAATTTCGACCCTAGCCGTGTCCCCCGCCGCTCTTCACTAGCGTCACGCATCCCTTGTGCGATCGTTTTCACTGAGATTCCCGTCCGAGTTCGCCGCGATTACCTTTTTTCCCGATTTGCTTCTCCGTTTCTTTCTCGAAACGGACAAATTTCCATCTCTCTCTCTCTCTCTCTCTCTCTCTCTCTTTCTCTCTCGACACCTTTGACGTACTCCCTTTCTCTTTCGCTTTAATCAGCCTTCTCTTTTTGAACCAGGTACCTTCATCGCGCTCACGTCGCTCCGTCTCTGGCGTCTTTGTCGATCGATGACGCGTTTAGTAATTCAAGAGGGCAAAAGGGAAAAGGGACGAGAAGTAGGAGACTCTATGGAATTATGGCAGGTGGAAGACAGCCGACCTCCCTGGACGGCGATCGTCGTCTCCAATCTACCAGCAGATATACGGTGTCGCGTTACACGCGTGGCTAACGCTATCGACCGGGAGAAGGCCCGGCTTCGCGTGTACACGCCCGTACTCGCACCGGAACGGTCGCGTTCCATCGTCCTGGATATAGGATTGCCACATTCAACAGCCGGGCACATTGTTTACGCGTACAGGTTCTACTACTGAAGGACTAATCCGTCTTTCGCGGAGGCCTGCGAGAGGTTTCCCAGATTCCTAGATCCGGGACGTCTTTTCGACTCAACCAACTCGACCAATCCGATCCTCTGGAAGGGAACGTAGCTACGGTTCGGAGTAGTGTATTCGTAGAAAGCCGGAGAAAACGTTGACGAAACGATCGGTCACGTAATACGTGCGAAGCACCGCGAACACTCCGAGCCGGATATGACTAGGACCGAACGATTATGCGCGGACTAACGTAATCGTGAACGGTATGGGAACGATCGTCGATGAATAAGTCCGGGCCGCGTTTCTCGAAGGATATCGAGAACAAGGGCTTCTTATGGTGCGCACCTTCGGGGCTTCCTTTCGCAACGAATTCCCTGAAACTTTTTCGAGAAACTTGACCGTCCGCAACCCCCTTCCACGTTCAGTCAGGTATCCGGACTGATTTTTCTGCGATCCATTTTTGATCGAGACTACCTCGCTAGACTTCTCTATATATAGGTTCGTGTAAAATCATCCAAGAGTTATCTTACGTTTCTTAAGTCGTTCTGATTACGTAGGTGCAAGGAAGTTCGGTCTTTTACCGCGAAATTTCGAGGAATAAGTTCGCGACGCGTTGCTGTGACGGCGCGGATAGAAGAACGGAGATGCGGTAATTGCGTCAAAGCCAGTCGACGAATTTCAATCACGCCCGGCTCCTCCCTCGTCGTCGGAAAATCATCCAGGCATTATGTATTTGCTCTCGAGTATAACCGGTTCGGTGGGTTCACCCTCGCGAAGTCGCCGCCCGAAGCTTGGCTCGGCTTTCTCTCCGTCTGCCTCTCGTTCTGCCTCACTCGCTCTCTCGTTGAATTCGCGCGAGCTGTCGCCCCCGTCGCGGTTATTAATATTTGCCGACAATTACCGAACCGGCGACCCCTTTAATTCCGCTTCTCCACGACCAAGACACGTTCGAGAGATCGATTCGGAACGACCTTGTTCCTTCCTCGTTCTTCCACCTCGATGAACTTGCCTTTTTTCTCAACTCTTTCTCATTACGGACGCCGTTTCGGCAAGAGATCGCTGTATTTGCGGCCGCGTCAAGAATGGAAAGAAGCTGCTGGCTATTACTTTATTACGTTCGACAGCCGAGGGGTTGCTCGAACGCGACCGAACGATCTATGACATCGGGCCACGTATCAATACCGAAAATGTCTACGAGAAACACGCACAGAGGGCAGGGACTCCAGGCGGTTCGACGAAAACCGGTCGCTTTATTCCGTGATATATGTCTGCATTAGTTGGCAGAGCTTCGAGGAAGCGGCAGTTGCTCTTCTAAATCCTTGTTAGACTAACTGCCTGCCGTTTCCTATTCGCGTCCACCAATATCGTTGCACAGTCTTCTAACGATTATTTCGTTCGGCGAATTTCCCAAGCGCTTTGATCGGTCGGAGCAGTTCTTGCCCAACGCGATTCCTCGTATTCGCGAATCTTAGTAAAGCGAGTCGGAGTTTGTGTTTGCAAGGCATCCGTTCGTCTCCCTCTTGTCCGTTTTCTCGAAGAGCTGCTTTGCCCTCGTGGAAACTAGATCCATAGTTTCGAGCCGAACTGGCCGTCGGAACGTGCCAGCTTCTACTTTGGGGATTGGAAAACCCATCAACGCCCGCGCAGTGGAGAGGAAAGGGAGAGAAAGATAGTTTGGCGTCAGGCTCGTCCCAACCCTCTCCGACTACCTTTCTCGCTGGACGGTCCAGAGAACCCCTTGGTTCTCTTGCAAAGCTCTGTTAGGATCCCGGAGCCGTGCAGGAGCCCCGGAAGAGACCGTCCGTGAGAGGGGGAGACCGAGTAAGCTCCGCTTACTAAGTACGTTTTGCATCTAAGACGCTCACCGAGTTTAATTACGGGGCTTTGCGGTACCGGCGACACAGACGCGCCGGGACAACGAGGCGTTCTCGCCCGTATGGTCAGCTCTACCTCCAGTTGGATTCTTTGATCGGGAAGACACGGAGGAGCTATAGAGGGAATTTCCATCGAGAGTCTTGTTTCGCGATAAACACCGTTCGTTGGTCCGGCCAGTAGCTTCTTATCGAATAAGGGACTGGTAGTCGAAAGAAAATTGAATAATAGAATTCGATGGGTAAGGAGAGGAATTTGTTGAAAGGAAAAGCACGAAGGAATGGCGAAAACGAGGATCCATGGAGCGTTGTCGGGCTTGGCTAGGAGCGAGCGCATAAAAGCCCGTAGAATGACGTTTTACAAAGGGTCTATCAAGCGTGGAGCAATGTTGATGGGCAACAGATAAGCGGAGGGCCGGTGCAATTTCGCTCGGCGTGCAGCGGCGCAGTCAGCGTCGCCGGCGTTACGATTTTTACGACGCTCCCTTTACAACCGACAAAATGTAATTTTCTGCGATATGTGTGCGGACACCGTGGGGGTCGAAGCCACGACGGAAAGCCGGAGGAGACGGAACGACGCGACGCGAGCGGCAGAGTCGAGAATGGCAGGGGGAAGAATCGCGGAAGATGTAGGGGAGAGAGAGAGACAGTGAGAAAGAGATAGAGATAGAGAGAGAAGAGACGATGGTCGCGGAAATAGCCGGTCGCTTTGGTCGAAAGGTTCTGCGGCGACCCTCGGTCAAGAGAGCGCGCTCCTCAGCTCGCGAGTATCCCTCGGGAAGAAATCGAAGGTTATTATAACGAAGGAGGATCGTATCGTTCGATTTACCGTAGCTATAAAATTTGAGGAATTTTCAAATACGTTTTCAAATACGACGTTTATAATAGCGGGGCGGGGGCATTCTCGGTCGCGTTCACCTTGGTTGGCAAATAATTTTAAGCGGCTACGCGGGACGTCGTGGCGTCGCGGCGATCGAATTATTGCGAAGGATCCGCGACTCGGTGTCGACCGTAAATTTCGCCGGACAATAAAGAACCGCGCCGGATGGGAATTCTTCGTTCAAAAGGGAGGACCGCCGAAAAAAAAGCAGAGCCAGCGACGAGGGCTTTCTCCTCTTGGTCGACTCGGTGCCGCGGCCACCGAACGGGAGACCATCCACGCCATTCATTTTTTCCACATTCGGACACCGTATGACGCCAGTGGAGAGCCGTCTTTCTGCGCGACAACGACTTCGTCTTCGGTGGCGCAAGCTGAAAAAGCCTCGGTTCGTTCGGCAACGGAATTGATTTTTGGAATTTATCGTGGCGAGCTTCCGTTCGCCGCGGCTCGCTTCGCAATCGGCGCGTAAACAAGTCGAGTTTACGACAGGGTTGCACCCGAAAGCACCTTCGACCGGTTAATTGGAAGGCCGGTCTAATCGCGCCGCGGGCCATCGCCACGAAAGAGGCTTTGTTCTTTGTTCCGGGCGAACGCCTTCGCTCTTTCTCTCTCCTTTCCCATCCCTTACCACACTCATTCCATCCTTTCGCGTCAACCTTTCCTCTTTTATACTCTTTGTAGTTTAACTTCCGGTACAAAAGAGTCATCCGCTCGCTTGGCTCTTCGTCGTTCCCGGACCACTGCCTTCTCTTCTCCAAACTCTAGCTGGCCTTCGTGGTTCGAGTGAACGAGAGAAAATATTAACGAAACATTACCCTTCGGTGTAATCTGATTTTGGAACAGGAAGAAGAACGAGAAAACGCGGGGATTTCGACGGACTGGTTGAACGAACGATATGTGTATCAGCGAGCCATGTGGCGCACGATTTCGCCGGCAACGCAATGCGGCAGTCGCAGTTGGGCCGAGATAATTAGGTTTGAGTGCACTCTGGCCGCCGCAGTCGGTAACTCAGTTATCAGTGGACACCCCGCGTACAATGGCTATCACAACGGCATCAAACATAACGCATCAATTAACGTGAACAATAACCGAGCCGCGTCAGGGGTGGCGGGAAGGGTAGATGGCGCGAGCTCCAACGTTCAGGACCCTTTCTGCACCTCCGCAGCGACTACGCTCGAAACCGATGGCCGCTCTACTCGCTACCGATCGCCAACCACGTTCGACTATTCGTGTTCTACACGATCTGTAGAAACTCCGTACACGGTCTAATCGTTAGTTTTTTCCCCTATGAGCCTTCGGGCCTTTCAGCGTTCGACCCGAGGCGTCTGCGAGTCGACCGAAGAACACAGACATTCCGTGCGTTCGTTAGCCGCGCGGGTTGATAACGAATTCGGCGAAGCGGCGAAAAAGCAATATCCAGAAGACCGAATGTACGCGTGAATCCGCTCGCGTATGCGTGCCGGTACGCCTCTTCATCCATACATGCATATCCATAAGTGCGTGCTATCGCGAGGGAAAGGGAAACAAAGAGATAGGGTGAATGTATAGAGGGATGGAGAGAGATAGAGAGGCGGCAAGGGATGAACGTTCGTATGCATCGTGCACGATCAGGGCCCTCTGGCGTATTCAAAGCGCGCAGCGTCGCTCCATCTCGAGGAATGCGGCAATCGATTATCACGGTCCTGCATATCGATACTACCGTCGGACACAGGGCCGCGCGGCGCAGAACCGCGCGCGTTGAGCCGGAGACAGCAGCGAAGAGAGAGTGAAAGAGAGGGAGAGAGAGAGAGAGAGAAAGAGAGAGAGAGAGAGAGGAGGAGGAGGAGGAGAAAGAGAAAGCATTGGGGGACGCCACACGCTAGACAGGGTGCAAGGGTGTCCGCTTAGCGCCGCTCTCCGCTACCCTGGCCACACACGCACACGCGGCCGACTAATGACATCGGCTCCTCTATAATACTCGTGCCTCGAATATCATCGGCCCGATATTGCCACCGCGAGAGATTAATGTTTCGTCCTAACCCATCCTTTCCTCCCTCCCGCTCTGCATCGCTCTTTGCTGCTCCGTTCTTTTCCGCGTGTATCCCTTTCTCCTGATGGCCGTCGACAGTTCTTTAACGACACTTGCCTATGTTGGGCGCGTGTCCTACTCAGACTTCTCGTAATGATCGCGAACCCTATCATCAAATCGTTCGCTACGATCGTGATGTTCGTGCAAACGAGTCGAGGGTAATCGAAATCGTAGAGTCGCTTTTTTCTTTTCTATAAAGCAATTCGTTTCATCCGAAAAGGAAAATGTTGGCATCGACGCGTCTGTCGTCGTCTGAACCGATAAACGTCAAAGCTAGACCCTGCCACTTTGGAAACTTGGAGACGAGTGGAGTTTCGGGGCATGGCGAGATGGTAGTTCGTCCGCGACAAGCGGCTAGAACGATAATGGCGGCTATTAACGAGCCGTATCGGGCGTGAAGACACCTGAGCCCAAAATATCACCGCGATTAATGCAATTACAGCTTACAAGTCCCTTCGGCTCTAAGACCTCCAGTATTACTAATTCATCGAGCGCGTAGATGTGTTTCCGGCGAGGCTTCGGCCTTCGTCCTGCTGCTCAATCGCCTTCCAACCTTCTCTCCCGTATTAGTACTCTCTTCCTTCCCTTCCTGCTTTCCCTCGACCTTCGCCGAGACCGATTTGTGCCGTAGAATGAGAGAACCACGAGATCTCGAGGTTGCGCCGCTCATCGCCGAATAGGTAACGCGCGTATCCAGCAGCCGGAAGCTGGTCGTTCCTTCACAAGGGTGGATGAAGAGGTAGGTTGGCAACGGATTACGGCGTTTTCCGAGTCCCTGGTAGAGCGGTATCGGCTTTTGGCGGTTGCGGTTAACGTAATTACGCCGAAGGACCTATGCGGCCCCTCGCGCGAAACCGCGAACGTCTTAGCTCCGCGTCTCGGCCTCCGTCCTCGGCCCCTTTCACCCACCGTCTTCAGCCCCTCGTCGACCTTCCAACGTTCCGGAGAAAACGAGATGCCGGAGCGCCAGTGTCTGCTACTAATCGGCGGATCTGCACCGCAACGCGTTCCAAATCAACAACGTTTCCCTCGCTTCCATCGTCTTGCATCAAACGCACATCGAATTTTCCGGATTAAACGCTTCGCCCCTGAGACCTTTTCGAATTGTTCGTTCCAACGTACGTAACGCTTTAACTCGCATTTACCGGTCGTTTCACCGAGTAGGAGTCATCGACTACTAAAACGTGTTTTTGCGTTAAACGAATGATCGTCGCGCAATTTGAAGTAATCGCGCGTAGCGCCATTCGATGACTGGAAAAGTTACAGGGCACGGCGATCGAGCAATTACGGGCGAGCGCCATCGCTAACGTGATCGTCATCGTCATCGATGTCCGGACAGTACACCGGACCAGGCCATCACGCTTTATTAGCGCGACGATCGGAACAATCGGTCCAATGATTACAGCCGAAACATAATCGTTAACGCGTACGACCCATTAATGACTATGGACCATTCTCGATGCCAAATTGGTGGCGGCGAATGGGCTCGCGAGAGAGCGGATCGCGCGCACTCCATATACGCCTGCATACGCGCGGTATGCGTGTAACCGCGTAAACGCGGACGCTTCACGCGGTCGATGATGAACGTATTTGCACCGCCCGTTAATCCCCGTTACGACGAATCAAAACGTAAACGCCAACATGCCCCGCGTTACCGCCTGACGACTCAACCCCGCGCTTCCATTTTCTCTCTCTTTCTCCTCCACCGATCTTTCCGCTGGCGTTACGCGCGGGAACTTTTGCGTACTCTGCTGTGGAGGAAACGCGTGTCTTGCCGGGAGCTACTGGTTTTCTCTGTCTCTACCCTCCTCTGCATTTCTCCCTGTCCCGCCGAATCGCTTCGTTCCTCCATAATTTATGAGATTCTCCGTCTGTCCGTGAGGCCTTTCCTCGCGACGTTATAATTAGAAATATGCTTACGGCCGTAATTCCGGACGGAGCGGAACAGAACGGGTGCAGTGGGTTGGGGTGGATCGAAAGGAGGGTGAGCACGTTTACTGCCAATAAGGGACGCATGCATAATAGAAAGCCGTAGATGGTAGTCGACCGGCCGACAGAAGGACTTACACGGGAATGCTACTTTACGAGGACTCGTATTACGAGGGTTGCGGATTCGTCGTCTTTCATACGAGCGGCCCGCACCGCTACGATATCGAATCCGCATCCTCCGGACCAACCAGAGCTAACAGCCAGCCGTCCTCTTTCCGTTCTCTCCTTCTTTCATATAACAGGAAACGGGGAATTATTGCGTCGCTCGAATCCCAAATTTGCCGTACCACACGCGAAATACCTCGCGATATACGAATTTCTTGCGTACATTGAGGAGGATGGCGCTAACCGGCGACTGTAGCAGGTTAAATATTTTCATCGGAGAGACGAAGGAGATTCGCGAATGCTGCAACATCGACCGCACCGTCGTGCACAAAAATGGTCACGCCGCGGAATTCGGTTTAGCGAACCTCCGCATTGACGTCACGCTGGTTTACCATACACCGCGATGCGAATGAGAGAAGCTGGGCAGAGTTAGGGGGAGACGAGCCGTGACCAACGGGGAAGGGAAAGAGACAGAGGTGCTCGGGGTGTCGGGTTTGTCCGGAGTAGGGTGACACCGGCCCTAATAACGGGTTACCGGTTACGTATGGACATTTATTTATTTACGCCTTCCGCGAGGAATTTCGCGTGATTCGAGGTTTAAATACAGAGCGGTTAACCGAGGAAAACTCGTTTCTGCTCCAGGTTATGTTACGTTTCAGTGAGGGCAGTCGCATCGATCCTGAATCGACTGCGAATACAAATTACGCGTAAAGAGATATGAGAAAATTTGGAATTTTCGAATGGAAAGAATCAGGGATTCTTTTCGCTCTTATCGATCGATCCAGCACGATGGTTTATTTTAAAGGATCGGCGGCTCACGAGGGACAAAGCTGCACGCGTTCCACGACGATCTGCTCGCGAGGATGGCTATGCTTCGGTACGCGCAGAATTTTCGCAAGCGTTTCTCCGCGCGTAACGGAAACGATCCGAGTTTGCGTTCGCGCGGACTGGCGAAGGAAGAAGAGGAAGAGGAACAGGAACAGGAAGAGAAAGATGAGGAAGCCGACCACGTATGCACACACGCGCGCGCCGAGCGCTCAAGTAATTCGCGCAATTTCATCTAAATTCCGCAGCAACGAAATTTCTCGCGTCGTCGTCTCTATGCCTGCACGACTCGTACACAAACCAGCCGAAGGGTTAAGTATGTACGCGTGCTCTCCTAGGTAAAACGGAACACCAGCCTCCCTAATGGTATTTCTTACGCTCCTTATTTATCACGGGGTAGGCCGACGCGCGAGCGAGCGTACGCGAACATACTCGCTCTCGACGTTATTACGAAATACGATTAGGTCGGTACACCACGGTACTCTCTTTCGTTTCTCGTCTCCACCCTCCTTCCGGCTGTCGAGCCTTCGGCTATTTCGAATATTCGCGCGTTCGAACGATGCCAATGCTCGAAATACCGTTTCGTGCATCGAACGACTCTGTTTCGCGCCTTTCGTTCACCGCGATAATGGCCGGTCTTTTTATGTTACGGTCTCTCCAACTGGTATCTCAACGAAATTGTCTTTTTAGAACACTCAGCAGATACAAAGTTTCGCGCGATTGCTTAAATGTTACACGCGAGCTCTCTACTCGAGAATTCGCTCTCCTCTTCTTTTTTTTTTTTTTTTTTTTTTCACGCGGTTTTTAGAATACACGATCACGTCAGCGTGTTCTTTGAACAAGCAACGTTTACGATAATCGTGCGAATTTCTTCGGTAATAAATCGTGGAAAGACGTGCTTACGCTCCGCCCTGACAGCAAAATGTAACTAGACAGCGGAGCAGAACCACCGCCTATTTCCCGGTGGAATCGCTCGTGCCTGCTCGGCTGCGTAAATAAGCTGTCGCGTTTTATTTCTTTCCTCTCCCTTTCTCTCGCCGTCTCGTGGAATATTCCACCCGCTTGCCGAGAATATTGCGAGCAACCGGTTGCACGCTTGGCCAGGTAGCCGAGAAATTCACCCCTCTGGCTATGCCGGGCTTTCATCGACGCTAACTTTTCTTCGAGCCGCGTGTCCGTATTTAATCCTCCGCTATTGTCCTCGACTCTTGTTCCTTCTCTTTTCGCGACTCACCCGCCGCCAAAGTGCTATCGCATAATCGCGATTACGTAATTTCCTCTTGTCCGTTGATTCGTGGATCAATCTCCTCGTACCGATTATTTTTTCCCCGTACTTCTTCGAGATTTCGAATTTGATACATGGAAGGAATCGATCTTTTCGCGAGCGTATCTCGCGAATCTCTGCTGGTTCCTCGACTGAAAGGCCATTTGCGTTAAGGTAACAGCCGATCTATTTTTACGTAAGGGGTTGGCCGGCATGGACGCGGCGCGTATCGGCGCGTACGACGCGTAAACGCCGCAGCCCGAGGCGTTTATCAGCGCATTAACAATTATATTACGGAAGCTCACTGTTACGCGCGAGCGAATTCATACGTGTGCCTTCGGGGCTCCGTGGGGTGAAAGCAACCATCGAGGGAAAAAATACTCCGGTAAAGGAGATCCGGAGAGTGGTGGCCAGCAAGTTGAGCTGGTCCATTGGGATCTACGGTCTGTAGGGGCTCTGGGCGATTCTACTTGGAATCTGCGAACGATTCTCGTGACAAAGTTGCTGCGTGTGTGGCGGGGGACTCCGTGGCATCGATCGTTCGCGGAAAATGTTGCCGCCGAAAGGAAACGAGTCTGGGACCTATTTGAAGAGAAGGGGCTGGTGGTTTTCTCTGGCCCTTCGGTCAGCTTTGTTCTCGCGCTTGGTAGAAAGGGTCGAAGGAGCGAGCATAGACCCTCGGCAGCTTCGGTTACCCTTTGGTCGCGTCGTAACAGTGGCTGTGATTTAATTTTTTCTCGCTGTCCGAGAGAGAAAGAGACCGGGAGGGGGAGGGGTAGGCAGAGTGTCATATTCACGACACGGGCCGGTGGATGGCGCAAAAGCAAGAGAGACAGCTGGCCCTCGGCCATTGAAGGGCCACACCGGCAGAGCGAAATCAAGCGGGGGTTCGTGCCGGTGCCAGCCGGAGAGCCAGAGAAACGGACAGGGACGAAGCGAGAAGGACAAAGGGTGCGACGAAGGCGGAGAGGAAGAGAGAGAGAGAGAGAGAGAGAGAGAAAGGGAGAGTGAGAACGGGGGCGAGGACGAGTAGTCTCGGCGAGACTTAATTAAACAGCGGGCAAAGCCAGGTTAGTTCACAAAGTGACCGCGGCACCTACCCCCTTGTAGCCACCAGCATCGGCTCTTCGCCGATATAGCTACCTTCTGGGGATATACCAGCCCACGTATCGGCTTCCAACGGGGAACGACCGCCGCCGCCAACGTCCACGTCGCTTTACCTCCGATCGACCCATCGAACCTGGTTTTATCGCGCGTACCCCGACTTTTTCAAGATTTTTAATCCCCTTTCAATCGACTCTTTCCCTCCCGAGCACACGATATTCTTGGCACTACCCAGCTCCGCTCCAAAGAACGTTCGAATCTCAGCCCCGCGACGGCGACTTTGCTCTGCTCTACTCTCGGCTCTTTTCCCCGAAGCACAAAGCAGGACCGGCAAAAAATTCGCGGAAAAATCGAAGCCGTGCACGATGCCCTGGTACAGGGACGGCCCAGAGGCCAAAAAGGGCTGCTGTTCGGTGGCGACACCTTTGTCGTGGCGCCCTCGCATCCCCGCCACCAAGGGGAAAGAAGAGTTTATTTTCGCGGGGCGGTGGCGAAAGCGTGACAGAGTAGTCGCCGGTGTCAGCGTCGCCAACCGACGTTCTTTTTATCTCAAAGCCGTATCCCTTTTGCGCCTCTTCTGTATTCCTCAATTTCCAATGAGTCGGAATACGACATGAAACGCTAAACTGCCACAAAGGGGGTAAGCCGCTCTCACCGGTCGAACCCTTTGCCCGATCTGCTCTCTCCTCGCAGCGCTGATCGAGGTGGAACCTCGTCCCCCTCGCTCTGCCCCTCTTCCCGCCCTTTCTCCCGTTCGATTCTTTGTCACACCGCATTAGATTCGCTTCTGTTCCTGTCATTACTCGGAACGAATTCGCCAGCCATTACTGGGTGAAGACTCGCGGAGATCGTTAAGTCGATGACGGTTTCCTTCCTTCGCGTCGATCGTTCTACTCGTCGATTTTCCTCGGCCGTGATGAGTCATCGACAAAGTCGGTACCAGAGAAGAAGGAGGAATCCGGACTCGATCTCGACGGTTCGTTCGAACGAACTAGTTCGTCTCGAGTAAAAACTTCCAAATTCGTGTGCTCGTGTAAACCGTTTGCACAGCCGATCCTTTTTTTTTACTTATGTTTAAATTAGACCGAGTTGTTGTATATACGTTCTCTAAACCGACATGGTGACGTAACTCTATATTAACACATGTCTTTCGTTTACTTCCAACACGCATCCGACTTCCATCATAAACCGTAGAAACGCTAACTACGCGACTACGAATATTTCCGGGCAGAAGATATTCGCCCCATCGTAATGTTTGTCCACCGCGGTGACTTCGTTCTGGCGCAACGATCACGCCGAGTTTCCGGTTGCGGGATTCAATGAATCAGAATGGTCGAGCAAAGGATTCGTAGGCCAGGCGAAGCCAGAGGAAGGGTGGTAATCGACACGTTTCCACGCAGTAGCGTCGTCGTCGAGGAGCAGAAGGACGTCGACTGCGTGGATGGTCAGACGGAGACACAAGGGAGGACAACGTTGTTGCACGCATCTCCCCGTCCACCAGTTGCCTCGAGAGCAGTAACAATGCAGGGGAGGGTTCCGGCGTTCGGTGTGTGTAAACGTTCACTTCAAAGCAAATCAGCTATCGTTACGCACGGGAGCACCGACGTCATCGATGTCCATACCCGTTGCCGGTGTTGTTGTTGTTGTTGTTGTTGTTGTTATTGTCCTCCTCGTCGTCATCGACGTCGTTGTCGTGGTTGCAAGCTCTTTTGAGAATTAGCTCTTCGAAGCTCGTTCGAAGATGACACAGTAGCGGGTTGCTTTGCGTCGCGACAGATACTTGGGTGGATATGTTAGTCACGGACTATTGATCCAGGGGATGAATCTAATACGAGTAATTATAGGATGCCGGTGTATTGTCGACGAGCATCGCGTCAGAAATCTTTGAGGGGATCGTCAACCGTGAACGTGCAACTAATGAACGGTTATCATTCCTCCGTCGATCCGAGCTATTCGATTTAGGCTTATTTCAGCTTCAACTTTGACATATACCAACGGGACTCGTTTGAGTTTGAATCGCTGCGGCGTCGTTCGAGTTTTAAAATCCGTATTACCCGCGGTGGTAAATATATAGCCGCGTAAACTCGAGGATAGCGTGACGCTGGTCGAACTGGGGTTGAAACGCGGCAAAGTCCCTTGGGTCCCAATTACACCGACACCCGATCCAGGCATTACAGGCCGGCTAATTCAAGGGACGAGGAGTGTCGCGCGTATAAATCTCGTCCGGTTGATTGTACAGTTTCAATTCTGTTTGTCGCCACCGTGCCGTGTCGAAACGAGGCGTCGTTGCATCGGGGTAGCTGCGAAACGATTATTCTCTTTCACCCGATTGTCATTCCTCTTCCCTCCGATTATCTTTTTTTTTTTTTAGTTCTTTTCTTTTTGCTGTCTCGGGGAAAAACGACGGTGGTGTACGAACGATGTCAGAGACTCGCGCTAAATGAACGAAACCCAAAGGACGCGGAAGAGGAAGAAGAGCGCAGGCGGCGCGAAAGGGCTGTTTCTCTTCGGCGACAAAAGGTTCGGTTAATTACGGGAAGGCCGCAAGTTCTCGGAAAGCCGTGGCAAAGGCAGCTGTCGGCTCCCAAGGCGACCCGCGGGTTTACGGAGGTTTACGCGCGTCGAACGCTTTTTGCTCCGGAGAAAACGCGCGTAGGTCGTCGTTCTGTTGGTTGACGCGTGACGTCGGCCAGAATTTCCGGCCGCGGATCCAATCCAGAACAGCGTTGCTCTTGTTCCGCGTTCTATTTGTTATCCTAGCCGCCGTCCACCAATCACAGCCATTGGCTCGATCTTGCTCTTCTATTCCCTCGATGACGGCGCAGCATCGTCGTCGTGGTCGTCGAAAAACCGCGAGCGCGATTAACGACTTTTGAAATCCGGTTCACGTAAATTCTGTAGACAACGTGGGAAACGTTGTTCGCGTTCCTTCCGCGGGAAAAAACCTTCTTTTCCTCGTGCACACGCGGCGTGGACAAACAAACGTCGCTTTTTCAACCTTTTCCAAACAAAGCGTGCGTTTCGAAGAGAACTCGAACGAGGAAGTAACCACGTAAAGATTCTTTCTCGTTTGTAGGGAAGACGTGGCAGCGGCGGATTGTTCGGTGTATCGGCCCGTGCAAAGGTCATCCCATTGTTCGACGAGAGCAACGCGTGTCCCATTACAAATCCCTCGACCGGCGCGGAAGAACAACGAGAAGGTACCGTCTCCTTGCAACCCCTGCTAAGATAATACGGCCTGTCGGTCCGCGGGGGGTCGGAGATTTCAACCTTTACCGAAATGCCAAGCGGGGCTTTAAACGGGCTAATAACGCCGCGCCTCCTTCCATCCCCTGTCTACCCTCCGATTCCCTCCTTATTGCGCAAATTGCCTTTGCAGGCACGAATAACACGATACGCCATCAAACTGATAAAGACATCAGGCGTGCCACCGACTTCCGGGTAACGTGATGAACCAACCTATCCGTGTCGTGGAGAAACGTGAGTATCTTTCCTTTGGAGAAACAAGCCAATGTCAATGTTTCTTCTGTTTCGTTGGTCGTCGATACGGGATCGTTTGTATGATTATACTCCCTACGAAGGGTAATAGGCTGGGGTATTATAGGAAGAAAGCAGTTCGCGCTGCTTTTCATTTGCGCGCCGGTCATTAGCCGAATGAAAGACGATGGTCTTAGCGAGCGGTTGCGTCAATATTCTCCGATGATCGATCATCCGACCGGAACCACAGGAGGCCTCGCGCAAATTAAGTATCGTCTTACGGTGGCCGCCGCCTTTAAGAATCCTCGAAAATACGAGAGAGGCGAACGAAAGCGGCGAACGAACGAGAAACACGGAATTCGTAGCAGCATCGATCATCGCGTCGATGGGTAAGAGGAACCAAAGGAGGATAGGCGAGAAAGGGACAGAGAGGCGAAAGCAAAAGTTTTGCACAGAAAGATAAAGGTTTCTATAGTGGTTGGGGGGGGGGGGGGGGGAGGGCGGTGGACTATTTCCTATATTTGCGATATCATAGAACTTGCTTGACATTATGGGTGGCGTCGGGGGTGAGCCAAGGGATAGATGGGCTATTCCGTGAGACCGGCTGTCATATTCATGTATTGACACTGAGCTGGTTGACTAATGGACTGCTGTTGTCAGAGGCTCGTGTTACCGCGAGGGCCGGGCCCCTGCAACTCGTTTTTCCTGCGAATCAACCGAAACGCGTCCACGGCTATACCACGACGACGACGACGACGTCGACGTCGACGGCCGCCTCTGATGCCGGCCGAATCGACGTACCAAAAGAAACGAAAGGGAAAAAATAAAACATCGGCTCGATCGAGCGAGTGGATGATCGACGCGAACGAAAACGCGCGCGCCGCTTCTCCCTGCCCCCGGAGAGCCACTCTTTTTGGTACGAAGCGCAATATAGCGATCGTGCGCGCGTCCGCCCCGAAGCACGCGGATATTCCTGTCGGTCTTCTCGACTTTTACATATTTATCGCGTCTCGCATTGTGCTCGCGTCAGCCGGGACGCCGACATCTTTTGCCAGGAAAATCCGCGATATTGAATTTACCTGCCACCCTTCTGTCGCTAACGTTCCACCATCTCCCTCTTTCCTTCGTCCAGCAGCGAATCGATTCGCCGGCATCGAAACGTTTTCACTCGTGAACGATGCTTTCCTGCAGTCTCGTTGCGTGTCTTACTTCTCAAATAGACGATCGAGTCACGCGGCCGACGTTTCCAAGCAAAAAGAATTCGTCGAGTGATTCATCGACCACGAGGCGACTCGCGACTCTGTCGTTCCACTTAATAGAAGTCTCGAATCTCTTGGGCGAGATCTCGATCCAGCAGGCGCGACACAATGCACATCGCTCCTGGTGCTCGATTTTTTCCACGCGAGCCGAAGAAAGGAGAGAGGAAGAAGGCACGGACGGACAAAGGGGGAGTGGGTGTCGGTGCAGGATCGAGTAGGTGGTCAAAGAGAAGCGGAGCCCGTAAACGCGAGACGACTATTCTATTACCGACTGACATTCGATACAAACTTGGTCGAGCGATCACGGCCTTTGCCGCGGTCCTTCCACGTTTCCTTCCTTCCTACCTCCGGACCCTGTTTCCACCCTTCGTTCCATTAAAGTCGCGAAACAGCCGGGACGAAGGCTGGTCTGAAGGAGGAGAAGCGCGGCCAAGAGTAGTCGTGAGTCTGTAGCAGGCTGGAGCGAGGGTCCTTCGAGACTGGAATAATAGGATACGCTGGGACCTACGAGCGTAGCGAACACTTTATAGCGGCGTGTCTCTGCGTGGCTGCTTTGATTTATCGCGGAGTTAAACGGCTCGACGCGGGAACGCCCTCTGAAACCTCCTCTTCTCGCGGATGATCGTACGTCGCGGGCGTACTATGCACGAAAAGCTCGTTTACGTGGCCGCTAGATTCGTCGTAAAGAGTATCCGTTTAGTCGGGGACAGGCATCCGTAGACGCGGTCGATGGAATTTTGCGTGGCGATATGGCCAGTAAACTGACACGATGTCTAGTCATCGTTCGAAGCAAACGTTAGGAGATTGGATACTCACCTCGAACCTTTTGCTCGTCCTGGAGCTGTCGCTCGAGGCTGTCTTTAACCTCCCTTTCTCGAAGAACGTCCATCTTCAGTTCGGCTGTAATCAGAAAAAGAGAAAATATTTCATTTCGGCCGTCGTTCGACTTTCGAGATCGAAATGATCTTGTATTTGCATTATTCTGGAAGTTAAAGATCGAGTCGAGTTATTCACCAACGACCTTCTTCATCGTTGCTTTAGCCAAAAGATAGCGCAGCAGAATATCGTACGGTCTGGCGGGTTCGTGATTAAATCCAACAGACGACGACCGGACCAGAGCTCGCGTAGTTACCTCTAATAGAATTACACCGAGACGCTCGATGATACCGACCGCGTTCATCCTAGCTTGTCTCCAAGACGCTCGCCCTTTCTCCGTCTTTGCGAACAAACCCCGTCACCCTTGGGACTCGCCACGCTAAATTAGCCATTTCGAATCTCGGCAAGAGGGTGGTAGGATCGTCGTCGCACGGAAATTCGCATTTCTGACTGCGAATCCCCTTGATTCTTGATTCGGTTTACGAAACGCTACGAAGTGGTTGAAGAAACGTGCCTGACGCTGGATTATCGACATTCTAGAAGCGAGTAGGTCGGGCTCGAAGCCTCTGGGAGAGCGAATCAGGTATCGATGAAAAGGAAAGAAGTCGGTTTTCAGCCGGTGAAACGTTCCCAGGGTCTAAATCAAGCGGGCTAATTCGGTTTAACGGAAGAAAAGAAAGCAGGGGTGGGGAAAAAACGAGCCACCCTCTTTCTGGTTGTCTGCTTCTCGAATTACGTTGGTAGCCAATGAGCCGCGCAGTTCGTAACGCGTCTCGCGGCTCATCGACCGATAAGCCGCTCGTTAGATCGCTACCAATTTGCGGACATTTCGCAGGGTCGTTTTTCTCGCGATTCTTCGAACGCAATAAAACCTGCTCGATATGGTAACGACTGGGTGAAACGACCTAATCCGCTCGGGGGAAGCTAATCTACGTTCCATCCCTCGTGAAATATACCCGATTATTCCAACTTCAATATCGTTGTAATTCCTCTTCTCCTTTGTACCGTCCTATACGAAGCGAAGCGAATACCGGAAAAGATATCGCGTTGGAATATGTAACATATAAATACTGTAAGGAGGATTTTGTTGGAAATGTAACTTGCGAAAAGCGAATCGGTTCGGCAACAGCAACGAAGAGGGCAGAATCGCGCGATATCCGCGGAGATGCACGGGGGCAGGGTGACGAGCCACGCGGAGAATCAAGCCGGTAGATTAGGTAGGGGCGCGCGTCTCAGCAGTCTGCCGGCAATTTGAGAGCGTTTGCGAGGTCCATTAACGGCGGTAACTCTTCACGACCGGCCGCCACGAAGATTCAATTTGAATGCTAACCAGAATAGGAAGTTCGCGCCGGAGCCCCGCCGCTATGTGTATACGTTACGCGGCTGCCCCTTCCTGCCGTGCTCCCGCCTGTCCACCACCCCTCACCCCACCCCTTTGCACCCTGTTATTGCCAATTTCGGCGCGTTTCTGCAGCCCACTTTGCGATCGTTTAGATTATCATCTCTCCCGGTTTCTCTTTCTCTCGTCCCGACGTTAGGGTCTCGTTCGACTCTCTTCTCTTCCCCCCTTGCACCCCCGAACCTCTATGCTCCTCACTGCCTCGTCTACCTTTCCCTCAGTACCTAACGTTTCCGGAGATAATTGAACTTTATTAGAGATCGTAGTTGATGTGAACGTCAACCCCGCCGCCTCGGCCCGATTCGAATCGACTCGGTTTAACGATCACCCTGTGTCTACTCTCGTTGCCTCTCTGCCCCTTTCACCAACTCTTTTTAAATATAACTTTTCGATCCTATATATATGTCGGGTTTGCGTTGTGACTTGGATTTGGGGCGTGTAAAGAATCTGCTCCTGGGTCGTTCATCGTCGTTGTACAATCGAGATAACGTTTATTACCACAAATACAAGATAAACTACTGGCCTCAATAATCAAACGATAATGACAATGATCCTAGAGTCGATATAACGAATCCACGGTCCACGGGATAACGGATATACCTTGCTTGATGATCTACGTCGGGCTCGACTCACTCCTCGTGATATGCTGCTCGCTCGATTCGCTCTTCACTACTCACACACTAGGTCTCTGGCTAGTCAGACTGCAAGCAAGAGAATGACCTCTCGTCGCTGTCGAGCAAAACTATATGAGGTGTCCTTGCGGCACCAGGTCATCGGATTCGTCGGGGAAAATCCCATAACGGGTGACAGGTATACGGGCTGATAGAACAAAGGCCGCCTGCCAATTGTGTATGATGCGTCACCCTCTGGCGACCATCCGTATGTGGCTAACTACGGGGCCGTTAGGTCGTTTATTGTCAAGTATCGGTACGGCCGATTCATTCCGTGACCGTGGGTTGTTTCGTAATTGTTACGGCATTCGAGTTTTTCCGAGTGATTCCAACGGGGGGTCCTGTTGTCCTTTCATCTCCGACATATATATATATATATATATATATATACATTTTGAAGAGAACCGCGATCAAGTCGGAAGTCAGTAAAATCAATTCCTCGAAGGCGGCGTGGAGGGTGCGTGGCATGGGGTGCGAGCTTATTGAAATTCGACCGCGAGCTCGTGGCCATTAAAATTTCAGGGATTAACGTTGGCCGCGATGAACAACTGCCACGTAAAAAAAGTCGTCCTTTGGAAGAGGGGTGCGCTTCTCAGTCGTCGTTTCCGCGTCAATTAGACGTTCCCTAATCGCGAGTCGCTCCATAAACTGTGAATTACGCGTTGCTTGTTACTCGGACAGACGAATCTATCGGATGCGGTCTCGCTTGCCTTCGTCGTTCCTCGCCAATCGAAACTCTCCTTTCGCCAAACCGTTCGCCTTCTCTCCTTCCATATCGGTTTTCCTTCTCGCTATCTGCAATCGTTCGGGGTGTCTCGAAGAGGCTCGAATGAGTTTCGTTATCGTGGATCGTTTCAGATTCGAGTCGGCGATGTTTCGAACCGCGAGCCGGCGCAGCTGTCGCGCGACTCGCCTCGTTAAGACCCGGACGAATCGTCGGAGGGCGAGTATCACCGCGGACTATCGCTTCGCGAAATCGAGTTTAGACGAAGGATCATCGGCGATAATAATATTCACGGTAGCTCGAGCACTCTGGCTCGGCAACAATAACGGTGCAACGGAACGTGCATGCCACTGTTCCCGGAGCGATTCATGGTTATTGATTAGTATATGGTTGGCGGGAAGACGGGAGGCGGCGGTGGCGATGGCGGTGGCGGTGGCGGTGTAGCGTTCACATCCCCCGAGGGCTTGTACGACGACGTGTACGCACGGTATAGCTTCTGCACGACGCTAAGATATTCGCAGGGCCTCAGGCCACCCTCAGAAACAACAATGTCAACTTAGCCGTGCGCCGTGCCCTGCAATCGTTTGAATAGTATAATGTAGCTTTCGTGTTACGCCCTGCCGCCCTCCGACACGCGTCCATCGATATATCGCCGCCTTCGACCTACGCCTACGCCCACGCAAAGTTCTCGATCGTCTCGCGGATTCGCCTAACCGCTGCTCTTCTTCGTCTTCATCTGTTATCACCATTGACAGGCGTTTATGAATTTCATTTCGACGGATCACGGACCTCATGATAATAAACCGTCGTTGGGAATCGTAGATTAAACCTGTAGATTGTTTTGCTAATTTACAACTCCGAGGATTGGAAGCTCGACTCTGGTATTCTCTTATTCGCTTTTTCCCTAATTTTCCGCAAACTCCGGAAACGCGGCTTGTTCTTTCTTCCGAGAAGATAGCTTTCTCGACCATTGCACGGAGAAATCGGATTTTCGTCGTTTCCGAATTTCACAAATTTCTTAACTCGAATGCCGATTAATCCCGCGATTTGTTTTATTTGCACGTGCAATGGTTTCCCCTCCTGGAAAGAAGGCCCTGCCGAAACTCGATATTATTGTTTCCACCCTTGCATATTATAAACGCGTAACGATCGTTCTGCCGTATATACTCGCAAGTTTGTCCTTTCCCGCGGGCATAACGTCTCCGCGCGGCACTTCAATTGTCTGTGACGTTCACGAGCGGAAACACGTTCTTCTCCGAGACTCCCACCGCGACGATGAAGTTAAAAAGTTACCCCGTTATTATCGAATCGCGGAACCACGATCCTCGGATCGATCAAGATAGAATAGGAGGGTAACGCGAGGCGTTTCGCGACTTTGCTAGATCGTAAGACGACCAGAGGCCAATAGTTATCCTGCACGGATTACAATCCTCGGCTAAGGGCTACAAGGGTTTCCCTCCTACAGGATTTAAGACGGACTTAGGCCTTGTTCCGGTCGCTGACCACTTTGCCTCCCATTAACCATTAACGGATCTAACGAAAATAGGATTAAATCGCAGCTAGTCGAGCTCGCGCACTAAAACTACTGCCGTTTGCGCCAGGAGTCGGGTTTCTTCGCCGAAAAGCCGTGTCCACGGATTATCCAACTTCTTCTCCGTCGTTGATCGGCGCTCTCAACATTCTCAAATTCCGACAATCTTTTCTTTTTTACGTTTGTAATCTATTCGAACTTCGAAAGTGTTCTACAAAGATTCGCCAAATATCCAACTTGTAACTGCTGCTATGTAGTAGTAGGATCTTCTAGTTACAGTGGAAGCGTGTTTCGACAAATTCGATACGTCAAGGCAATCAAATATATATCTCTAGATTCTTATATGCATTTCGGTCTTCGGATGTTTCGTTAAAACGCCACTTCGTACAAATACGTATCCATTCTAGTCGTAACTTAAGTGAAGGAATAACAACGGGAGTAACGCGTAATTGTATCGGCGAGTTTACAGATGTGACAGTATTCGTGGCGCCATAGGTACAGTTTGCGCGATCGATCGAAATGACTTATCTTCCAGTCATAGCAAATATTGTTGCATGTGTTCTTCCCGATGCTTTCCCATTCCAAGGCAACTCCCCTTTCTGTTGGCATAATTATGGTATCAAACATTCGCGAGCATCGTCGTTTTAGAGTACACAATGACCCACGTAAACATACGATCGTGTTCCTATTATCGATCCGAAGCAAAAACGAACTCTCCTCGTTTCCTTAACTAATACTTTTCGCGCCAACAACGAGCCAGTCAATTCCGAAGGAATCTCTAATCTAGCCACGTTCCCTGTCCTTTTCTCAGCCTGATAACCACCAAGACAATCGAACGAGGATACCAGAGCAGAAGGATCGCGGTCCTAAGTCGCGGTCGATCGTAGGTGAATAGTTTCGATATCTTGGTCGGCAATCGAGGACGCGGGACTACGGTGGCCGTGTTCGTCGCACGAACTCGGCCGGAGATACGGCGAAGAGCGTTTTCGCGTTTCAAGATAATCCTTCCTTCCTTCGGGAACAGACTCTCCGGTATATCTTGCCGAGTTATTGCACAGCCGTCGCTTAGAAACCGCCGCTGCTACGATATCGCGGCCTTCGGTTCTTTCCATCTTCGTCGCTCTTTACTTTTCCCCCGTGAACGGATTTCAATTTCAAACAACACAGAAAATCAAATCGCACGCGTATTTCAAAAGTGTCACGAATCGAGGTAATTCGGTTGTTCGTTGAAAAATAAAAATGAAATGGAAATTTCATCGACTAAGAACGAATAATTACAAAAATCATATGCGATCACTGTCTCTTCGGTTCCATTCTGTTCGCCAAGATTATGTGTTTGGTACATAATTGCCTCGAACAGCTTGTTTCACTCGTGTCATTGTTGAAATACATGTGCGAAATCAATCTCTTTGTACTCGAAAGAGGCGAAAAGATCTTTCAAGCAAAATCGTCAACGAATCTAAGAATGAGTCATGTAACATCACGAAAGGTTTTTACTTCGGTATCCAACGGTCACCAAATTTTGCCGGTCACGAGCGCGAATCGATCTCTCAGTCGTTGAACCGAAGCGCATACGTAATCCACCGCGGAGCCCGCCTTTTTCCCCTCGTTCTAGCGAGTCTGACGCGACGTGCCGCTGGATCTTTATCGTTATTACGAGTGTCTGTCCGACTGTACGTGCGTGCATGCTAGACCGCCCGTGCACAGCACGAGACATTAATGGTTGCCGATCGTAAAACGTTCACCGGCCGAGAATCCCGCGGCATTTATCGAATAACCTCCGCCGACCTGTGGCTAGCTTCTTAACGGTCGATCCTTCTTCTTCCGTTCCTTATCCCTCTGCTCGGTACCGTCGTTCTCCGTGTCGATCCCACAGGTAGAAGAATTTAGTTTCCGTTGCCTCGCGATTCCTAGAGGCTTGTCGACTCGCGACACTGTACCCGGTGCTCCATAGCCGGCAATTTATGCGAAGGCAAAGCGTATCGCGTGCACCGGAAACAGCGCGAGTTGTAAAATCGCGCTACCGAGCCAGCTGCCTCTCTTTCTCCGTCCTGTATGTCACTCGAGACAACCGTAATTAAGAATCGCTCTAACGAATGCGACGTAACTCGGTATCTTCATCTTGTCGTACGTTCACCATCTCGTCGTTATCGCGTTGCGCTAATAACCGCCTGCCGATTTTACGTCTTCAACTACCACCGTCGCATCGTGCAGACAAATTCCGATATCGATAAATGTTCATCGTTTTCTTTGAAACTTTTACTCGCTATATATGTAGTCATAAATAAAACGCGAGTAAGCAAGTACTGGACATCATCGATTACGTATTATCAACGTTATCTTCTCAATCGTGACAATCGCTGAACACAACGTACGTATATATATGCAAGCGGGATTGCGTTGTCGCCTCAGGGTTTAGGAGTACGGTGGAAGACACCTGGAACACCTGCCCACCGCGATGTTCGCGTCTCGCGGCGATTCTTGGAGAACGAAAGAAACGACAATTCTTGTCGTCGCGCTTTTCTTATTTACCCAACGCGCAGGTTCGCGCCTCCTCCATGGTCTAATCGGGCGGTTACGTCACGCGAGAAAATTAGCCAGACTCGTCTCGCGGGTCGAGAGGATGGAGTCGCAGGCGCATAATGCGCGCGATTATATGCATTAAGCCGCGAGGGGCGTGCTTTAAGGGCCAATTATCGCGGTGCTTTTACGCCGTTGGCGAGAATCTCTCGCCAGGGCACGATGACACTTTCGAAACGGGATTCTGTCGCGTACCGACTCGTTCGTTCCTTCTTTTCTTCTTTGTCGTGGATGGGCCCGATCATGGGTCGAGGAGAGTCGCGAGGAGAGGGAAAAGGAGAGAAGGCTCCGCGAGAGAGCCACGAAGCCGCGTGCCGTCGTCGATTCCACGTCGGCGGACCAGAGAGACGCAACAAAATATTCGTTGCTCGCGGCAGTAAACGGCGTCGTTAACGACGCGACTTCTCCCTCTTTCATTCACGCGCGTCGCGACCAACTCTCTCGCGTGGCCGTTACCACTGCTCTTTTATTGCCGGTAAATTACACGCTTTATTCGACCCGTGCGACGACCCAACCGAAAGCAAACTGTATAATTGAACGGTAGTTAAAACTGCGGTAGGTCAAGTTTCTTTCCACCTTTCTTTCGAGTGAGGCCGTTTCTCTCCTTTGTCCCTGTCGCTTCGTTCGCCTCGCTCTTGACGCGTTCGCTGAGAAATCTGATCAAAATTGAATTCGACTCTCAATTCGAATCATCAACCGTCAAATTAACAGTTATTTATAAAGTTTCATTTTCAAACATCTTCGAATTCGAAATTACCGCTTGGACCTTCCTCTGACCGTAAAAATATCGTGTTTAACATCGAGCGATGCGTACAACCCAGTACTGCAGGTACGCGTAAAGAAGATGGACGAACGATCGAGCCGGCGATTGGTAATCGGCCGAAGGTCGCGAGAGGAAAGACCTCGGCAACAAAGTCTCACGGGAGACACTTAAAACGGCGGCGACGATAAAATCCGCGACGCAACAAAGTCCCGGACAGAGTCTCGCAGAAGAGATAGGGACGGAAAAGATTCCGCGAGATCTCCTCCCGTGGGCTTCGAGAGGCTCGTAAATTTCCGCTTTTATAATCGTGCTGGATGCGAGTGTCTCACCTCCTCTCCAGCCGGGAAATCGCGCGCGGGATCGTTAGTCGCCAATGTCCGTTTTGTCGCTTAATTCCAAAGCGACAACGATCGGTGACGATCGAGCGGCAGGATCGATGCCCAGGGATCGTTAAATCCAAGATTTAAGCGACGTGCGCACCACGGTTTATCGTCGCGTACCGTAGTTTTCCTCCTACTCTTGTCGAGGCTTTTTCTAGGAAATGATACATACGCCTTCGGATATCTCTCTGTCAATCCATCCTCATTCGTTTGCGTTTAAATAACGTCATCCATTACAATCGGCACAGCGTATGTTCTTTAGAAAGTTCTAGATTTTGTAATTAAAGAAGGTCCTCCAGATCGGTAGCAAATATCGAATTAGTTTGAATCAACTGCCGACGTATTCGATGAGAGCAGTGAGCTGGACTCTATCTCGAGTTCGTGACTCATTTTATTGTTAAATAAATAATCAACCAGTTGTCGCCGCGTTAAGAATAATTTATTAGCTTCCTTAACACCAGCGGACCCTCTCTCTTAAATTCTTTCCCCCTTGTTTCGCTCGCACGCTGCCTGCCTACTCTGTACCGTCCACCAACATCCTTCTTTCTTCCGATTCTCCGTATCTTATTGTCTCTTTTTATCGATGCACCGAAGCCTCGCCCCCGAAAGGAGAAGAAAGTCGAGGAAAGAAACGCGCTCACGATGCGTGCGTCTATAGCCCGTTTATCGTAGCCCCTTTTGGCCGGTGGCTTATGCTAAAACCGAGCCCTTGTGGTTTCTCTAATTGACAATCGGCCGCGTTCTCCAGACCAGGCGAACCTCCGGAGCTCAAGGTGGGAACCGACAACGACCACGCTGCTGCGACATCGTATTGTTTCGCGTTTTTATTCCTACTTTTCTGCCTGGTTTGGTAGGGAACCACGGTGAAGGGAGAAGGACAAAGGGTGGAGCTCTTCGTCTGTTCCTCTGCACGGAGCGCATACCTCGGGATCACGCTCGTTTGCGCTTTCCACGGATTCGCGCGAGAATAGCCGGATCTGACCACCGGATCGCTGGTGTGCGTGCTCTCTCGGTCGCGGCTCGAATTAACGAGTAACAACGGGGCCACCCTGACCCGGGCGCCAACGTGTCCCATTAAAGGCGCCCTTTTTCTTTCAGCCGGCTTGCTGCTGTTGCTGCTGCTGCTGCTCGTTATGAAAATTCCTCGAGTTCGATACCGGGACACATTATCGAGACTGCTGCTGCGATTTGGTGCTTTCACGACGAAGAAACATGTACGCTATTTCGCCTTTGTTTCTCAGAGGAGAAGGAAGAAAAATTATTACGATATGCATATCCTGAAGTTTATCCAACCATTTTTTATGGCAACTACAGTCCTTTTAATCGTTTGTTTCTATACGACACGAAA